>NC_139579.1:29577236-29969736 GCF_946808225.1 Silurus aristotelis
ATTGGGCAAAAGATTCGAAACGCAAGCAAAAGGGGAGGAAGCTAAGAGAAGCTAAGGCTGCATGCAAAACTATTCTAAAAAAAGAGTGTCAAGTGCCAAGAAGTAGGAAGGAAGGAAATCTACTAAGGATGCAAACTTCTCATCTATCCCAATTTTTTAAGGCGCAAGATTCCATTAATCTTCCAAAATACATTTATATGAGATGGAAATTGCACCTTAAACAGGGTGGTGCAGGGTCATGGGAAATTTTGAAACTAGAAGTTGGTGGCCCTGTGTCATCGATAGTTGTTTGGAACCAGTGTAAGCTTGTTTATAACCCCTTGCCATTAGTTATAATGGAGCAGTGCCTTTATAACAATGGTGATAGTGTGAGGGAATTTTAGTTTTATTACTAGTTAGGATGTCATGATCGTGTCCCGTCTGCTCTTGTGATTACAACACGGTATTCTCTGGTGCGGGAGCCACTCAACACCACCTGGGGACTTCTTTTTAAAGGCTAAACCAACAAAACAAATGGGACATGATCATGACCACCTAACTGGTTTGTTTGTTTGTTTACTGAGTTTTAACGCCATGTAAGCTTCAGGGTTATAAACATGGCAAACACAAGGTCAAAAATTACAATCCTACTAACTTCAAAATTTCTCCTGCGCCACCCTTTATAATAAAACCTAAACCGCGTTTCTTATAAGACCATATATTGATTTTAACCATTTTGTTTCATTACACAATAAACGGCAACATTTCAGAAGTGAAATCAGTATTATATCTAATGCAGAGAGCTTTCTAAACGCTTTTTTAATTTCTGCAAAGCCACCCACTGCTGCACCCAAGTCTGGAAGTGTTTTAAAACTCATCACCCGGGAAACTACTGGATATGCTCAGCTGAATCGAAGCACAAAGAAAAAAAAGTTACTGGAACCAAAAATCATTTGTAGTCTGTCCAGTGTAAGAGTGTGTGTGTGTGTGTGTGTGTGTGTGTGTGTGTGTGTGTGTGTGTGTGTGTGTGTGTGTGTGTGTGTGTGTGTGTGTGTGTGTGTGTGTGTGTGTGTGTGTGTGTGTCTGTCTGTCTGTCTGTCTGTCTGTCTGTCTGTCTGTCTGTCTGTCTGTCTGTCTGTCTGTCTGTCTGTCTGTCTGTCTGTCTGTCTGTCTGTCTGTCTGTCTGTCTGTCTGTCTGTGTGAAATCTAAATATGCATAATTCCAACATAAAGCTACAAACCCCGAGGCAATATCTTCTGATCTCTGTGTGCTTGTGTGTGTGCTTGTGCGTGTGTGTGTGTGTGCGTGATGAGAGACATGATATTTTGCGTGTAATCTGACTCTCCTGTACCGGAGCCAAGCCTTGATTTTTCAGTAATGCTAAAATGTACTAATGCACAAGGGAAACCACATCACAAAACACACACACAATCAAAGCAGGTGATGGAAAGAGCCATATACAAGCCCCTCCCTAAGGTGTACGCAATCCACGCGCAGGGAACGAATCCCTCACGCTCGCACACTCACCATTTTTTCGTACATTCCACCATCAGCTCCTGATAAGACGCCACGAACTGGAATTTGGACGCGTGCTTTCCCACACGCTGCAGTCTTTTCCACACTGAAGCCATTATCCCAAAGTGATGCTCCTGCTGGTGATTAAGAACCAGTTCTAATCCGGATGCTCGCCAAAGTCCTTCTTTTGAACTAATTGCGATTCAGATGCGTCCGGTTAAAGAAGCGTGCTCCTCATGTACGTTCATTGCTGACGCGTGAAGGCAGCTGGAAAAACGCAGAGCGCCATCAAGCCAGAACGAGAGGATAAGAAGTGGCAGTATGATGATAGAGCGATACGCTATTCACACAAAGGACTCTGCTGGCTCCGGCACACCACATACTGCAGAGCGGAGAAGTCCTAATCGCAACTCGGCGTAACGTACTCCATTATGTCAGAGTCAGTAAACCTGCAGAGACAAGAGGGAGAAATTTCATGCAGGGCTTTGTAGGGTGAAGGTGGGGAAAGTGATAACACAATGGCAAAGCAATTGGACTTCAGAAGGTCATAAATTCATATCCCAGCCCCGCCAAGCCCAAACTGCTGGGCCTTTTGTGAAAGGCCTTAACCCATCAAACACTTGGTTGTATAAATAAAATACATGGGTGTTGGACTAATCGGAAGGTTGTAAGATCAGTTCCCAGCACCACCAAGGTGCCAGCGCTGGGCCCTTAAGCAAGGCCCTTAAACCTCAATTGCTCAGTAGTGAAAATAAGATAACGGATGGTAGTACTATAACTAAGACCACATTCAGCTCGAAGTAAACTTTGGGATTGCGTAGCATCTCTGGATGGTCTTTCTGTCTCAGTGTGTACAGCAGTAAAAGACCTTGGTGTGATTATTGACTCTAGTCTTTCCTTTGAGGCTCATGTAAATAACATTACCAGAATTGCCTTCTTTCATCTTAGAAATATTGCTGAAATAAGAAATATGATGTCATTACAGTATGCAGAAAATTTTTTGCATGCTTTTGTTACATCTAGATTAGACTTCTGTAGTACGCAGTATCTGAGTGAACTTCTGTACCATTATAATTCCCCACTCCTACTTAAATCAAAAGGTGCAGGCTATTTATTGGTACCTCGGCTATTTGTTTCTTACTTAGGAAAAGGAGCAGATCTGGAGGGATCAAAGATAGAGTGTTTGGTTGACCGTGGTGTGGTGGAGATCCGTCATGTCTCTGTTACGTTCTGGCTCTCCCTTTTAGATATGCTGCTAGTCTGCAGCAGTGTCTTTAACTTTTAAACTTTCTAAACTCTATGCATATTCACTATGTAGCAAAAAGGATAGGAGAGAAAGTCTTTCTGTCTGTAAGGGATGGAAGTCTTGACTTTTATCCCCCTATACTATTGGAAAGAAACATACACACAGACACTTGAACAGGTATTTGAAAAGCTTAATTAAAACCACCTGCAAATCCCTGGGTGTCATTTTCTGATATATTACAATGGCCATTCATTATGTGGCAAAGAGGATGGGACAGAATGTCTTTCTTTCTATTAAAGACATATTAAGGATAGTACTGGATTTACATATTAGGCTTAATGATGGATGAGTAGAAATAATTTTTCCCTTCAAAAACTCTATACATGTAGAGTGAGGAAAAAAAAAGGCTCAGAAAATCAGTGTGGATCTATCACATCCAAGGCATCTACTTCTCAAAGGTTTGCCAACTAGACAGCATCCAAACACCAGGACAGCCAGGCACAATAACTGTTTCTTCCCCAAAGCAATCTCATGAACAGTTAAATGCTCTCCTAATTGTGAAATAATTTTTATTTATTTATTTTGCTTTTTGTGCAATACCACTTTTTTCATGCTATTTTATTTTTTTTAAATACATATGTAATTGACATTTCTTTTATTTATTTATTTTTTAAGTGCAATAAACCTCATTTATAAAACTAATTTTTGTATCTTTACATTTTATTATCTGTGTTTTGCTCTCCAGGCTGCTCTCAACCTGCTCCCTACTCTCACCACAAATCACAATATCATCCGCAAACATCATAGTGAACGGAGACTCCTGTCTGACCTCGTCCATCTACCTGTCCATCACCACTGCAAACAGAAAAGGGCTCAGAGCCGATCCTTGATGCAGTCTTTCCTACTGCACACTTCACTGCTGTCACTATGTCCTCATTCATGTCCTCCACCACCCTCACATACGTCTCTGACACACTTGACTTCCTCATACAATACCACAACTCCTCTCTCGGCACCCTGTCGTACGCTTTTTCTAAATCCACAAACACACAATGCAACTCCTTCTGACCTTCTCTATACTTCTCCATCAACATCCTCAAAGCATACAATGCATCTATGGTGCTCTTCCTCTGCATAAAACCATACTGTTGCAGATATACCATACAGATGGTCACCGTATGTCATCTGGTCCAACCGACTTTTCACTCTTCATCCTCTTAATCGCTGGTCTCACTTTCCCCTTGCGAATCCTACCCACTTCCTGCTTCACCATCAACACACCATCCAACCCTTTCTGTCTCTCATTTTCCTCGTTCATCATCTGCTCAAAATACTCCCTCTATCTTCTCAACACACTCTCCTCACTAATCAACACATTGCCATCTCCATCCTTTATTGCTCTAACTTGCAGCACATTCTTCCCAGCTCGGTCCCTCTGCCTGGCCAATCGCTAGAAATCCTTTTCTTCTTCCTTAGTGTCCATCTTCTCATACAGATCCTTATATGCCTTTTCCTTGGCTTTCGCCACATCCCTCTTTACCGGCTGCCACATCTCTATGTACTTCTGCATACTTTTCTCATCTCTCTCTCTCTCTCTCTCTTTCTCTGTCTGTTTTGCCTACCTCTTTCTCCTTATGCTCTCCTGCACTTCCTCATTCCACCACCAAATCTCTGTCTTACTTTCTATTTCCAGATGTCACACCAAGAACCTTTCTAGCTGTCTCCCTTATCACTTCTGCAGTAGTTGCCAAATCATCCAGCACCTCTTCACCACCACCGAGCCCCTGTCTGACCTCTTTCCTGAATCTCATATAGTCCTCCTCCTTCAGTTTCCACCATCTTATTCTTCTTTCAGTCCTCACTTTCCTCTTCTTCTTTTTCACCTCTAAAACCATCCTACAGACCACCATCCGATGCTGTCTAGCTACACTGTCCCCTGCCTACACCTTAGTCTCCAATCTCCTTCAGGTTGCATCTCCTTCATAGAACATAGTCTTATACATCACCCTATAATCCTCTTTATTCTTAAAATAAGTGTCACCACTGCCATTTCCATCCTTTTAGCAAAATCTACCACCATCTGCCCTTTCACATTCCTCTCCTTAAAGCCATACCTACCCATCACCTCGGTTCCCTTCACCTACATGCCCATTAAAAGTCTCAATCACCAATCTTTCATTCCTAGGTACACCATCTACCACTTCATCTAACTCACTCCAGAATGTTTTCTTCTCCTCCATCTCAAAACCCACTTGTGTTGCATAAGCACTGATGACATTTATCATCACCCCTTCAACTTCCAGCTTCACGTTCATCACCCTATCAGAAACTCTCTTCACCTCCACTACACACTTACTGTACTCTTCCTTCAGTATCACCCCTACACCATTTCTCTTTCCATCCACACCATGAAAGAACAGTTTAAACCTCCACCTCCAATGTTCCTGGCCTTACTCCCTTTCCACCTGGTCTCCTGAACACACAACATCGCTACCTTTTCTCCTTTATCATATCAGCTCCCTCTCTCCCTTTACCCGTCATAGTACCAACATTTAAAGTACCAACCCGAAACTCCACTCTCCTACACGTCTCCTTTTCCTGCCGTCTCTGTAGACGTCTTCCTCCTCTCCTTCTCCTCCTTCAGCCAACAGTAGCCCAATTTCCACCAGTACCCTGATGGTTTACGATACCTGTGGCGGTCGTTGATAACCTGGGTCTCGACCGATCCGGTATGAAATTCTGATTGGTGATCCGCATATTTGATTTGGCACATGTTTTATGCTGGATGCCCTTCATAACGCAAACCCTCCCCATTTATCCGGGCTTGGGACCGGCACTAAGAGTGCACTGGCTTGTGCAACCCTAATGGCTGGGTTAGTTCACATCAACAATGATGGAACTGTAATGAATGGACATTTGGTGCCACCCAGAAAAAAATGACAAGTATATGGGAAAGAAATAGGTCCATTGTTAAAAGTGTTTTACAAACAAAATTTAATTGAATGTAATGGAGATCACCTGCAAAACCCCGAGCGTAATTTCATTGGTGATGCTTTTTTAAAAACAAACGTTTATATAAAAAAATGAATTGTCTTTGACTTTAATGAGGGAATATAACGGAATTATGATGCAGGAATATCTATGAAACATTATTATGATCATGCGCGTGTGTGTTTTGACAGCTGAGTATCTCCTGTAGCCTCACAGAGACAATGTGAGCTGCATGAGACACACCCTTGAGGTAATAACCCAAATCATTCACTTACTGTAGGGGGGAAAAAAAGGAAATTACTTACCATTAGAATGATCCAGAAACCAGCTGTGGAGCTGTAGGGCTATGGAGATGTTGGGCTTTTCCCAGCTGTTTAGCTAAACTGCTAGCAAACTTACCACTGTATCCGCTCCCTGCCTACTAACCTGGTTAGCACTAACCCTACCTGAGATATGCTAAGCTAATTAACCCTGCAATTACTATGCCCACTACCAGCACGGCTAATCCAGGCGTGCTAGCTTGGTCCAGGGAAGCTAATTGCTCGAGCCCGTTAGCTGGCTGTTAGCATGGAGCTAATAAGTACTCAGCCTAGCCAGGTAGCTCACCACCGCTATCATATCATCCTGAGGTGGAGGGTGGAAGGTAAGGGAATAAATATCTACACTCTCCCGGATAAAACAAGCTCTGGAGAAAGTGTTCGGGGAAAATAAAAACCAGGAATTCGCCCTCTCTGCAAAAAGAGACAGGGGGAAGAGAAAGCTAACTTCCCGAGGCTGGAGCAGCGGAATTCCAGCCGCCTCGCGCACAACAAAACTCTCTCTCGACCCACCGTCATCCACCGTCCAATCCCGCCGCGCGCGGCTCCCACGGCTGCACGGCTTGTGCACTTGCGTACTACGTAGGGCGCCACGGGTTCGCCGGGTGGCGCAAGCGCGTTCGCGCACTGCTTAGTACGCTAGTGCGCGTCAGGGTCCCTCCCCGGCCGCTGGGAACGCGCGTGTCAGCGGTTCCTATTGGCTCCCAGGTTCTGGAATATTCAAATGAGATTCCCCAACACCCCCGCCAGGTGGCCTTCGCTCGGGATCTCGGGGTCCTATTGGTCGGTTTGGGGTGTCGATCAAACAACTCAGTCCCGCCCACATTGTGAGGTAGATAGACAGAAAGACAGACATGAATTAATATATACATCCAATATATACATGCTCAAAATGTTTTTTATATAACTACAGATAGATAGATAGATAGATAGATAGATAGATAGATAGATAGATAGATAGATAGATAGATAGATAGATAGATAGATGCATACAATGTGCATAAATAAATACTCTGAAAGAAAATAGATAAACATTGTTTTTTTTAATTGTTTTGAATAGATAATTCGATAAACAGATATGCATATATAAATACATTCTCAGGAAAAAAAAAATATTTCAGCCAGATATTTATTTATCGATAGACAGACAGACAGACAGACAGACAGACAGACAGACAGACAGACAGACAGACAGACAGACAGACAGACAGACAGATAGATAGATAGATAGATAGATAGATAGATAGATAGATAGATAGATAGATAGATAGATAGATAGATAGATAGATACCACCACAACCACCAGAAACAAAATAATAATAATTTAAAAAAAGTATTACTTAACTATACTGTATTCTCTTATTACTGCACTAATCCACTCAAACAACGATAAAACTGTGTATCTACATAAATAACACATAAATACGTGTTAAAAAGGTGTAGTTTATTACCAATTTTTCAAAACAGAATTTTCACAAAATATCAATCAATATCAATACTTATCAATATTCAAGAGTTTTAAACAATCGGTCACACCAGACAGTCACATTCTTACTCTGTGCCCATGGCATACTGTATGTAATTAAAGGACATGCAGTAGGGAAACCATTACAGATCTACCTCCTGTTCATATACTCTTAGTACTTTAGAGACCAGGTGGCACATACTACTGTCACAAGAACACAGTGTGTGGGTGTGTGTGCTTATTCCTCATGAAGATTACAGAGAGACGTGACATATGTCAGAATGCTTTGAAGTGATAAATGATATGGAGAAAAACTCGGACATGCTTGTGGTTGGGCAGTAGGATTGAAAAAGTACGAGTTCTTGTGTTTTGTGTGTGTAAGGGGGTATATACGAGATTGTAAAAAAAGATTTCTGCCTTTTCTTTATTGCAAATCTCTTGTGAAAAGTATATAATTCGTTCAGTGGAAGAGTTTACACACTTCTGTTACAGCTTTGAGTTCAATGTTCATCACACACTGTCTGACGTAACAATACAGTGTGTACTTAAACAGCTTAATCAAAGTTTTTCATCATACCCATCCTGAGTCATCTGTTCATCTGTAACAGGTTCAGACAAAGTAAAGGCATGCGTTTTATTTAATATACTGTTCAAACATCTGTACCTTTGACTCAATAATAGTGTAATGTTTGATTATTGCTGCTTTGTAATACAACACTGCGAAACATTGTCATGTTTGCCATCTAAAGAAATTGCTTTTTTTTGTTTGTTTATTTTTATATTTATTGAAATATTTATTTGCAAATTGCGTTCTTTCAAACTGGAATTAGAAGGGAGTGAAACAGTAATATAATGTAAGCACACAGCCTTCTGATCATGTGAAGAACCTCACACAAGTCTAAAATACTCAAAAGAAATTTGCGAAAGAAAAAAAACAACTTAACACAAGAAATGTTTCTGTTTTTAATGAGATGAGTCTCAGTCTCTCTCTCGCTTTCACCTTCCTGTGAAATCCCATTGGTCAGTGGGAAAAGGAGAGCGTGGCTTAGTGGGAAGATAAACATCCTGCCTGTAAACAATGCCACAAACGTACTCTGGCACAGAAAAGGAAGGAGCTGACACCCAGAGGACCCGTGTGCCACGGAAAGAAAATACTCATTTATAGGGTGATGTGATGTGTCCCGACATGAAATATATATACAGTTACCACCAAAAAAGTCATTATTATCCAGTCAAATTGTGTTTCACTATGTTTTATCCCTTTAACAGTTTTCCAACAGGTTATTTCCATAGTCTTTAATCGTTTAGACTTATGGTTATATATCATTATAGCAGTGAAAAACAACAGAATACAACTCACTAGCAAATAACAAAAAAAAATGTCATGTTCCTAATCACAGGTTTACCTGTTACTAATCATTGAAAACATCTTACCATATCAACCATTATATGCTTTTTCTTGATTAAATAACGGGTGTTATCTGACTATGTAATGTTTGCCAAACAGTTTTCTGTGAATGTGTTTCTTTACACATGACAACATTTAATAATGTAATGAATAATAATATCTTACAGCGACACAATTTTCAGAAAATCAACAGTTTCTGACTAATCAGATTTGAGAATTCATAACGGCTGTGCTCTAGTTAAATAAACCATTTTGTTCAGAGATTATTATATACTAAAACTTTATATATATATAATTATAATATAGTTCCTGTATCTTAAACAACACGTGCAATAACAAATAAGATAAAAAAAAAACATGCAATATTACCTGTGTGCAATATTACCTGCAATACATGTGTAGTGTTCTCTTTTTTTTTCTTATTTGTATTTATACATTGTGTTGTGTATTTACTGTATACTATAGTATGTGTCTATTCTTTTATATATTTGCATTTATTTATTTTCTTTGCTGCTGTAACAGAGAAATCTCCCCACTGTGGGACGAATAAAGGTATATCTTATCTTATCTTATCTTATATTATATACAATAATTGAGCAACTTTAGCATTAGTCATTGATTAACTGATTATAAGTCCTTTTTCTTCTCTTTCTTTATACTTAAAATTAAAAAAATAAAATGATAATCGTATTAACAGGAATTTCAGAGTAAGTATCCAAGTCATTTCTGGTTTTATTACACAGTGAAGTTGGTTATATTACAGTACACTATATGGAAAATATGTATTTTTGAGCATTCCATTCCATATTTACTTCCCATTTTCTGTTAGAGTAACATCCACTCTTCTGGGAAGATGTTCCACTAGATTTTTGAAGTAATTTTATGGAGATTTGTGCCCATTTAGCCCCAAGACTGTTAGTAAAGTCAGGTACTGATGTAGGGAGGTGAGGAGGACTGGGGTGCAGTCAGTGTTCACATTCATCCCAAAAGTGTTCAATAGGGTTGAGGTCAGAGCTCTATAACTCATGGAAAGCATATCCTCATGGAGCTGGCTTTGTACATAGGTTTGGGTCTCCTAGATCAAGTGAAAGGAAGATTTAATGCTACTGCATCCAAAGACATCTTGTACAATTGTGTGGTTGTAACTTTGTGATAAGTAATTGTGTGGTTCTTACTTTGTGATAAGTATGCAAACAAATGGCTTAAAACATTTGGACCATAAATCTTGTATCATGAGTGTGATTCATAGATGAAAACATACAGAAGAGATAATTCTCCACATTTTTCAAAGTGCTTGTTTGTGTGTATGTTTTTACCGAAGCCTTCTGAAGTCTAGCATTGCAAGCTTTATGTAAATAAACCATGTTTTTTTATCTCTTTTCTGAAGGGGAAGTCTTTAAAACTTCACAAGAGCTGCAGCAAAACTGGTATGATTCACAGAGTATTGTTTATTTTAGAAAAATTCAGTGTGTGTTTAAATACTATACACACGATTGCACGTGTGATTGCGTCACACCCAACTCATCATGAATCCACCCCGACAGTGATAAACACTTGTGGAAAAAGGCAGCTCCATGAGGATATGGTGTACATGGGTTGGAGTGAAAGATCTTGAGTGGCCTGTTATAGAGCTCTGACCTCAACCCTGTATATAATTGTAAATCTTTGGAATTGTAAATTCATTAGATTTCCTACATACAATGTACATCTTATATTGTAAGTTTATATATCTAATTTCTCCACATATATTTTGCTTTCACTTTCACACATCTATCTATCTATCTATCTATCTATCTATCTATCTATCTATCTATCTATCTATCTATCTATCTATCTATCTATCTATGGATTTATACTGATCTATCACTCAATCTATCAATTTATCCATCAACCGACTTATCAACGTATCTGTCTATCGATGGATCCATTTATCTATCTATCTATCTATCTATCTATCTATCTATCTATCTATCTATCTATCTATCTATCTATCTATCTATCTATCTATCTATCTATGGATTTATATGGATCTATCACTCAATCTATCAATTTATCCATCAATCGACTTATCAACGTATCTGTCTATCGATGGATCCATCTATCTATCTATCTATCTATCTATCTATCTATCTATCTATCTATCTATCTATCTATCTATCTATCTATCTATCTATGGATTTATATGGATCTATCACTCAATCTATCAATTTATCCATCAATCGACTTATCAACGTATCTGTCTATCGATGGATCCATTTATCTATCTATCTATCTATCTATCTATCTATCTATCTATCTATCTATCTATCTATCTATCTATCTATCTATCTATCTATCTATCTATCTATAAATTGAGCAATCTATTAATTTGTCTATTAATCAATTGATCAATTTATCTGTCTATCGATCCATCCCTCCATCTATCCATCCCTCCATCCATCTATCTATCCATATTTTAATCTATCTATGTTCCCTTTTTTAATGAATGCGAAAGCTGCCTGCACCTAAGACCTCCTCACCTCACCTACATCAGTACTTGAATGAGCACAAATCTCCACAAACACACACCAAAATGTCTTGCTTGTGTGTGTAAAAATATTGCAAATATTTTGTACTTGTTTATGATTTAACCCAGTGCTTGTGAACTTTACATTTCTGTAGTCTATTTCACAGACATCTATAATATATGCCTAAGTCAAGCATCTACTCTTCCCAAACCTCAAGTTCTCATGAACCTCAGGAGTTGTGATCCATCAGAGCACCTCTGAGACCTCAAGATGGATCAAAGACATCTGTAAAGCTCTTACAAACAACTGTGTGTTGTGTTGGTTATGTGTTCTCGCATATGTTTCTTCATGGTCTACATACAGACATGAGTACTTCAATGTATGTTCCTGTCTATGTGTGTGTATATTTGTGAATGTGTACCAATTGGACTCAGGTGTGTTTAGGAACCTGCACAGATTCCTGAAGCACATCACATCTTGTGGGAGGTTTTGCTTTATTTCTCTCCTCTGGCACTTGCTGATGAAGAACACATGTCCAAGCTTAGCTGAAATAAAAGATGCAAACAGTAACACACTGTTCTCCTTTAATGGACATTTAGACTCTTCTAGCACAGCTTCGGGTTTAGGAACATTACTTAATTGTGCCAAAAAAAACATTAAGAATCTATTAAAAACAGAAGGAATTCAAAAGAAGCCAAGCTACATTTTTAAAGAAAAAAAGAAATTTGGCGATTCGGCACTCGCCTCACAGAAAAATGTGATGTTTTTGTCTACATATATTAACAAGTCTTAAAGTAAGAAATACACTGTATGACCAGATATATGTGGTTTTTACCCAAACTGTTACCACAAAGATCAAATGGCATGGCATTTACATAGTAGCATTACATTTCTTCTTCACTTGAACTAGGAGACCCAGACCTGTTTTTTATACCAATGCTCTTGCGCAACACCAGCTCCATGAAGATATGCTTTACATGGGTTGGAGTGGAAAATCTCCTGCTATAGACCTCGGACCTCAACCCATTTTTTGGGGGGGATGAATGTAAATGCTGACTGCACCCCAGGCCCCCTTATCTCAACACCCTTGAAATCCCCATATGCACAGAGTCACAACTGGCTCAAACATTAGGGATAAACCCTAAATTATTAGAAACAAACATATGCACTCATATACATACATATACATCTCTTTATCTCTGTAAAGCTGCTTCGAAAACATGTTCAATCTCCGAATAAAAATGAATGAATTGAATTGAATTGAAAGTAAAAAGATGGTTGCATGTGATGTTTAACTATTGTAACCAAAATAAATAAATAAATAAATAAATAAATAAATAAAAATCAAAGACCACACCCCTGGCTAAGATTTGGGGTCCTTAGTCTGGCCCTTAATCTTGTTTACTCTTTGTATTTAAGGGCACAATCTTTCATTAACGATTAATGCATTTTAATAAAAAAGATAAATCAATAAATATAAAAGAACTAAAATTAAAATCTCCAACGCAACACATTTATTTACCTACTTTCTTTCGGCTTCTCCCATTAGGGGTCGCCACAGCGGACCATCCGCATGTTTAATTTGGCACGTTTATACGCTGGATGCCCTTCCTAATGCAACCCTCCCCATTTATCCGGGGTTGGGACCGGCACTAAGGCTTGTGCAACCCTAATGGCTGGGGTTGGTTCCCTGACCGGGGATCGGTATATATATATATATGAAATGAGGCGATATCAAAAAGTTAGTTTTATAACATCAACAGATGACAGGACAAGGCTGCACACACAGTCACAGGGAGCACCGACTTTCACAAGTCAGTGTGCCAAAAGACATCATCCTGTGTACATCGCAAGCTGTGCGACTGGTGCTATTCTGACCACAAGCATACCCTGTCACTGCATTCTTCTCACACTTGCTGGAAACATGACGCCACTACTGCACCCAATCTACTCAAATTTGGCCCCTGAGGACTTTGCGCTCTTTCCTGAAGATGAAGAATCAGTTTAAAGTTCGCCATTTTGACACCATTAAGAATATCCAAGGTGCTTGACACTCTCTGTAAAGAAGACTTCCAGGACACATTCCAGAAGCGGCAGGAACGCTGGGAGCGCTGTATCGCTGTGCAAGGGGACTATTTAGATGGTGATAGTGTGTAAACACTTTTATGTAAACAGAGATAGACCCAAAACCTTTTGATACCACGACATATACAGTATAATCTTCATACATGCAGAAAACTCTTATTGATCCAGACACCAAAATTCCCTGAGATAAGATAGAATTTTATCCATCTCCAAAAAATATATATATATTGCCAGACTCCTTAAGATGACGAGAAAAAAAATATATAAATGAAATATAAATGAAATATTCTATATATACAAAATGTTTTTAAAAAATTAAGCTGCTAGCAAACTAAGAATAACAATAAAATTGTTATGCCCAGGAAATTATTTGAAATAAAACTGTTGGTTTTGAAAACACACTCACACACACTCACACACACACACACACACTTACACAGAAAGTCAGTTTGCAAGGGACTGAGAGAGAGAGAGAGAGAGAGAGAGAGAGAGAGAGAGAGAGAGAGAGAGAGAGAGAGAGAGAGAGAGGAAGAGAGAGAGTGGGAGAAAAATTAGCCAAAGACAGTACAATAAAGGCGACACTGCACATGTGAACACTGTGTTCTGGTATTTGTGTGCGTCAGATTCACTGAAGTACACAGAAGTATGATAAGAATGTTGCCATGAGGCGATGCAGAGACTTGCCTTCTCTTTCCTTTGAGGAGAATTTATCACCTCAGGCAAAACCTGTAACACACACACACACACACACACACACACACACACACACACACACACACACACACACACACACACACACACACACACACACACAATCTAAGCATTGGCCATAGCTCTAAATGCAGGTCAGGCAATTAAAGTACATTCATTGATTACATAATCCACCAAAATTACCACTTTAGCTGAAGAAGCAGAAATCTCTACAAGCACACTCCAGCATATACAGGAACATCTTCCCAGAAGAGTAAAAACTTATTTTAAACAGCAAAATGGGGACTAAATGTGTAATGTGATGCTCAAAAAGTACATACGAATCTTATGGTCAGGTGTCCACAAACTTTTGATATAGTATAGTGTGTATCTAAGTCAGTCCTTTGTTTAATAGTACATTATTTTTAGAAACATTCTAGATATTATAGAGCATTTCAGTTCAGTTCAGAAGGTATAGGGTCAGTGGGGTCAGTGGGGTCAGTGAGACCATCACGGTTCCTTCAACTGTTTATCGATTAGACAGTAAAAGAGCAACGTGACTCACCTTACACTGCTGGGCAGATATTTGATTTGCTCAAGTACGGTAATGTATACTTTAGGCTGTAATAAGATATTATTGATCTAACAAGAGGAATAAGTGCATGTAGCCAAGGCAATGAGAGGGAGGGAGGGAGAGAAAGAAAGAGAGATTGAGTTTGATTTTTAAAAATATTATTTATAAAAAAACTCAGTAAAAAAAACACCATAAAAAGCTAATTTTTTAATGTGGGTTTATGGTTACTCCAGCACTGGTGTGAAAGTTAGTTCACCATTAGTTACAGAACACAGACCATCATTACAGCACCATTCAATTCCAAAAGTGTCAACTGTATTAGATTGTGGTAATTAAAATCAACAAGTATTCTAGCTTTTATCACGTTCTTCATTATCGGTACAATTTCCTGTCCAGCTTTCTGTCCAGTGTTCTTTTTTTCCTGTTACACAGCGTGTTTTGCTTTGCCTACAATAAAATGAATTGGTTGACAAGTATATTTCTGTTTCACAATGTACTTAAAACAAAAAGTTGCTTTGTAAAAATTACTCCTAGGCGCGTACGTAATAAACTAAACAATAAAATAAAATATCTAAAAATAAAACAATGATAAATTGTTTCTCTCTCTAAACGGAAAAGGACATAAATCACTGTTTATTTATCTTAGTTGCAAATAATTCACAGCTATAGCACCATGTAAAATTCTCCACTGGAGATCACCAGCCCTTTTAGTCATTGGTGGTTTGTATAATACTCTCCACACAGGTTTAACGTTTTCAGGACTCGTTAATTTGTCACGCCACACTGTGTCTGCTCGGCCTTTTGTTGATCACTTTTACAATGTTTCTGTAGATGACTTTGCCATTAATCGTGCAAAGATTTAGAGTGTTGTTCAATGTTTAACAGTGGGCTACTGAGGCTTGATTGTTTAAGTGCCTTTACACAAAGACATCATTGTAATGTCTGGGAAGGAGTCACTAGCATCAGGGACTGTAGCACCTACAGTAGGCTCTTTTGGGTTTAAAGCTCCAGTCAGTTTGTTTTGGGATTTTTGTGTGTATTGTAGTGATCTGATCCCCAAGTGTGATGAAACAGTTTTTGCATCTTCAAGTCCTGCTTTGTTTACGATGTCATTTAGCTGCTGATTTGACAGTTGTTCAGAAGACGATCATTGACGCCCTGCACATGGAGGGTAAAACACAAAAGGTCATCGCTAAAGAAGCTGCTGTTCACAGAGTGCTGTATCAAAGCACATTAATGGAAAGTTGAATGGAAGAAAAAAATTTGGTAAAAAAGGTGAAACAAAGACCATTTAAGAATATGTGGAAATTCACAAAGAGTGGACTGAAGCTGGAGTCAGTGCTTCAAGAGCCTCCACACACAGACGTCTTCATGGGCTACAACTGTCGCATTCCTTGTGTCGAGCCACTCCTGAACCAGAGATATCATCAGAGGTGTCTTACCTGAACAAAGGACAAAAGGACTGGACTGTTGCTCAATGGGCATCTTTTTAGATAAAAGAAAAGTTTGCATTTCATTTGAAAATCAGTCCCAGAGTCTGGAAGAAGAGAAGAAAGGGACAGAATCCAAGCTGCTTAAAGACCAGTGTAAAGTTTGCACAGTAAGTGGTGGTTTGAGGAGTCGTGTCATCTGCTGGTGATGGTCCACGGTGTTTTATCAAGTCCACGGTCAGCACAACCGTCTACCAGGACGTTTTAGAGCACTTCATGCTTCCCTCTGCTGACCAGCTTTATGGAGATGCTGATTTTTTTTATTGGTCTAAAGTAGTAATTTTCTGAGATACTGAACTTTGGGTTTTCATTAGCTGTAAGTCAGAATCATCAAAATTTAAATAAACAAACACTTGAAATATATCAGTCTGTGTGTGATGAATCTATACAATATACAAGATTCACATTTTGTATTAAATTACTAAAATAAAATTAACTTTTTAATGATATTCTAATTTATTAAGATGCACCTGTATATTTTGCCACAATACCACCGTTGTTGTAAGGAGTCATAAAAAAAAGTGGCGTTAGACCCGTCCCTCGGTGTCAGACTCGTCCCTCGCCTGTTAAGGATTTCCAGTACCAGTGTTTTTATTCAGGGCACACACAAGGCGGCCAATTTTTCCACAGCTAAAGCATTTCATTACCGGTTTCAGATGTTGCATAAACAGAGTTACCAAATCCGTCAATTCTGATGCCAAAGGACATATTAAGTGCGTGTCTGCATTGTTTTTCAGAACAATGTAAACTTGTCTTTGGAAAGACACAATCTGTCTTAGTATTGGTGATTTACACAAGAGAGCAATTTTCCTGATAGGTGAGACCAGCTTGCTAAAAAAAAAGATCTTTGCTAGACTTTCATCTTTATCAAAAGGAGGGACGTTTGAGATAATATTTTTATTTGAGGGGCTGCTGAGCGGGAAAACACGGGTTCTAGGCAGTCATCAATTTTAATTCTTGTTTGGATCACTTCATTAGCCTTTTCAATCGTGCTTAAAAAGAGCACAATGGTGGTGTTCATCCTAGAAGCCATAACTATGTTACTATGACCCACAACTTCTCCTACTGCTAGAGCACACTCCTCTACTCCTCTACACTCACTTTACACACCACACCCTCACTGCATGACGCCGGGTTAAGCTTTCACAACTCATCCTACACAATCCTATCGCGTTTCCAACAGAGTCTACACACCTACCAAACTCTAAACTATTTGCCATTTATAAAATACACAAAAAAACATATACAACAGACGTACAAAAAGTTAAAGAAAAGCATGACCATTGAATTAAGCTCCGCCCACTCGCTCCGCACATGCACAAGAGAGATAAAGAGAGAGAGAGAGAGAGAGAGAGAGAGAAAGAGAAAGAGAAAGAGAGAGAGCAAAGGCAATAGACAGTCCATGTTTAGACAGTGATCAACAGAAAGAGAGGGAGAAAACGAGAGATGATTAAATAGACTGTGTGTGAGAGAGAGAGAGAGAGAGAGAGAGAGAGAGAGAGAGAAAGTGAGAGAGAGAGAAAATGACAAAATAAATAGTCCCTGTCAAAAGGTAACAGTACGAAGATTTAATTTGACCAAACAAATATATAAATGTCCAGATGTTCCACTTTATTCCAACTGAAAATTCTCCCTCAGCATGAAGAACAGTTTTACACATTCTCAGCATCGGAGCAGTTCATTTCTCCAAACATTAAGATAAAATACTTTGCTGTGCCTCTCTCTCTTGCCAAAGAAGTTCTTTACTAGTTGGAGATCTCTTTTTGATTTTGAGATCCAGTTTCTCCCAGAGCAGTTCAACAGGATGTAGGTGCAGTGACTGGGCAGGTCATTTCATAGATAAATCTTCAGACCACTGTTTTCTCTTCAAATAACTCTCACAGAGCTCGGACGTACACTTCAGGTCATTTTTGAGTCTTGTTGATTGGTGAAGTCCATACGAAACTGCATGGTGTTGAAGTATGGAAGTCATGTTGGTTTATTATTCCTTTCACCTGGAATAAGTCCCCCACTTTCCCTGCTCCAAAACAACCCCAAACCTTTATGCTTTTACCTCCATGACTGTAGGGGGCAACAGTCTGCCAACATCTTTTCTCCGGTTCTCATTATGCTTTGCTTCAGAATGTCACAGTACATGTTGTTCATGTTTTCCTCAATGAAACGCAGCTCCCCAGTACCAGCAGCACTCATGCAGCCCCAGACCACGATGCTACCACCACCATGATTGACTGTAGGCAAGACACATATCTCAAGCAGCAGTATCTTCAAATAAAAAAAGATAAGCTTGAAATCAGTTTAAAAATGATGATCATATCCATTAACCTGGTCCTGATTTAAACCTTTTTGCAGCGCAAACAAGGAACATTGAGAACTCGGACAAAAAGAGGAATGAATTCAGAATAAACCTCAAACTGGAGCCAACTCATGCACATGGGAAGGAGAATGGGAGGAAGTAATCGAGGCGTGTGAGAGAACCTCTATTACTTGGTGCTTGTAGATGGACATCATTTCCTTTCTGCAGATCTGTACCGAGGCTGGAAAACCAGCACAGCAGTGTGTCTGATTTATACACTGTACATCACATGTGTGGAACTTTATGCTCATTAGTAGATGTTTGGACAGTTAAACCCATAAGAAATGGAAAGGGGGGGGGGGGGGGAGAACTTTAAATGATATATTAAAATTAGTAGGTGCGCTATACTTTTCATGAAATTACCACCGCCCCCTTGTGGCTGAATGAGCACAACGCTCCACAAGCACACTCCAAAACAGTGAACATCTTCCCAGAACAGAGGAGTTTGTTAACAGCAAATGGGAATTAAATGTGGAATAGGAAGTGGATTATTTTAGAAACCGCGAATAAACCACAATCTTCTTTAAAGCACTCGTTACTGATTCAAGGGATGTTAAAACAAGCCTCTTGCAGTGAGTAAGGCAGCAGGTTGGTCTGATACTGGCTTCTTTATTTCTGCAATGGGGACACTAACAATAAAGAGTCTATAAAGGTAAAGAGTCTATAAAGGTAAAAAGTTCAATATGTAAAAATCCTCAATATGAACATGCAGCAAAATCTTTTAGTAACTAAGTGATTGTGTGACACTTGAACCAGCAGAGGGCGCTGTTGGACAGCAGTGTTTATATAATTGTATTATTACACAGTATTTAATAACAACTGGATATGTTAGTCGCAGCAAACTTTCTTGGCTTGAGAAAGTCAGTCTGGAATTTTGAAACATAAGCTTGCAGACTCAGGGAGGTTTTGGATAAAATGCAGGCAGCTCTGTCACTTTAAAGTTTCTGTTAATATTTGGAGCACATGTTCACGCATTATATAACTTTCTTTCGGCTTCTCCCATTAGGGGTCGCCACAGCGGATAATCCATATTTGTGATCCACATGTTCGAATTGGCACATGTTTTTACGCTGGAAGCCCTTCCTAACGCAACCCTCCCCATTTATCCAGGCTTGGGACCGGCGCTAGGAGTGCACTGGTTTGGGGTTGGTTCCCTGACCGGGAATCGAACTAGCCCACCAGGGAGCCATCTCATTATATACATGTAGTTGAAAGAAATACTGAGCCAAAATGGCTACCATTTCGTACACCATGCAATTCCATCTGAATTGCGGCTCATTGGAACCAACTTCACCATACAAGACAATGACCCTCAGCGTACCTCTAGCTCTGTAAGCGTTATTTAGAGGGGAAATATCCATCATGGAGTGAGCTACTCAGTCACCGCACTGAAATCCTACTGAACTGCTCTGAGATGAACTGGATCACAAAGTCAGAAAGACATTTTCAACTAGTGAAGAACGTCTTTGGCAAGTCCGTGTGTAAAGCTGTTCTTCATGCTAAGAGATAAAGTTTAATATCTGTACATATAAAGGAGCATGCATCTCTGAAAAACCATAAAACTAGGTCTTTCTGCACTTTTGACAGGCACTGTGTATGTGTAGAAATGAAATGGAGCAGAGAATGAAAAGTGGAGGCATTAGTAAAAAGACAGGAATAATAGAGATACATTTAGATTGGTAATTCTATTTAGATTGAAAGTTTTAAAAGCTTCAACAGGTTTTATACCTAAAAGGCAATATGGAGTTTTGATTCATTTAATCTTCCATACAAATGTTCAATTTTGATCAGTTAGAAAAGTAAAAAATAAAACTAGCACAGGCTGAGGGTCTGAATCTCACTGTATCTTACATACTATAAGAACAGTGCTTCCCTCTAGTGGTGATCCTGTGTTCATGTCAGATTTAGACGAAAGTCTGGGATTTTATTTTTGGTTTGGTCTGTTTAACTTGCATGCATCACTGTAGAGGTCACAAGTGTGCAGCTAGTAACAAATATTACACTAAAAACAGGTTTAAATGTACGGAAGTCCTAAGAGGCCATGTATTTAAATGAGTTTTTCTTTCCCGTTTCCTCGTGATCACGAGTTCATTTTCTTGTGATCTCGACATAACGATAGTATCAAAGGCTTCTTTTACCAAAGGCAAAGAATGTGTGTTCCATTACCATCTGGAAAGTTGTACAGGGCCATCAGGTCACACGAACCGAGCAAAGTACAGCTTCTTCCCAATGCCAAGCCCAATAAATCTCGCCCACGAACCGGTGCCATATCATCGATATGAGGATGGATGAAACTTTGATTAAGCAAAGAGTCTTGTGATGAAAATAACAATAGAAACATTATAGCCATAATATATCATTGTACTTTGTACAAGTGAAATCTTCCAAGATCTCAGTGTTTCCCTATACAGCATTTAGCACATGTCTATCAAATATACCTATTCCAGCAAGGCCTCATAGTCTGCTCAAAAACATTCTTAAACAAACAGCATCATAAATGCTGAGGAGCAAGCAAAACTAGACCAGGGACCAAGTTCGAGAACTGAATCATTCAGCGTTTTGTTATAATAAACATCCAGTAGAGCAACATTTCATCTATTATTTATCCACCACCCAACATTCAGTGGCTAATTTTGGGTAAATGTTTGGGTTCTTTTCCAAACAAAAGAAACAACGGTTAAGTCTGAAGAGATAAGCTGTAGAAGCTTTAGGAAGAACTGTAGCTTCGGCACACACAGGCAAGGAGTTTTTCCTGAAAGACATGCTGCGGAAGTGAAGCATGGTGGTGGTAGCAGCATTACGCTGAAAGAGTCACTTTTGACTTTATATTTTCCTCCAGAAGACTAATCTCTTCTAGACCTCATCACTGACCCGGTCACGGCAGACTCATTGAACAAAACAGACATTTGGATAACGGGCTGAACAAGGAGTAACTGTGCGGAACACGCAGAGGAAACCTGTAAATACAAACATTTCAATTGTCTTTTATTTAAATCATACAGAAAAACAAACAATGTGCATGTGCGTGTCAAGTTACAAATAGACAAAAAGTCAGCAATAAAGAAGAACAGTAGGAGAAATACAGGCAGAACTGCGTAAAAAAAAAAAAGGCTGTTTCTTTCTCGTTATTATAAAATTATGAGTTTGGTTTTTTTCGTTGCAGCCTCGTACGACTGCTCGATGCGTTTTAGTCGCAAAAAAAACCTTTCAGCATAATCAGGTCACGTCTATTTGTTGGGTACTTTCTCCTAATTATACGTAAATCACAAATAAAATGTTCTGTTCACTTCGTCACGCATTTAATCGAATAAATGTATCTTTTGGTCAGGAAGTTCCAGGGTTATTATTTTTATTATAGTTCCCAAAGATATTTCAGGGTTCAAACAGAAACAGGTATAAAAGTGACCTGCTGAACTCTAATGCGATATGAAAAATATAAACCCATAGGTCACGATCGTTCAAATTGATCACTACGGCAAATCCGCATGGTCCTGCTTCACGAACTGCAAGATTCCAAAGCCAGAACTCCAGCTGGAAAGACTGGTAGCCGTACAATCTAAATAATCTATAAATATGGGTGTTTACCGTTTATTTCTCTATCCTGATGTGTAAACATTACTTCAGAGGAAACTGCAAGCAGGTACAATGCTCTATTTTGGTTCAGCAGAGGAAAACATGGTCAGAACAAGCTAGACAGTCTATCCACTCAACACTGCACTCAGATTTCGGAATAAGAGGAATCCAGTGTCTTGATTTGAGGAAAAAAAAAAAAAAAAAAAGATAAATGTGAGCAGGGTGTGCTTGCAACACCTAGCCAGCAGGTGTAACTGTAAAATAGATAAGACCTTGGACATGCCCCGGTGGTTACAGAACAGCGAGAGCAGCCGATATGGAGTCATGGGACGGGAATAAAGATAAGCACATGGGTCTCTGATAAACAAACCCACAGAGCAAATGATAAACAAATGGAATGGCCCAATCTTTTCTCATTCCATATCCTGGTCCATTCGGGAAAATACTGAAATAAGAAAGCTAGTTTCTCATTGAAAGGCACAAGTGTTTTTTGTTGTCGCACAGCTTCCATTGGAAGAGGTGAACGGAATCATGTGAATGCAGCATGATGCACTTTGGCTAGACAGACAATGTGTTGCATCGATTACATTCAAAAACCTAAAAAAACTAACAAAAAAAACTGTGCAAACGAATAAATAACCTGTGATAAATACAATAGCTCCATTTAAAATCAGTAATCAGACATAACCAAGAAAAATCACTTTTCTCACCCACAATACTTACACACCGACTGAAAACGCAGCGAACCCGTTTCATTCTTCTTCGTGTGCTTTTTTTTTTTTTTTTTTTTTTTTAAACAAAAAACAGTATTTGGGGACAAATTAAACATCAGTGACACGCAATGAACCTTGGAAACAAACAAACAAAAAAAAAAAAGTGTGAGAATCAGCACCACCGCAATGATAAGCAAACAGTTTCACAATATATTAATCAAGTGGTGCTGATTATCATGGGTCCTATACCTTTACCTTCATGATTCAAGCTTTGGGAGGAACCAAAAAAAAAAACAAGAACAAGAAAAGAAAAAAGCAGCACTTGCTTTTCTAGATCACACAGCCAGAAGATAGAACAAAACACGCTCGATTATGGTGTGTACTGTGCCAAAGTTCAACCCAGCTGAACTTTCCCACGATTCTCACGGTCTTTAGCATAAACTCCACCGGGATATAAATCGCTGTGACGGATCAGTGTGTAAAAACCTGTAACACTATTGAAAAGTTCTCCATTAGCTTTGATCATAAACAGGCTTGGATCGGCTCTCACACATGATCAATAATAATAATAATAATAATAACAATAATCATCATAGCTGCCAAATACAGACTAGTTGAAGTTGTTGAAAGGCCACATGTGAAGATTTAATGACAATTTAAACTGGGCTCGCTAAGCCACGCCCATATTTTTATCATGTCCTGTGGATTTCTTGGGTGAACCAGCATCAGGCTTTTATAGGCGCACGGGTTGTTCCGATATTTCTCCTCGATGCCGAAAGTACGAAATCCCTTGTGCTTCTCCGGGGAAAGTCCCAGCTTCCGAAGGCACATCCCCGTGTAGACGTCGTCAATGGGGTACAACGGCACCCTGTTCATGATCCCGTGAAGCCTCTGGGCCACTTTTCCGGAGTAAAGGTACCCACCACCACCGGCGTATGGTGGGTAACCCCCTACGTAAATGCTCTCCGGGATGTAGTACTTAACCTTCTTGTCCCGGTGAGGTCCAGCATTAGTTATTACATCCCCGACAAACAGGTCACGGGCCTTGGCAGGGGACAGACCCTTGAGGAAGTCTAGGATAAGAAAAGTGTTGACAAAGACATCGTCGTCACCCTTGAATATGAAGCTCGCATTCGGACAGCGAGTGCTGAACCACTCAAGGAAAAGGACCTCTTTGATGGTCAAGTTAAAAAAGGAGTCCCTGTAGTCCCACTGGAGGATGTCTCCATACACGGAGCTCTCGTACGCTAACATTGGCGATAAGTCCGGGAAATGGTCTTCCGCGGTGGTGTTGCCGAGGAGGAATATAGTCAGGATGGTCTTGTTTGCCAAGCGACCGCCTCGCCCCCAAGACTCTCGTATCGCCTGCCGTCGGTCAAAATGCGACGCCAATGATTTGATGGCTAGCAGCAGAAATGGCTCCTCTTTGCAAAGTTGAGGCTGGTCCACAACCATGCGATACGTCCTGCACCGCATATACAACAAAAAGTGTTTAAAACGATCCGGGAGCAAGCTGAAATTCTTCACTTGTGTCATGACTTGGAGGTCCGGCTTGCAGAGGTCTTCAGTGACCGTGTCGTTCAGCCAATCCGGAAGAACTCCGAGTGTGGCGTTTGGATCTTTCAGGATCGGATTGTTCAAATGGTCCAGTTTCTGCTGCTGCCTGTTCCAGAAAGCGTTGTTGGGGGCCAGTTTGGCCCAAAACGGTTTGGTGGGGATTCGAACTTTCTGATCATTTTTATGCTGGTTGGCGCTTCTCGAAATTTCCACTATGATGAAGATGAACGCGGTCATTATAGTCATCACAATGAGCTTTAGCTTTCTCCGAGGTCCGTGCATTGTGCCAGCGTTCACCACCTGTGCAAACGAGATGCAGAGAGACATGTTAGATGACAAATCAACACAAAGATAAATCGTTAAACACTGAGGAAGATACCCGGGGAAAATCATGCATTTAAATACCGTCAAAAATATTTTCTTATAAATTTGAGTATTTCAATAAACAAAGCTTGGCCAAGGGTTGCTCCACATGAAGCTTGGGTTGAAGCTGAACACCCTGAAAGTCTCTCTCTCTCTCTCACACACACATGCTCACTCTTTTATGACCTAAGGCAACCTTGTCTTAGCAACCAGACAGGTTGGTCTACAGCGTGGTTGCATTTATGATCTCAATCTCCATATTGTGTGTGCTGGCTTCTTCTTCCTCACACACAACTAAACCAACCCTATTTTCTTTTTCAACCCTTTCATTTTTTTCTTGATTGTGCTCATTTTCACGGTCCCTACATTTCAGTCTTATGACTCCTTGTGCTGTTCCACTTCATCTAAATCAACATATTTCTTAACCATCATGTGCTCTGTATTTCTAATCCCTCATGACATGAGAAGTACTTTCGAGACCCACAGCAAATCCCATTTGACCACAAACAGACTAGAACAGCTGAACACGATTAGAGGAAAACAGCAAATAAATTGTCTCTGTAAATCTACTGTATACATCACTAATATGACACTTTTTAAAGCACTTTTCTCGTTTTAATACATGTGTATAACATGAACAAAGCTTATATACTATACACATACATACAACATACATAAACTAAATGAGGGGCTGAATTTACTCTTCTAAAACTGGGACAGCCATTGTTTTTGTAACTATTTACCAAATAAAGCCTAGTTCAAAGAGCCAGGAAAAAGGTGTGGACCACGTAAGGTCCTTCCTCGTTAAAAATAAAACATCAGAAATATTTAGCCCTGTCCCTGCATCTTCAGAAAGTAAAATACGTTTAAAGGTTCTGGGATACCTGACTTTTCCAGCCATATGTGGCTCTTTCGCAAACTGTAAACACACATTTCAAAGCACACAATTGTATTAAATGTTTCCTGATGTGGTAGCATGAGATTTTCCCTTCACTTGAAATAGGAGACCCAAAACTTTTACAGCATAGTTAGTTAGTTAGTTAGGTAGGTAGGTAGGTAGGTAGGTAGATAGGTAGATAGGTAGATAGGTAGATAGGTAGATAGATAGATAGATATTGCATGCTATTTGGAAAATTATTCATGAGAAAATATTATGAAAACTTCGAAAATATTGGATTCTGAATATATTGAATGAACTGTAAAAATATTAAATGAAAACACTGAATATATTGAATGAAAACCGACGTTAAGCTGCCATCTTGTACTTTTGGCAGAATAAGAAAAAAATATATATACTTATGACTTGTTTTTCTCGCAATTCTGATTTTGCACGCAATCACCAATGTGTTAACCAGCTCTTTTTTTTCTCAAAATTGCAGCTACCAAGTTCGCTGACTCACTCATTCTGCCTAAAGTATATATTTTCTTATTATTATTCCTAAAGTACAGGATGGCCGCTGCGCCTTGATAACATCGGTTTTCATTCTATATCTTCAGAATCCATTCAATATTCTCTCGTTTCATTCAATATATTCGGAATCCTTTCAAAATATTTTCAATTCAAATCTCTCATAGATAATTTCCTTAATGGCATGCCATAATATATTATACATGTATATACACACACATACGCTTTTTTTTTTATATATATATTCTATTTACATGTTGGACAGTTGTAAAAAGCATTTAACTAAACGTCGTACTCTGTATGAATGTGCGTGTGATATAAAATTTAAATTTGACCAACAATAAAAAAAAAAAGAACAATAAATTAAACTCTCCTGAATAAACCTGATTAGTGGTTAAGGCATTGGACTCTGGAATGGAAGGTCACGAGTTAAAATCCCAGCAGCACCAAGCTGTGGATTAACAAAAGATAAACAAAATTCCCTTTTTCCTTCTTAGCCAAAATGTCGAACAACCTGGTGAACCCTACCCAAAGCAGCTATTCACAAAAGGAAACAGTGTCTGCACACACTCGCTGTTGATCATCTCTGTTCTAAATGCAAAGCTAATTTATTTTTCATTACAAACCCGGTGATTCAACCACACCCCACAATTTCACCACGAAAAGCCATCTGGATTACGGTGTCGCATAACTGCTGGTTAAATTGTTATTTTGAGGTATGCATTTTACAAATCACATCCTGTGGGGGACGCTCCTACTAATCTCTTTTAAGCAACACCCGAAGAAAAATGAGGGTTTTACATTTCATTTTGTTCGGATTTGTTAGGAAGCGTTACCTGATGTCAAAGAAGATGGCAGGCAGCTAATGCTACAGGTTTATACGGCAAAGGCGTCCACCTTGATCTTTACCCCATCGTGATACTTTGATAGATGAAAACTGGAGCGAGGAAGTAATCTGTAGGGGGGAGAGGAAAAAAACAAAAACAACAACCATGCATTAACACTCATTTCGTTTAGGGACTTGGAGGCGGAACCGCAGCCAGAATAATCAATCAGGGCGGGTAAGGCATCCAGTTCGGTTTCACACACAAACTAAAAGGTGTATTCGTGCAAACTAATCGAGGAAGCGCAGGAATAATTATTCACACACGGCGTCAGGAAACGTAGATGGAAAAAAAAAAAAAAGAAGTCCCTTTTTGTTCGGCGCCTCGCTTGCAAACTCTCGGAGCAGCAACACTGTTTGCTTGTGGACGTGGAAACAGCTGGTGGAACATGCTCAGTCAATTACACTCAAACATAATCAGCTACTTTCTCCGTCTCATCCAATTTTTTCTCCCTAAATAAACCATCTGCCTCATTTGCGACACTCTTTCATTATGACTGTTCTTTATTTCTCCGTCCGAGTCGCATTGAAAGTCAAAAACAATCTGCTAGTTCCAAAATCTACACTCTATTCAATAGTTTGTTTTCTTTTACAAAATGCTGTAAAAAAACCACAAAAAAACAAAAACAGGCTCTGTGTATTTCCACATCTGAATATGATTTCAACCTCGAACTAATATCAAGCATGTTGTTGATATAGAAATCACTTTGGCACAGGTTTATACAGCTTAAAGTGGCCTATTTGTACTCAATCCACCATCAAATGTTGGTGTGTGTCAGAGGGAACAGAGGAAACTCAGAGCAGGGCTATGCAATCTGGATAATATAAAATAGAGGAAAGAGGAAAGTAAAGCTCGACTTATTACGGCGCTCCGAAAACTCCAGATGCTTAATGTGGAACGCAGGCATCAGTTTTCCAAACCCAGCCGTTTGGGCAAAAACTGAATTTACACAAACGTTCCACTTGTCTCAAAAGTGCCAGAGTTATATAACCTCATATAGACCTGCTTTCATGGGATTTTTTTCTGAAATAATACATATGAGGGAAAAGAAGAAGAAAAAAAAGAAAATAATAAAAAAAAAAAAAAAAAGAAAATGCACAGAAGTGCTCTTAAACAGTCTTAAATTTTAATTTGCACCTACTTAGCTAATTAACGAACCTGTTTAGAAGTCAACTGATTCATCGGTTTTGCAGATTAATCTTTATCGATATTTGATTGGTGGAACTATTAGCAAAAATCTATACTGATAAGTTTTTCCGGGTGGCACAGCAGGTTATACAGCACGAGAGCGGCCTCTAGAGGCAGATCACTGATGCCACGTGTTGTTTATTTGAAGCGTCTTTCATTTGTTCTGGGTGTAACGGTCTTTATGTATTTATTTTTATTTATTTATTGTGGTGTTACTTTTTGTTTTAGTTTGACTGCATGTCCTTTATTTTCCTTTATAAACACCCTGTTCGCAACTCTGACGACTGCAGCGCCTGAAGCTTCAGCTAAATATTTAGGCTGTGGAAAACTTTTATTCGGTGCCAATCGTCACACACACACACACGGAATGGCAAGTTCAACTGCATATCCTGACTACTTACAGCATAAGTGTGTGAAAGACAAAGAGAAAGACACAGACACAGAGAGAGAGCGAAAGAGCGAGAGAGCGAGAGAGAGAGAGAGAGAGAGTGTGTGTGTGTGTGTGTGTGTGTGTGTGTGTGTGTGTGTGTGTGTGTGTGTGTGTGTGTGTGTGTGTGTGAAAATTGTGAAAAATTCAGTGCAAGAGAGAAATTGAGAGAACAGATAACACGAGCATTTCCATCTATTTGTTCTATTAAATACAATTCCAAAAAATATATGTAAATTCTAATCTATGCACCAAGGCAACCATTTTTCTCAATCTGACGCTTGAATTAGGTTCACATTTACATATTGTGTAATTAAGTTATTAAGTTATTGAATAAAGCCCTGAAGCTTACTTTCTGTGCTTTCTAAATTGTAAGTAAATAGAAAGTGCAAATACACTTAATAGAAAAAAGGTTTGTGGACACATGACCGTAAGATTGGCACTTTTTGAACTTCCCATTCCACATTTAATCCCCATTTGCTATTAGAATAACCTCCACTCTTCTGGTAAGATGTTCCACTGAATTTCGTGGAGATTTGCGCTCGTTCAGACACGAGGGTGTTAGTAAAGTGAGGTAGTGATGTAGGTGAGGTGAGGAGGTCTGGGCTGCAGTCAGCGTTCACATTCATCTCAAAAGAGAGTCAGTAGGGTTCTAGAGCTCTATAGTAGACCACTCGAGATCTTCCACTCTATACAATGTAAAGCAGTAGTCCTCAACCCCCGGGGTCAATTGGTACCGGGCTGCACAGAAAGAATACATAACTTACATTATTTCCGTTTTATTTATTATCTGATTCTGAACGATGTTTTATTTTGGAAAATTGCCGGATTTTCTCCTCCACATCTGTCTATGACTCACTCTTGATGCATGTCATGATGCCTCGGTCACATGTCTTACCTCCATCCGCTACCTTCTTAAAGGGGCTGCTCTGGCCGCTAACACATTATACATTTTGTCAATACCCGAAACTGCCTTGCTTTATTAATAAATAGTCTCTGAAACACATCTTCCAAATCTTTTCAAAGAGTCGCAATGTGCACAGGGCAGCGCAACACATTCTGAAGAAAGTGTCATCTGCCCCTCTTCTACATACATGAACTCAGACACCCAGGAGAGACTCTCAGTGTTGCTGTGATTGACATGGAAGAAAAACTAGCACCATTGAAAATCTGGACAAAACGGCTTATGATGAAATATAGAGTAGGATGATAACACGAAACACAATGCCTGTGAAATTTGTCTCCTGTGAAATCAGAGCTTTTTCCACCATCAGCATTTTCTAAAAAAACGGCCAGTGTAGGCATGCTGTGCAGATGGTGTGATGTATAGCTGATTTTACATGGCCCACACACACACGCAAGTCCACACGTGTCCAAATAAAGCACTGTTCTACAAAAATGTTGTATTCAAACCCGGGCTAAATGATCAACCAAAAAAAATGTTATTCTCTGGGACAAAAAGAAAATGAAGTTCAGTTCGCATTTATTACCACAATAATGTAAGATTGTGGCCTGAATTAAAACGTTACCATGTAATAATTCATGTTAAAGGATTACGTTTACCATTTGAAGTGGTTTATTTCTCTTATACCATAGCAATACAGTAAAACCCTGTTGTACGAGCAACTAATAGTAGTAAATAGAAAGTAAATAGAATTACCATGGAAACCAAGAAGTTTACGAGCGTGGTGCGCTTCTCACACTCGCAATCAACCACTACCACATGGGTAGGTGTTAAATTATGTTTACATTATGGTAATTTGCGGTGTATTTGTTTGTTAAAATAGGCTACGAATACTTTTTAAGTGCAGAAATAAGCGATCGAATGAGGTTTCTGAACGGATTCAATCGCTTTTACATTCATTCATATGGGGAAAATCAGTTCGAACGTACGAGCAAATGGACCTACGAGCAATTTTCCAGAACGAATTATGCTCGTACAACGGGATTTTACTGTTTGTCAATCATTACAATTTCTAGTTTACTCCTAAATGACACACTATGCCTTTTATCCATTTATAGCTACAATTAATGCTTCTGTTAAACATTTTATATATTACATTTTACTTATATATGCACCTTCTGTCACAAGAATCTCCTTTTGCCACTCGTGTTTTTAACACACCCAAAAATAAATAAATAAATAAATAAATAAATAATTTCTAATGGTGGAAAAACCAACACGCCAACACTAAACTCTATACTATACAAACTGCACAAAATAAAAAGATAGAAGTTTCTTTGTTAAAAAGATAAGAAAGTACACAAGACCATAAGCTGACAAATGAGAATAATAATAATAATAAAAAAAAAAAAAAAGATATTGCATCATACATGCAAAGAAGTAGTCATGCGTGAACATGACGCAGAAACGCCGCTCTCCTCTCTGGGCCAAAACTCATTCAAAAGGTACCGAGGCAAAGTGGAAAACGCTTTTCGGATTGCTCCCAAATACCTTCCTGTGCATGAGGCCATTATACCGAACGAGAGTTAAAAACTAATCGGGATGTTTGACATTAAACCTTCGCTAGTGAAGTAAAATTTCCTCTCGCTCACATGCATTAATGTTGCTTGCGTAAGAGCTACAAAAATCTGACTGTTAACATTCAATTTTTTCTCACATTTTTCATTGTAATTCCAATAGGCTATTTTTTTTTTTTTTTAGAGTGATCTGTCAGCATTTATTTATTTCGGCTTTTCCTCCAACTTGTTCTTCCTTTATCCGGTGCCAAGGTTTTATTTAAAAGACAAGTGTAGGAATAAACAGTCGATCAGTGTGAGATCTGTTGGAGAACTATTAATGAGGGTTTTAACCATTGAACAGGACGAAGACTGCAACGTTCGCTCTCATTAGTCACCTTGTTTTGACAGACTGCACTATGGCTGGATTAAACACAGATCACGGAGCAATAACAACGAAGCATATGACCAAAAAAGGTAAAGAGAAAGATTGACAGGCATGATGAAGATGTTGAACAAGCTGCACGTTCGCACCAAAGACAATAGGTGGGCTTGTCAACTTGCACAGCCGCCTCTTTACACGACTACATCGTCAGCATCGCGTGTACCCTCACAGCATCTTTCATTCAGTCTGAATGAGCGTTTATGCTGCAGTGGAAAGTCTGAACAAACAACAATACTATGAGATTATCGTACAGTTACACATCCCAAACTGTATTTTTGTGAGTCAGATGACTGCAGTCATTTGTACAGCCTTCTTAGTCGACACAGCTTTCCAAACCTTGGATGTAAACTGGCAAATATCCATAAAGAACAGGAATAAAATCAAACGAATATTAATTTTACTGTTCCAAATACACTCCTTTCGGTTTCGTATAAGTTTCAGAAAAAAAAATTTTCTTTAGTATAAGCCCTTTATGACATCATGAAGGGCAGAATTCCTTGTTTGGGCACTTCTCCTGAAAGAGTGCACACGCACACACACACAGCAAATAGAGCGAAAAGAAAGAGCACACCCATCACCGTGCTTCATTCGGTAACAGAAGGCGTTGCTGCACAAGAATTGCTCGAGAAGAACGTCTCCAACAAGTGTGTAATCGGATGTGAGGTAAGAACCACCTTGTTCATTAGTTACCATATAGACATGTCCCGCTGTAGTCAGACTCGGGATCCGATTCTGGATCAAATATATACGTCTGATTGTTAGCCTAAAGTTTTTGTTCCTGTTTTATTTCTAGCGATGACACAGCTTGCAGACGATCGCTACCCACAAGCTGAGCGTGCTCATGACTCTTTTGCTCCACCCACACCACACCTCCAGGAGCTCGACTGATAGAGGAGCCGGATTTTTCTTTTATAAACCTGATAAGACTCTTTTGAGATATGCAGGATGCAATGCTACTCGATAGGTACTTAAGATTGATGTGTGATTGCCAAAAATTGTCCCCCCTTTAAAGATTTCAAAAGTGTACAGGAAGTAAGCCGGATTAATTTACTGTTCAGAAATGACCTCGAAAGTCAAATCTACAACCACATAGTTATTTAAAATAAGAATCTGGTTCATGTGCAGTCTAATCTTGGCTTGGCTATTATCGGTAGCTTCCTCCCACCTCTGACGACATCTCTGTGCATCATCTCGTGCAGACACGGCACATCAGGTATTTACAAGGGAAATTTCAGTCTCCTGAAGCTCCATGTTTTGTTTACATTTAAATGCGCACATTCTTGGTATCACCAAAAGAACTGAACAAGTGTTAAATCACAAAATAGTGGTTGTTCCAGACAATTTAGACATACATCTCAACTCTACATAATACTGGACTGAGTAGTTATACTGAAGACATCGTGGAGAAAGCTCATGACCAATCACTGCAGAATGAGTCATTTGGAATGACTGGTCATTATGAGTAAGATTAAAGGGGCTGCTGTTGTGAAACCTGTGGTTGGTAAATAAATTCCTGATAATTTAGTACTTTTCAGTACTTGGAATTTTGCTTACAATTTTTTCAGGATGGCCAGAGACATTTTTTGAGCAAAAATCTGCTCAAAATGGAAACCTCCATGATATTTTTAACCAAATGTTGGGTAGAAAGTGTGATGGATGATGTTGCGATGCTACACAGGAAATATATAGTGGGTTTGAATAAGAGAAGCCTCTAATATACTACTAGATTAACTATCGGACCCCCACGTGTACTTGTGATTTCATTCACAATGATGACGTCGTGATTCATTTCACTTGGTTTCTCAAAAGTTTTGCACAAAATAAGGAAATATAATTGAAAAGGCCCCTATTTTTTATTCCTGAATCATAAACAATAATCCACGTGTGTGTCGTGTCAATATACAACTATTACTCCATAAATTCCATGACAAGGTGAGGAAGGCGAGATTGAGATGGTTTGGACATGTGCGGAGGAGGGACATGGGGTATATCGGTAGGAGAATGATGAGGATGGAGCCACCAGGAAGGAGGAAAAGAGGAATATCAAGGAGGAGGTTCATGGATGTGGTGAGGGAAGACATGCAGGTAGTTGGTTTTATTGTAGCTTTACAGAAACGGTCAGTTTTGCCCCTATCACAAATCTTTCACTTTACAAAATAATGTAAAGAGAGATATATAGACAGACAGGTAGATAACTGGATCTTAAAGAAATAGATGTAGAAATTTCCTCAAAAAGCGATTGAATAAACAAAAAAATGCATCAGAGGTGTCAGTTTAAACAAAAACAAGCTAGTGGAGAAAAAAAAAAAATATTGACAAGAGCCATGGAAACCAGTAACACAGTAGCGCCGACCACTACAGTAGGTTCTGCAAGAAGGATTGTCCATATATAATATGAAGGTTGTGTGTAAAAAGGTTATGCAAAAATACTGTTCAGACTGTCCATTCAATAAACTTTAGTACTATGGATTGCACAGATCAAGACCTCTCGCTCTTAGTTCAGATTCTTAATGCTGAAGTGAAACGTACATAGTCATAATGCACATCACCACTTTTTCATGTTCTGGTGCACCATTAAACCTCTAATAGAAAATGAAACTCAAACTTTGGAGATCTGAAAATCTGAGAGTCTAAATCAAGCATCCACTCACCCACACGAATGAGAGAAAGCATGGAGCGAGCTTCCCCGATCAGTTACATTTAAATAAATATCATAAATATTGCTATAAACTTTCTGGCTGAGAAAGACGTTTTCTCAGAACGTTATCGTGCAAAATCTGAGCAGGATGCTGCAGTTTCAGTTTCCTTTTTCTCACAGTTTCAGCAATAACATACGCCTGTAATGAAATACGCATGTAAGAACATGGGTGTGTTGGATTACAGTGCATCAAGAACTAGCAGTTTGAGCCGAAAGGTTACACTTTGATACAAACGCCCATGTGCACGCATCCCAGAGGATCTTCGATAGGGTCGGGCAGCCAAGCAAAATTTGATCTGGGCAAAATATATGGAGAAATACGATTTATTTGCTTTTGACCTGTTTAAAAGTCTCGTGCTCCTTCGTGTAAAAAAAAAAAAAAATCTGAATTTGATTTTTGCCGTTGCTTTCTACAAGCATTAGACCTTTCACAGCTCGGGAATTCAAGCGCTCAGAAGTGACATGATCTCCGAAGAGCTTGTACGACCACGCTCATTTGAACAAAAATTGTACATTATGAGGAACCTGAACGCACTCGTGTAGAAAGATCAGTCGAGACCTTCTTGCTATAACTGTATATCTAAAATACAAATGTCCTTCACAGAGGAGGAAAAAAAAAAAAAGGGCAAGTTACTGGCAAGTGACCTTGGTGCTTTTTGGATCAATTCCAAAATGTAAATTTGTTCATCTGTAGGTTACAATCAGAACTGCACACCAATCTTACAAACTCGTTCTTGCAATATCTCGAACCAACAGCCACTACCTGGAGGCAAAGACCTCAAATGATTGAACTGCTTCCATTACTTTCTCTGCTGATCTTATAACCTCATTGCAGTTTGTAGGGTTTTTTTTTTGTTTTTTTATATTTCCATTTTTTACACTGCAGCTTTTTACATGCAGTACGTCATCACAAGATGCAGGTTAATCAGCTCTATCTTATACCTCGTTTTACTGAGCGGATACTGGAAATCACACACACACACACACACACACACACACACACACACACACACACACACACACACACACACACACACACACACACACACAGTGGGGCAAAAAAGTATTTAGTCAGCCACCAATTGTGCAAGTTCTCCCACTTAAAAAGATGAGAGAAGCCTGTAATTTTAATCATAGGTACACTTCAACTATGAGAGACAAAATGAAAAAAAAAAAAATACCGAAAAATCACTGTCTGATTTTTTAAGAAGAACTTGTTTAAGAGGCTCCTCTGTCCTCTACTTGTTACCTGTATTAATGGCACCTGTTTGAACTCGTTATCAGTATAAAAGATGCCTGTCCACAACCTCAAACATTCAGACTCCAAATTCCACTATGGCCAAGACCAAAGAGCTGTCAAAGGACACCAGAAACAAAATTGTAGACCTCATAATTCGGGAAAGAACCACACATAGCTGCAAATGTCAAATATCCCTGTACATTTGTTCATCAAAGTGTTAAACTGCAAAGTGACCAGCAGAATAGAAGTCTAAGAACAGATGTGAACTCGGGTTCATAGCCGTTTACATTATAGCCATTTTTGTGGAGTGCTTTATTTAGCGTTTATTTGAGTGGTTACCAAACTAGCTAGTAAATACGGGAGTGTCCGAGCTTCTCTCAGGAACATATGGTACATATGAGTAATCTGAAACCATGCAGACTTTATTGTTCTTGTTTTGAAAACATGACTGGATTCAACATCTGTACTTCAATTTGCACGACAATTCTTGGTACGGACAAATGCCCAGGGAAATGTCAACATGACCAACAGGAGGCCATAATAGTAGTGGAAACAGTGAATAATTCCTCGCAGTCGCAGTCCATCTCATTGAAGATGTTGTTAGGAACTTGGCATGAAGACTTGGCAAGAAGTGAATAACGATGGTCCTCAGAAGAGCATAGGACAGTATCTGCTCCAAAATGCAATTTACTCTTACTATTACTTAATAAAGGTAAAATGATTGAAGAAACATTGTGTCATTAATGATGTCTTCATGGACAATGAGAAAATAATGAAAAGCTCCCTGTTTAGGACTGACAGGCCAAAGTAATCCATACCGAGCAGCTCGAAACCAGAGCAATAGACTGATGCAAAATATTTTTTTATTTTGATAAAAAAAAAAAAAAAAAAAAAAAAAAAACACATGGGATTTTTACATCTCATGGAGCTTGTCCTTGCTACCATCACCACTGGCTTGTTCATTTAAAATAAACTTCTAAGTTATACATTCAAAAGTTATATTCCTAAAGTGTTTCTCAGTGTGAAGGTACTTTGGGACAATGTCCTTGTTAAAAGCATTACACACTGACCAGGTATAAATGAATGGCCACAGATCATCTTCATACACCAATCAGGCATAACATTATGACCACCTGCCTAATATTGCGTTGGTCCCCATTCTACTGACAAAACAGTCGTGCCCCTTCGAGCATCAACAGCATGAACTTCTTCAGCAGTTTGGGCTACAGGAGCTCGTCTGAAGAATCGGAGCACACGGGCCAGCCTTCGCTGCCCACGTGCATCAATGAACCTCGGTTGCCTGTGATCCTCTCGCCGGTTCACCACTGTTCCCTCTCTAGAGCACTTTTATTTTTATACAGACCTCTGCAGCCCAGGAACATCCCACAAGAGCTGCAGTTTTGGAGATGCTCTGACCCACTCGTCCAGACATCACAATTTGGACCTTGTCAAACTCACTTAAATCCTTACACTTGCCCATTTTTTCTGCTTCTGACACCTTAACTTTGAGGACAAAATGTTTGCTTGCTGCCTAATAAATCCCACCCACTAACAGATGCCAGGATGAAGAGATAATCAGTGTTATTCACTTCACCGCTCATAATGTTATAGGATAATAATGTTTTGGCTGGTTAGTAAACAAATAGAATTTTATTTAATTGAACTGAAGACTAATATCTGAGCTACGTTGTGACCAGCACAGCTATCCTGGTTTTCTACAGTCAAGTGCCTCCAAAAGGACAGGAGTCTGATATAAGGGTAAGAAAACCCAACCTGCAGTACCAGCAGCAATGCAAAGCCACTGGATGTGCAACAGACTGAAAACGAAGGATAACGAGTGAAAGAAGGCGTCATCAGGAAGAACTTAACACTACCGTATACACATCCCTCACACACTCCTACTCATTACACTACCATAAACACACATCCCTCACACACTCCTACTCATTACACTACCATAAACACACATCCCTCACACACTCCTACTCATTACACTACCATAAACACGCATCCCTCCTCATCACACTCCATATACACATCCCTCACACACTCCATATACACATCCCTCACACACTCCATATACACATCCCTCACACACTCCATATACACATCCCTCACACACTCCATATACACATCCCTCACACACTCCATATACACATCCCTCACACACTCCATATACACATCCCTCACACACTCCATATACACATCCCTCACACACTCCATATACACATCCCTCACACACTCCTACTCATTACACTACCATAAACACACATCCCTCACACACTCCTACTCATCACACTCCATATACACATCCCTCCTCATCACACTCCATATACACATCCCTCCTCATCACACTCCATATACACATCCCTCCTCATCACACTCCATATACACATCCCTCCTCATCACACTCCATATACACATCCCTCACACACTCCATATACACATCCCTCACACACTCCACATACACATCCCTCACACACTCCATATACACATCCCTCACACACTCCATATACACATCCCTCACACACTCCATATACACATCCCTCACACACTCCATATACACATCCCTCACACACTCCATATACACATCCCTCACACACTCCTACTCATTACACTACCATAAACACACATCCCTCACACACTCCTACTCATTACACTACCATAAACACACATCCCTCCTCATCACACTCCATATACACATCCCTCACACACTTCATATACACATCCCTCACACACTTCATATACACATCCCTCACACACTTCATATACACATCCCTCACACACTTCATATACACATCCCTCACACACTTCATATACACATCCCTCACACACTCCTACTCATTACACTACCATAAACACATCCCTCACACACTCCATATACACATCCCTCACACACTTCATATACACATCCCTCACACACTCCATATACACATCCCTCACACACTCCTACTCATTACACTACCATAAACACACATCCCTCACACACTCCTACTCATTACACTACCATAAACACACATCCCTCCTCATCACACTCCATATACACATCCCTCACACACTCCATATAAACATCCCTTACACACTCCATATACACATCCCTCACACACTCCATATACACATCCCTCACACACTCCATATACACATCCCTCACACACTCCATATACACATCCCTCACACACTCCTACTCATTACACTACCATAAACACACATCCCTCACACACTCCTACTCATTACACTACCATAAACACACATCCCTCACACACTCCTACTCATTACACTACCATAAACACACATCCCTCCTCATTACACTACCATAAACACACATCCCTCCTCATTACACTACCATAAACACACATCCCTCCTCATCACACTCCATATACACATCCCTCACACACTCCATATACACATCCCTCACACACTTCATATACACATCCCTCACACACTTCATATACACATCCCTCACACACTTCATATACACATCCCTCACACACTTCATATACACATCCCTCACACACTCCTACTCATTACACTACCATAAACACATCCCTCACACACTCCATATACACATCCCTCACACACTCCATATACACATCCCTCACACACTCCATATACACATCCCTCACACACTTCATATACACATCCCTCACACACTTCATATACACATCCCTCACACACTTCATATACACATCCCTCACACACTCCTACTCATTACACTACCATAAACACATCCCTCACACACTCCATATACACATCCCTCACACACTCCATATACACATCCCTCACACACTTCATATACACATCCCTCACACACTCCATAAACACATCCCTCACACACTCCATATACACATCCCTCACACACTCCTACTCATTACACTACCATAAACACACATCCCTCACACACTCCTACTCATTACACTACCATAAACACACATCCCTCCTCATCACACTCCATATACACATCCCTCACATTCTCCAACTCATCACACTCCATATACACATCCCTCACACACTCCTACTCATTACACTACCATAAACACACATCCCTCCTCATCACACTCCATATACACATCCCTCACACACTCCATATACACATCCCTCACACACTCCATATACACATCCCTCACACACTCCATATACACATCCCTCACACACTCCATATACACATCCCTCACACACTCCATATACACATCCCTCACACACTTCATATACACATCCCTCACACACTCCATAAACACATCCCTCACACACTCCATATACACATCCCTCACACACTCCTACTCATTACACTACCATAAACACACATCCCTCACACACTCCTACTCATTACACTACCATAAACACACATCCCTCCTCATCACACTCCATATACACATCCCTCACATTCTCCAACTCATCACACTCCATATACACATCCCTCACACACTCCTACTCATTACACTACCATAAACACACATCCCTCCTCATCACACTCCATATACACATCCCTCACACACTCCATATACACATCCCTCACACACTCCATATACACATCCCTCACACACTCCATATACACATCCCTCACACACTCCATATACACATCCCTCACACACTCCTACTCATTACACTACCATAAACACACATCCCTCCTCATCACACTCCATGTACACATCCCTCACACTCTCCTACTCATCACACTCCATGTACACATCCCTCACACTCTCCTACTCATCACACTCCATGTACACATCCCTCACACTCTCCTACTCATCACACTCCATGTACACATCCCTCACACTCTCCTACTCATCACACTCCATGTACACATCCCTCACACTCTCCTACTCATCACACTCCATGTACACATCCCTCACACACCCATATACACATCCCTCACACTCTCCTACTCATTACACTCCATATACAGTGGGTACGGAAAGTATTCAGACCCCCTTACATTTTTCACTCTATGTTATATTGCAGCCATTTGCTAAAATCATTTAAGTTCATTCTTCTTCCTCATGAATGTACACACAGCTCCCCATACTGACAGAAAAACACAGAATTGTTGACATTGTTGCAGATTTATTAAAAAAGAAAAAATCACATGGTCCTAAGTATTCAGACCCTTTGCTGTGACACTCATATATTTAACTCAGGTGCTTTCCATTTCTTCTGATCATCCTTGAGATGGTTCTACACCTTCATTTGAGTCCAGCTGTGTTTGATTATACTGATTGGACTTGATTAGGAAAGCCACACACCTGTCTATATAAGACCTTCCAGATCACAATGCATGTCAGAGCAAATGAGAATCATGAGGTCAAAGGAACTGCCTGAAGAGCTCAGAGACAGAATTGTGGCAAAGCACAGATCTGGCCAAGGTTACAAAAAGATTTCTGCTGCACTTGAGATTCCTAAGAGCACAGTGGCCTCCATAATCCTCAAATGAAAGACGTTTGGGACGACCAGAACCCTTCCTAGAGCTGGCCGTCCGGCCAAACTGAGCTATCGGGGGAGAAGAGCCTTGGTGAGAGAGGTAAAGAAGAACCCAAAGATCACTGTGGCTGAGCTCCAGAGATGCAGTCAGGAGATGGGAGAAAGTTGAAGAAAGTCAACCATCACTGCAGCCCTCCACCAGTCGGGGCTTCATGGCAGAGTGGCCCGACGGAAGCCTCTCCTCAGTGTAAGACACATGAAAGCCCGCATGGAGTTTGCTAAAAAACACCTGAAGGACTCCAAGATGGTGAGAAATAAGATTCTCTGGTCTGATGAGACCAAAATAGAACTTTTTGGCCTTAATTCTAAGCGGTATGTGTGGAGAAAACCAGGCACTGCTCATCACCTGTCCAATGCAGTCCCAACAGTGAAGCATGGTGGTGGCAGCATCATGCTGTGGGGGTGTTTTTCAGCTGCAGGGACAGGACGACTGGTTGCAATCGAGGGAAAGATGAATGCGGCCAAGTACAGGGATATCCTGGACAAAAACCTTCTCCAGAGTGCTCTGGACCTCAGACTGGGCCGAAGGTTTACCTTCCAACAAGACAATGACCATAAGCACACAGCTACAATAACCAAGGAGTGGCTTCACAACAACTCCGTGACTGTTCTTGAATGGCCCAGCCAGAGCCCTGACTTAAACCCAATTGAGCATCTCTGGAGAGACCTAAAAATGGCTGTCCACCAACGTTTACCATCCAACCTGACAGAACTGGAGAGGATCTGCAAGGAGGAATGGCAGAGGATCCCCAAATCCAGGTGTGAAAGACTTGTTGCATCTTTCCCAAAAAGACTACTGGCTGTATTAGATCAAAGGGGGCTTCTACTAAATACTGAAAAGGGTCTGAATACTTAGGACCATGTGATAGTTCAGTTTTTCTTTTTTAATAAATCTGCAACAATGTCAACAATTCTGTGTTTTTCTGTCAGTATGGGGAGCTATGTGTACATTCATGAGGAAGAAGAATGAACCTAAATGATTTTAGCAAATGGCTGCAATATAACAAAAAGTGAAAAATTTAAGGGGGTCTGAATACTTTCCGTACCCACTGTACACATCCCTCACACACTCCCATAAGCATACACCCACACATTACACATCCACATGACTATTTCAGCACCACCGTGTCAGAGATGTAAATCTCACCCAGTGTAGCAGCAGATGCAGTTCCTCAGAAGAAGAATGGAAAAACTTTGAGTCACTTCAGCTTACAACTGATTACAAAACCAACTTCCTATTAAACTCCACCAGCAGGGTGATCAGTACTGTTACATTAGCATCAAAACCAAATAGGGACAAACCTGTAGGGGAAGAACAGCAGTTCAGTTAGGAAACTGGCGTAGACATGATTACGGCGGAGACTTACACGCAATATCATCCTGTAACACAAACCGTTTCACAAGAAATTACTGCGAATTCTGGTCACTAACCTTTTTAATGAGTTTTCTGAAACGAAAGCAAAATGAAAAGCGATTCGAACAAGTCTGGTCTCTGAGAAATTTCAGCAAGCCAGTCTGAAGCTACACGGCAAAGCAATGCACACACACAGTGCTCCATATGGAGAGAGAGAGAGAGAGAGAGAGAGAGAGAGAGAGAGAGAGAGAGAGAGAGAATCTACAGTATAAAAGTGTATATGTGCAAGTGTATTTTTCAGGCTCTAAAAAGCCTCAGAGTTATTTTCCATGCTGGTGGAAAAATGAGAGCAGCCCCCCGAGGCCTCTGTGTGGAATTTGGTAGCTGCGAGTGCGAGGTCACAGGACTCCCCTGCAGCAGCACTCGGTGGAATTTCACATCTTCCCAAGTCACATGGTACCAAAAAAATTTATTAAATAAAAAAAATAATCAAATCATTAAAATACACCTGAACATCAAATAAACCCACAGGTTTGGTTCTGCTTAACAGTACTTTTGTAGAGAAGCAATGTTAAGATTTCCTTTTACTGTCATCCATCTACATTCCTTCTCTCCCCTGACCAGTTTTCTGGTCCCTTTCTTCTCTTTGGATCTGCTGGATTCATCACGATGGTCTCTTCAATCGCAGACCACTCTGTACAGCTGAGGAGGGTTCCACATCAACAGCCTGAGGTTCCTGAGCAACTCAAGAACTTTGAGGATGGATTTCCTACAATGGCTCAGGACTACAGTTCGAATGAACTGGAATACATTGAACATTTAAACAGAACAGTGCACCTCAACAATAAAGGAACTGTAATGAATGGACAGTCTGTGCAACCCAAATAAGGTTCCTCTGGTTCCTCTAAATCTTTCTTGTTAAGTAACAAATTTACAGGCACTAAACGTATACATTCGACTTTATAATCTCTGTAAAGCTGCTTTGCTGAAAGTGCTATACAAATAGAAAGGAATCGAACTGAAAATTCCAACGTCCTCCCTCAAGACTCAGCGAACTCTGCTTTTCTACACAGCACATTAGCATACCGCCTTCGCCCACAACCACTTCCACCTTTATCTTCAGCTTATACGATGATAAAGAAAGACACAGGCATCTTCACATCAAGCTGAATTTGCAGATACAGACAGGTTCATTCGTTCACTCTCTAAAAAAAAAAAAAACACGCTCTAATCGTATTGGCTTCTGAGTGTGTGTGAAGTTATGAATAATAAGGCTACCTAATGTAAACCTCGACTTGATCTTCACCTAAACATATCATTTCGACTTTTATTTCATATAGATTACTGTAGTTTAAGATCTGGAATATACTGTGAAGTGTAAACTGCTTGTGGTTATTGCTTTGTAGCTTCTATTAAAAAAAAAGTTGATAATGGACCGTGTCATTTGCACTGCGCTCATACCTGCACTTTTTAAAACAACACCATATTCTATGTATACATGCATGTAAACATATTGCTATTTGCACTTGTGGTTAGATGCGAACTGCGTTTCATTGGTTTTGTGCTTGTACTCTGTACGACGACAATAAAAGTCGACTCTCATCACAAAACACATTCTCATGCTAATCCATTTAGTCACAATCCAGTTGGTGAAAAGCGAAGGGCATTAATGAAAGAATATGATTAAAATGGCGAAGAGAAAGAGAAAAAAACAAAACAATAAATAAGTTCAATAAAGACAAAATACATTAAGCCGCCGTTTTACCGCGGTTGAAATCTGGCGCCCCCCCTGGTTTATCACGGAATTGCGTTTGCCACGTAACTAATTAGTTTGGCTGATTTTCCCGGCCTCTCGCGGAGAGCACGATAGACCAAAACACTTATAGGGAATTGTTTTTATGGAGTTTTATGTTAAAAGAAATGACATTTATTAATATAATTATTAATTATAAAATGAAGTAAAATGTTAACACAGTACAGTACTGTATATGTAAAATAGCATTTTTGGGGTGGTGTCCGTTTATTGCGGTTTATCGGGGGCGGTTTTGGAACGTAACCACCGCGATAAACGGGGGGATTACTGTAATAGGAGATGGGTTAGTCTATGCAAATAAATATCTCAGCTGAGTGAAGAAATTTTTTGGTTGTGAAATATATTATGAAATATTAATTTACACGAAATTAGTCAAAACTCCTTATTATGGAGTTTTGTGGGCAGCATATATGCAGATGACTGGGAGGGTCTGGAACGTTCTCTTTATGTTACTGGGGATCAAAGAAAATCAGGGCTTTTCGCAAACATTTACATGCTACATTATTAAGAAAAAAAATTCTCTCTTTAAATGAGGCTAAAAGTTTATTTAAAAGAAGAAAAAAAAAAAAAGGAAAAACAACAACAATCTGGGAACCTGCTCTATTTGCTTGCTTGTGGTCTTAGTCTTATTTTTTTTTTATCCCCAACCTTGTGGAATATTATCAAAGACTCATAGACACGATGTAATCATGTGAAATGCTCGACTACTGCAGTGCTTCCATGATATTTTTAGACTAGGTGACAGCTTGGCGGGAAGTCGCAACCTTCTGGGTCTAAGCCTTTGAAGTGATCCTTCAAAAACGCAACGCCATCCTGCTGAAAACACACCCTGGTTTTTCTGTAGCTGTGAGAGACACTGGTTGCTCATTATCCCCACAGTTTAGTTAAAACACATTTATAAATAAATAAATAAATGCACAACCCCTTTAATCAATGTTTAGTGAGCGAAGACACACAAACATTTCCTGGTCAGGGTGCGCTGAAACGTTGCTTGGAATTTGCACTAAAATCGACAACTAATTTTTTCCAGCCAGATGTGGTTCTTCCCCGAACTGTTACCAAAGAGTTGGAAACTTACAATTGTAGAGAATGTCTTTGGATGTGGGAGCATTAAGATTTTCCATTCCCATGAATAAGGAGACTTGAGGCAGGTACATACAGCGATTTTGGACACTATTTAGTTGTCGGGACAAATTTTGAAAACCCTAAAACATTCCTATAATCGAGGGTTTGAGATGTTCACCAATAGCCGAATAATGGCCGATGCATTCTTTTGATTTCCTCTGATGAATTTCTGTCCCGGATCGTGACGAAAGCCTCAGACGATGCTTTTTCTTGTGTGCGTCAGTACAATCTGACATTATGACAGCCGAGATCCTACAGTGTGACATGGGGATCATGTCTGTACAGTCTGACAAGCAACAATCGCAAAGGAGCTCGGACCTGAACCCTTCAAAACGCATTTGCACCTCACCCTACATCAGTACTTGACTTCACCAACACCTTCGTAGCGGAGCACAAATCTCCACAAAGTCGAGATCAAAATCTTCACAGAAGAATGGAGGATACTAGAACAGCAAACGAGAACTAAATGTGGAATGGGATGTTCAAAAAGCTTTTACTAATCTTATGGATTGGTGTCCACAAATCTTTAAACATAAATTGTAGCTACAAGTCAAAGCTCTCCTACATAAACTTAGCAATCTGTCCTATGTCTAATGTTGCCTTAGACATACTACAGACTTTATCTAGAAACCGTAGAAGCTGTTTAAAAATGACCGACTCAGCTATTTTCCAGGTTGATACGCTTTAGTGCTCATCACAGTAACATGCTGCATAATCCATTCCAAATCAAATCAAATTTTATTTGTCACATACATACAGGGTACAACATGCAGTGAAATGCACGTCCTTGTGAAATGTAACCGGTGTAAAAACAAACAAAAAAAACCCCACATATATAAAAATCTGTTCCCTGAAGCATTCGCCAAGATGCAACATATGCGTTACAGAGAGTAAGCAATAATTCATCAGGGAACCCTGACGCAAAGCTGGTTCAGATATGTATAAGGAAACTCAGAGATCGAGAAAGAGACCAACACTTTAGGGCAGGGACACCTTGGATCTCATGGTGGCCTTGTAGAGTTGGGGAGACTGATTGAAATGTTTCAATCAGGGTTTCTGCAAGTCAAATTTAATACTTTTCAGGAACCATTGAGAATGAAATTTAAGACCGATATCACAACATTAAACACGCACAAATACAGTCAGCAACTGGCCTTAAACAAACCCTAATTTAATTTTTTTCATGCTGACTATCGCTAAACTTGCACTTGACTTAAAAAAACGTCTGTGCTACAATCCGAGAGAGATTTGTGCCAATAAACAGAAAGCTGATTGGCTGCTGCATGTTGCTCTCATTTGCAGTTGTAATACAGCGAATTAAAAAAGAAAGAACTACAACACCAAAGAAACAAAACCCATTCTAAAGTGCTGCATGGGCATTGCAGTTAACATCTTCAAGTAGCGTTACATGGACATCGGAAAATTAAGACCCGTTAAAAATGATTTAAGACCTAAAACAGCAAATTTAAGCCCTAAAATTTTGATTTTTTAATTTTAATTCGATTTAATTAATTTTTATTTGTATAGCACTTTTAACAATCAACATTGTCTCAAAGCAGCTTTACACAGATAATGTGGTGATGATAAATGAATAAGATGTTTTTTTATAAGTGTAAATTTTTCCCTAATGAGCGAGCCGGTGGCGACTGTGGCAAAGAAAAACTCCCCGAGATGGCATAAGGAACAAACCTTTAGAGGAACCAGACTCAAGAGGGAACCTCATCCTCATCTTCGCTGCACCAAATGTCCATTTAAGACACAAGACTGTGGAATCACTGGTAAGAATTGATATCAAGTTATAATTTTAATGCATTAATACCATAAATATTGCAGCACACGATTGTATCTAGCAAACTAAAAAAAAAAGAGAAATAAATATAAAGCTTGGTTAATATCTTTATAGGTTACTTAAACTTAAAAAGAAATAAATTTAAAAAATTTAAAAAAAATAAATAAAATAAAAATTCAGTAACTCCTGTATTGCACCAAAGGAAATAAATGATAATCACATTCACCTTTTCACCTTTGGAGAGGTGTTTCCCCTCTTCAAAGATCATCACTCCAGACAAGGGTTTTTTTTTTTTTCAGCAAATAACCCACTCACTACCCCAGACAGCAGGTGATAACCTTTGATGCCAAAAAAAAAAAAAAGCCAAACGCCTTTAACTGGTTTACTGCTGCCATTCAAATGCTCCAAAATCTCAACACAGAGAATAAACTGAGCAACGTATTGTCAGATCATTTCCATGAGTGTGAAAGACTATTTAATAAACTACCGGTACACGCGTGTATACACAGAGAGAGAGAAAAAACAACTGGGCCTCATCACGGTAGAGGACTTTCCTGCTCATAAGTGACTAAAAACAACAACCCAATAATAAAATAAGTATGAATGCCAAAATAATTGGAAATGCAAAGAACAATAATAGTAGCAAATTTCTACACAGGTCTACTAGATTACCTACTTGATTTTCCCCATAAAGAAATTATTAACATTATTTTCCTGTTTGTCTGATAAATACCCATACAAATAGTTTGTATTTAATTTCCACAATAACAAATGGGCCAAACTGTCAAAAAAAAAAAAAAATCTGTTTTTTTCAGTTGACTTTGCTTATGGAAATTTCTCAGCGATATCTGCACAGTCCTACTAGTTACTCATTTGCATGCCACAATAGGCTTGGAGCACGTTTGTCTTCATGCCAAACTGTAATCCATTCTTCTGATGATAACCTGCTTCAAATCCTGACAAACCCAATAATCACTCACTTATTTTAGAGACGGTGCTCTAACAGGAATTTCCTACAGATGGACTATTGGACAAAAGAGTGTGGAGTCTCGGAGTGTGTAAACATAAGCACAATCTCTGGGATAATCAGGAAGGAAGCTATTCAAGAAATTTGACCTGCTGTGACCTTGAGTCAGCTTGGACAAAACACAACATTTGATAATAATAAAGTCTGTATAAATCCTACAAGCATTCAAACTTCATCAGAAATACATCATGCACCTTTGTCCTGGGAGGTCTTTTACAAAGCGCTGAACTATTAATTGTGCTTTGTGTGAATTAAATGAAGTCATTTTCCCTCCAATCGGTTTCCACCAATGAGAAACGGATCTCGCTTGAGGATTGGAACACGGGTAAACGTGGACCGTAGAGAACTGCTGAAACAATCAAAGTAATACGTTGCTTCTTGATGTTCGTAAAGCCGGAGAAATACCATTTGCCCCTTGTTCTTTGAACAACTGTATAGTTACTCTGTGATTTCACCTCATTTCTATGCACTTTTTATAGAAGGCAATATTCTATGTACACAGCCGCATATACTGTACATACACACCTTTTTATAATGGTTTATACACTTCAGGTTGAACATTAACAAAATTTTATTGGCTCTGCACCTTTATGTTGAGAAAGCTTGAGAAGTTGAATCAAATATATATACAAAAAAATTAAATAAAATAAATAAATAAATAAAAAAGACTACAGTCATTTCTATACTAAAAAATAAAATAAAAAATCTACAAACATACATACACACAAATAAACGTTCCTCCAGATCCCTGGTGCTACATAAAACACCACACACACATCATCGAGCTACATAACAGAACACAGAGTTAAGGACTAATCTAAATGTCCTCTCCACATAAAAGTGCATCGTGTGCAACCTGGTGCAAACAGTGCAAGACAAAAACAAACAAACAAACAAACAACACAGCGTGGGACGGCTACACAAAACACAAAGTAGCGCCGACCAATAAACCTACTGTATAATGTTATCCAGTACAATGTGCAAAAGAGAAAACTATAAACAAGAGTTTAAACATTGACACAATGTTGTGCAATAGCAGCAATCAAGAGGTGCAAAACAGCACAATATAATTCATATAATAAAAATAATATAATATGGGCGGTACTGAGGACATGGGTGTGTAAGAATTAAAATGAGAATTGAGTGTGTTAGTTCAGTTTGTGTAGTTGTACACAGTTCAGTGTGTGTGTGTGTGTGTGTGTGTGTGTGTGTGTGAGAGTTTTGTACAGTATAGGTACCAGTTATACCAGTTATACTTAACTTTAAACAGTTAGCCATGACTTCCTGAGGCACACATGTATAAATATGAGGAGAAACAGAGGACAAATTCCCTTAAATCATTCATCGGGACTGGGTAAATGGATAAAGAGAAAAAGTGTACCATATGCCTGAAAATGATTATATCCACAGTAAGAGCAAAAATGAAGAAAAGTGGCTAATGAAACGCTAAACTGTAATAGTGCACAATGAGGATGATGTTAAAAAAAAAAAAGACAAGAATCAAATCATCACCTCCATGCCGAAAAACTATTCAAAGGGACTTTGATTAAAACCACCCGGATTCCCAATTCAGAAAAAAAAAAAAGCTGAACTTTTTTTGCAACAAACACACTGGTCAAAAAAAAAAAAAAAAAAAAAAGGCAGCTTGTGTCAAAGAAAAGCACATGATTCCCAGTGTTTTGTGTGGGTCTGTTTTTCCTCAAAATACCCTGGAAACCCTGTAGGGATTTCAAAATATCCCATGATGAAAATCTCTCTTCTTCGATCAAGAAGCTACAACTCAAGAACGACAACCATAAACCATTCAAAACCCAAAAAACAAAAAAAAAAAAAAACCAGAGCGGACTAAATAACCACACGCTGTTGAAGCAACTCCCGGTCCTGTGATCTCGTAATAAGAACCGTGGGCTGGGAGTCTTAAAAAGAGGACCCTGGAGGGTGGGAAGAGATTGTGTAATAAAGAGGGTCTCAGATAGCTGGCTCTGAAATCTTATCAAGCGTTACAGAAGACTCAGCGGCCGTTTGTTGAAAAGAGGAGGCTCAGAAACACATTTAACTGCTGCGATGGCAAAAAAGTGAGACGTGCTACATTTCTAAAAATAGACACATACGTAGACAGACGTTTATATTTACGGCATTTGGCTGATGTCCTTCTCCAGAGGGATTTACAACCGAGAAGTCGAGGGTTAAGCATCTTGCTCAAGGACCTAGCAGTGGCAACTTCTTGAGTTGAAGTCTGACCAGAAGTCCAAGGTCGTAAACACTAAACCAAATAGATAACCGGCGGTACACATAAACCTCACTGGCATTCACGAAAACAATTTCGGCTTTTCCCAAAGCTCCATTCTTCAATTCTCTCAGTTATCGGTACAAAAGAAAAAAAAATCGCGGTATACCTCATTATCGGTATATCGGCACACCGCTGTACTTACAACTGATATGTTAAAATACTCAAATAAATGTTGATTAATAAAATGTTGATTAAAGAATAAATCTATTTCCACAGGAAATATTTAATTCAAAGCAATTCTCTCAAGATTTTCTGAAAGGCTTCACCAGAAAAAAGGCAAAATCAATCAAATCAATCCCAAAAACGTCCCACGTCATTTTTTTAAAAGCCTGAATCCCAAACGGATCAATAGTGCACTGTCTAGGGTCTATAAATGGCGTTGGGTTTCTTTCTAATGTAGTGCACTTGTATAAAAAAAGGGGGGTTATTTGAGACACGACCCAACCCTTGGCGACAAACAGGGGAAACTTTTTAACTCGTGAAAATGATTGAAAATGTCCCGACAACACAAACCAAGCCGGTTAGATGATATTTACAAAAATAACCGTGGAAAAAAAAAAAACCCTGAAATTAACACACCCACAAAAAATGAAGTAAATGAGAAATAAATGTCTGACTCCTTCTTGCAGTTTCATATCTAACAACGTGTGTATTCGCTTCTAGGAAACGTTAACACAGGAGTAAAAATCCGGAATAAAACCCACAGTCTTGTTATTTTAAAAAAAACACATTTCCCTTTAGGTTACACTTGGATTGAAAACAGAAAAAGATATAAGATATAGAAAGAAAGTTACCTTGAGACAGAGCTGATAAGAAAACCACCTTCTTACATCCTGTTGTTGTTACAAAGTGTCTCAGCCTCTCTGAGCTCTGGCCAAAAACGTTGCTTTCAATGATACGCTGGATAAAGTGAAACAAAATTCAATCCTACGTCCCCAAGCGTCCTCCAATCAGAACGCAGAATGGAAATAATATGTATCGGTCTACCCTTCATACACAAAGCTATTACACTGAGCGGAGCCTGTAGCTCACCTGGCTGAGAGGTGATCATAATAATCTCAGAATAAAAGTAAAGACTTTATAAGGGACAATTTTTTTAAAAACATCTCACTACGTGCGGTAATTCAAAAAATACATCTTGTTCATCAGGTTTTAGTAGAGTCAGGTACTGATGTAGGTGAGGTGAGGCGAGGAGGCCTGGGCTGAATCAGTGTTCCAATTCATCCTGAAGATGTTCACTAGGGGTTGAGATCAGAGCTCTATAGCAGGCCACTTCAGATCGTCCTCTTCAAACCATGTAAAACATATATTCATGGAGCTCGTGTTATGCACAGGGGCAATGCCATACAGGAACACGTTTGGGTTTCCAAGTTCAAGTAAAGACAAAATTTTATTATACCGTATCCAAAGACACCCTATACACACGTGTGCCTCCAGCTTTGTGGTAACAGTTTGGCGAAGAACCACAAAGTCAGGTGGCAATACTTTTAATACTAATCCCAATACTACACCAAAATGCATTATACCAAAGCAGACAGGAATCTTCTGTAGCAAGAATGATGGTATTATTAAAGCAAGAAACCCAATGAACATACAAAAAAAGTCTCCTTTCACTGCAGCCACAGCTTCACCGCTCACATGCACACATAATCTCTAACAGAAGCATCAATATTAAACTCATAAAATGACCTCGGGTTTTTCTGCATTTTTTGGTGCGTTACAGTTTTGCTGTATGTTTGAAATGAAGGCAAAGTGTGTGTTTTTGTGCAAATTCTGCACGGAAGAAAACTCGAAGGAAGAAATAGTTTTTAGAAAAAGATGAACAACTTTTTGAACTGTTTTTGCCAACCTTTCCTCAACATGTCATTTTTGACACTATATATAATTTACAGTATTTGGTAGACACCCCCTACCCAGAGCAATTTGCATGTCAATTACACAAAAGAGCCTCGCTCTAGAACAGCTTGGTGGTGCTGTGTTTTGAACTCATGGCCTTCTGAACAGAAATCCAGCATCCCAACCCCTTGTTTTTTTCTGTATCTTCAATCCAACGATTGCTGTCTAAATTAATCCTACTTCTATTTATACCTTACCCTACTTATGTTTTTTTATTAATACAACTTTCACAGGTTTTGGAGCGAAAGGTTTTCTCCAAGCAACACATCAGAACCAAATATGATTAGAAATCACAGTCAAAAATATATGATCATAAACATTTTTCAAAGTGGAGGTGATCAAAGTGATTTTATCAGACCATAAGGAAAGAACTGTGAAGCTGAAAACATTTAAGCATTCAATACTACATAACGCAACACACTGGGAAAAAAAACGGGTTTTCCGGGTTTACCTACTGATGAACCCTGACACTGTCAACAATTATCATTCTTACCCTTGTAGTAAGTAGCAAAACTAGATCAACTGGGTTGTGTGTTCTGACCCTCAAAGACCTGTTAGTCTGCCTTTAAAATGTCCACCTCCACTACATTTATTATCCTAAATTAGATGCACCTGTTTGAGGTCGTTAGCTGCATGAAGACACCTGTCCACCCCATACAATCAGTAAGAATCCAACTACTAACATGGCCAAGACCAAAGAGCTGTCCAAAGACACTAGAGACAAAATTGTATACCTCCACAAGGCTGGAAAGGGCTACGGGGAAATTGCCAAGCAGCTTGGTGAAAAAAGGTCCACTGTTGGAGCAATCATTAGAAAATGGAAGAAGCTAAACATGACTGTCAATCTCCCTCAGACTGGGGCTCCATGCAAGATCTCACCTCGTGGGGTCTCAATGATCCTAAGGAAGGTGAGAAATCAGCCCAGAACTACAAGGGAGGAGCTGGTCAATGACCTGAAAAGAGCTGGGACCACCGTTTCCAAGGTTACTGTTGGTAATACACTAAGACATCATGGTTTGAAATCATGCATGGCACGAAAGGTTCCCCGGCTTAAACCAGCACATGTCCAGGCACGTCTTAAGTTTGCCAATGACCATTTGGATGATCCAGAGGAGTCATGGGAGAAAGTCATGTGGTCAGATGAGACCAAAATAGAACTTTTGGGTCATTATTCCACTAAACGTGTTTGGAGGAAGAAGAATGATGAGTACCATCCCAAGAACACCATCCCTACTGTGAAGCATGGGGGTGGTAGCATCATGCTTTGGGGGTGTTTTTCTGCAGGGTTCAACTGCACTGTATTAAGGAGAGGATGACGGCCATGTATTGCGAGATTTTGGGGAACAACCTCCTTCCCTCAGTTAGAGCATTGAAGATGGGTCGAGGCTGGGTCTTCCAACATGACAATGACCTGAAGCACACAGCCAGGATAACCAAGGAATGGCTCTGTAAGAAGCATATCAAGGTTCTGGCGTGGCCTAGCCAGTCTCCAGACCTAAACCCAATAGAGAATCTTTGGAGTGAGCTCAAACTCCGTGTTTCTCAGCGACAGGCCAGAAACCTGACTGATCTAGAGAAGATCTGTGTGGAGGAGTGGGCCAAAATCCCTCCTGCAATGTGTGCAAACCTGGTGAAAAACTACAGGAAACGTTTGACCTCTGTAATTGCAAACAAAGGCTACTGTACCGAATATTAACATTGACTTTCTCAGGTGTTCAAATACTTATTTGCAGCTGTATCATACAAATAAATAGTTAAAAAAATCATATATTGTGATTTCTGGATTTTTTTTTTAGATTATGTCTCTCACAGTGGACATGCACCTACGATGACAATTTCAGACCCTCCATGATTTCTAAGTGGGAGAACTTGCAAAATAGCAGGGTGTTCAAATACTTATTTTCCTCACTGTATATATATAATTCATTTCCAGTTTGTTTCAGAGTTGATTTTAAAGCTCCATTCTTCATCACACTCACGTAGATCCTCCTATCAGCTACTTTTACATGTACCAAGGAATAAGTACAAAATCAGAGGTGATCAAGCATTCGCTGTGGCTGCTCGTAATCTGTGGAACAATTTAATCAGAATCACAATCAGAATGCTTTATTGATCCCTTTGGGAAATTGTTTGGTTGCAGATTAAAGTAAAAATAAAAATAAGTATATATATATATATATATATATATATATATATATATATATATATATATATATATATATATATATATATATATATATATATATATACAATATAAGGTCAGCCTCAAATGTGCTACTTATAAATCTTTATTAAAAACTCATTTTTTTCCCCTTTGGCTTTTAATTCCTGAAGGATGTTGTGTTTCAGTTGTTTTCTTTTGTGTTTCCTGACTGATACGTGGTTGTAAATGCTCTATTTTGTTTCAATTTGTACTTTTTAATCGTAAAGCAATTTGTTAACGGCTCATTATAAATATGCTTTTCATTTTATTGATTCAATTTGGTAGATGCCTATGTTTTTTCTTCCCCTAAACCATTTTGTTTGTTAATCACTTGAATGTTGATCGTCGCTTTTTCACATTATATATAGCAGTGGTAGATCAACAGCTAATGCTCTGGGTTACAGATCAGAAGGATGAAGGTTCCAGCCCCTGCACCTCCACTCTGCCACTGTATAGCCCTTAAGCAAGGCCCTTTAACCCTCTGTGTTTCCGGGGTGCAGTAATGTGACTGACCCTATGCTCTGACACAAACTTCCTACCAAGCTGGGATATGTGAAGAAAATAATTTTACACTGCTTATTGTAAATGTGTACATAAAGTTTGTTTAAAAAAGCCCTGATGTGCTTTAGATTATAGGGTATCACTCAGGCAGGGTCAGATGAGACTTGTTTGGGTGCTTTGTTGTATCTCAAAGAGTAAACACCGTATCACAGGGGTTGTGATTTAGCAGTCTTTCAGAGAGAAACCCAACACACACGTAGTTTTTGTTTGGCTAAAACACTTGAGTAGATGATACTCGAGTAGATGGAAACCCCCACTGGGCTCACTGATGGTTTTGTAGAGACAGTAATTACGAACGTTTTTCCAACTTGTTGATCTGGTAAAAATATCAGGCTATACTTTGAAACAGAACCTCATGCAATAATATACAGACACAAATAAAGAATGATGTGTATATGGAGGATGTATTCCTATATAGACTGATGAAGTGTGAATAAGACAAACACACACACACACACACACACACACACACTCACACACACACACACACACACACACACACACACACACACACACACACACCTGCTCTTTTGCTTCTCCTTTTCACACTGTGCAGGTGAGAAGAAACCAACCCACATTCTTTCTCTCACTCTCTCTAGGGCTTGCGTTTTTTTAGAAATTCTGCCACTTCCTAAACAAAATCCTTTATCTCCACCAGTCCAATTATAATTTATAAAAAGCTTAGTAGAAGAACATTATCAAACGAATCTTTTGTGCTCACTGGTCTGCCACACCTTTCATTATCACAGCCTCAGCATTTCACGGAAACAACAGAGAATCTACATCTTTATAATGGCGGGAAACACAACACAATGGAAATACACCGAATGTACACATTGCTTTAGGCAAGGATCGGAAAGAACACCCAATTATTATTCAGCCATGATCCACTGGAGTCAGAACCATGTTTCCACAAACTCTGTGACAAATGTAATTATTAAAAACAAAAACTGTGTAAAGAGCTGAAGAAAACCTCCGCGAAGGCATTTTGGAGCTAAATTCAAATAGCAAATAGTATGTGTATGGTTTATTACACCTGTCCCAGTGTTACTCAATCGGAAATAAACCGTATTTAATATATTGCACTGCTACACTGAAAAATCAGTAGCATGACACCAGGAGACTATATGGAACATTAGCTAATGCGCTATCCAAATAATAATTGTTCTCAATCAAACATAGGGTTAATAAAGCACCTGAGATAATTATTAACCAAAGCAGTCGATAAACATTGAGATCCATGGCACATTTACTGTGTAAGCTGTTTCTAGGCAATGGATTTACACTTTCAGAGCAGGAAAATGAAAAAGCCGAATTATGAGGAAAATGTGCTGCATGATGGCTCCTTTTCACACTGAGCTCGGCTTACTGTCTTTGTCGAGTTAAACGTGAACCCCCAACCCAACCTAAACCCAACCCCCGCCTCTCTTCCTTTCTGTTTCTAAGGGGTTTCTCTCAGTTCTCTGGTTTCCTACAACATGTGGATTAACTATGAGAGATTCTCCTAGGTGTAAATGAAAGTGTCAACATGTATACCTCATCCAGGGTGTATTCTGAAGATAAATGAATTGTATGAATGCTTATAAATTTGGAAATAAATGGAAATTAAACCTTTATAAAGCACAAATACACAGTACAGTAATATATTATTAATTCAGTAATATACACCGATCAGGCATAACATTGTCATGATAACATTATGACCAGTAAAGTGATTAACACTGATTATTTCTTCATCATGGTACCTGTTGGTGAGGTGGGATTTATTAGGAGCAAGTGAAAAATTTTTTCCTCAAAGTTGACGTGTTAGAAGCAGGAAGAATGGAAAGCGTAAGGATTTAAGCAAAGTGAAATGCAGCCTTTCTGCGACTATTTATTGAAAATGAACTGGCAGACAGATCTGAGACAAAATTAAAGGCTCTGGGTTACTGATCAGAAGGTTGGGGGTTCAAGCCCTTGTATCTTCAGGCTGCCACTCGTGAGCTTTTAAACAAGATTCTTAACCCCACTGTGCTACAGGGGCGCTGTAACATGGCCGACTCTGTGCTCTAATGCTAGCTTACTAACATCCCTGGGATATGCGAAGAAATAACAATCATGTGTGTCAATGTAACAGCTGAAGTAAAAAGCAAACAGTAAACACCAAAAGCTCAAACTGCTCTCAGTCAAGGTTATCACTAGGACACATAGACACAGTGGCCCTGTTTATATGTACTATTTACCAAATACATATACAGAGACAAAACGAGTGTGACCGGTAAGAACCGGTTTGGACAAAATTATTGCAAGGGATATGCCACTATGACCCTATCACATAAAAGGGAATATTTTTATTTGATGCCATCATATATATATATATATATATATATATATATATATATATATATATATATATATATATATATATATATATATATATATATATATATATATGGGATCGACAGAGTGATGAGAAAAGTAGACAGAAGTACAAGGAGATGTGGCAGCAGGTCAAGAGGGATAAGGCAAAAGCTAAGGAAAAGGCATATGAGGAGCTGTATGAGGAGTTGGACACTAAGGAAGGAGAAAAGGATTTGTACCGATTGGCCAGGCAGAGGGACCGAGCTGGGAAGGATGTGCTGCAAGTAAATTAGAGCAATAAAGGATGGAGATGGAAATGTGTTGACTAGTGAGGAGAGTGTGTTGAGAAGTATTTTGAGCAGCTGGAAAAGAGGTGGAGAAGGTGGATTAGTTCAGGTACATGGGGTCAACAGTGTAAAGTAATGGAGAGTGTGTTAGAGAAGTGAAGAAAAGTGTGCAGGCAGGGTGGAGTGGGTGGAGAAGAGTGATAGCAGGAGTGATTTGTGATAGAAGAGTATCTGTGAGAGTGAAAGGGAAAGTTTATTGGACAGTGGTGAGACCTGAGATGTTGTATGGTTTAGAGACTGTGGCATTGAGTAAAAGACAGGAGGTGGAGCTGGAGGTAGCAGAGCTGAAGATGTTGAGGTTTCTGTTGGGAGTGACGACGATGGACAGGATCAGAAATGAGTTTATTAGAGGGACAGCGCATGTAGGACATTTAAGGGACAAAGTGAGGGAGGTGAGATTGAGATGGTTTGGACATGTGCACAGGAGGGACATGGGGTATATCAGTAGGAGAATGCTGAGGATGAAGCCACCAGGAAGGAGGAAAAGCGGAAGACCAAGGAGGAGGTTTATGGATGTGGTGAGGGAAGACATGCAGGTAGTTGGTTTGAAAGAGGCAGATGTAGAGGACAGGAGGGTATGAAGACGGATGATCCACTGTGGCGCCCCCTAAAGGAAGCAGCCGAAAGAAGTAATAAAAAACATTAGAATAATTTATTTGTCATTCTTTGTTAAAAAAAAGCCATGTAATTACATACATGTGTTTAGAAATTTCCCCACTGTGGGACGAATAAAGGTTTATCTTATCATGTTGCAGAACTGCAACATTCTGTGTTTTCACCAAGAGAGAAGAAGTAAGAAGGTGTAGATATTTAGTGACTGATGGCTGAAACAATAACAGGCAGCAGTATGATGAGCAGCTCGTTACTGTGATTAGATTAATTAGTCGTTGTGGAAGAGGATCATTTGTGTGATTAGATTAATTAGATGAAGTCAAAGTGGGTTTCTCCTTGCTGCTTTTCTCTTTTGTGTCTCATTCCTGCTAATTGGTGATGTCTCTAATTTAATACGGTTCATGTTATAACTACTTACCATGCAAATCTGCAGAGACACCAAAATGTACAGTTTAGTGGACAGTACAAAAAACTACTACAATATATAGTGCTCCTTAGATTCACTTTTGTTTTGGTACACTACATGGCCCCCTTAAATGGTACTGGGGTGGCAAACGTACACACATCCTTCACTTGAATAGAAGTTCAGAAACTCATGTTTTAAAAACTTTCTTTCGGCTTCTCCCGTTAGGGGTCGCCACAGCTGATCCTCCGCACGTTTGATTTGGCACATGTTTTACGCTGGATGCCCTTCCTAACGCAACCCTCCCCAATTTATCCGGGCTTGGGACCGGCACTGAGAGTGGCTGGGGATGGTTCCCTGACCGGGGATCGAAAGATTCTGGTAAAATTTGAAGTTCTGACTACACTTTTTCACTCAAGTTAAAGTAAAGAGTTTGGGCTCTGACATGTACTTAAGTAAAACGTAATTATTATTACTACCTGTTTTAGTGTCATGCTGGTAACTGGACCTCACATCATATTAATATATTAATATAAATACATTTCAAATTTTGTTACCTAATGAATGTATCCAGGCTGAACATCGACCATGTAGAACACAAGCAGAGAAATGATGATGATCAGGTGATCAGGTAAGTCTCTGTTCTCAGTCATGTTCTCTGACTCTCTGTATCATCCATGTTAACCCCAGACTTCTTGTTGCCTTTTGCACTGCTCGTTGTGGGTTTCATGAACTAGTCTACATCTGTGGGGTGTGGAAGCCAGGAAGTGATACACCAGTGGTAGATTAAAAAAGCCGCGCAATGAAAAGAAAAAGGTTGATGGGCTGAAAACGGAAAATGGAAAACGCAATGAGAAGAAAAAATATATCGCCAAATAGATTAAAACTAAAGTAACCAGCCTGAATCACTAATGTGAGAAGTAGAAAGTACAGATATTTGTGTCAAAAATGTAATAAGTAAAAGTAATAAGTTGTTAAAAAAATAAATAGTCAAGTAATGTACTGATACCAGAAAAATCTACTTAATCTATGTGCAATATTACCTGCAATATGTACTTTTTCCTTATTTGCATTTATACATTGTGTTGTGTATATGCTTGTATACTATAGTATGTGTCTATTCTTTTATATATTTGCATTTATTTATTTATTTTTTCTTTGCTGCTGTAACAAAGAAATTTCCCCACTGTGGGACGAATAAAGGCATATCTTATCTTATCTTATCTTATCTTATCTTATCTTATCTTATCTTATCTTATCTTATCTTATCTTATTTTATCTTTTCTTATCTTATCTTATCTTATCTTATCTTATCTTATCTTATCTTATCTTATCTTATCTTATCTTAAGTACAGTAACGAAGTATTTGTACTTCGTTACTTCCCATATTTGAGTGGGACACCTGAATTTTCCAGCCATATGTGGCTAATCTTCTAACTGTTCCCACAAAGTTGGAGGCACACAATTGTATAGGATGTCTTTGGATGTAGTACAATAAACTTTCCCCTTCTCTTAAACTAGGACACCCAAACCTGTTCCAGCATGACGGCGCCCCTGTGCACAAAGCCTGCACCATGAAGATATGCTTTACATGGGTTGGAGTGGAAAATCCCCTGCTAAGTCTTGACCAATACATTCCAAAATCTAGTGGAACACCTTCCCAGGAGAGTGAAGGTTGTTCTAACATTTAATAGGAACTAAATGTGGAATGGGATGTTCAACAAGCACATACGACTCTTATGGTCAAGTGTCCACAAATGTTTGTCCATCAGCTTGTAGTGGTAAATTTCTTCATTCTAAATACTGCACTTTTACTCATTTTCATCACTAGTATGCATTTGTATTATTATAGTTTGTCTGGTTATTACTCGCAGAAATCTTGCAAAGAGTTACAGCCATTTGAACCTAAAGCACAGCAAAGGAAATCTGACCTGATCAGTTTGGCCTTTGCATGTCAAATGATATCATCTATTCACCTAGGACAATTTACCAAAGGTTTATTTCCACCTACAACGAAACACGATTCACAATATTGCAAAAAGATTGTGGACACCTGGTCATAATATCGTATGTAATAAGTATAAGTATGAGCATTGCATTTCACATTTAGTCCAAATTTGCTCTTATGATTTCCTCCACTCTTCTTGGAAGGTGTTCTATTACATTTTGGAGTGTACTTGTGGAAATTTGTGTTCATCAGCCACTACGGTGTTGAGTAAAGTGAGGTAGTGATGTAGGTGAGGTGAGTCAGCACCTGGGATGCAGGCAGCGTTCACATTCACCCCAAGGGTGTTTAATAAGATTGAGGTCAGAGCTCTATAGCAGGATGCTCAAGATCTTCCACTCCAACTTATATAAAGCATATCTTCATGAAGTTAGGTTTGTGCACAAAGGCATTGCCATGCTGGAACAGGTTTGGGTTTCCAAGTTCAAGTGAAGTCAAAATCCTATAGACAGTTTGGAGAAGAACCACATATGGCATATTTATTCATTGATCTACACATGTAATGTAATATGTAATGATATACTCTCATTTTGGACTTTATCCTCGACCCTTTAATAGTCCCTGGAGCCATCAGCGGGTCAAGGCTTCTACATTCCTTTCCTGCCAGTTTGTTAGACATTGAATAACCATATATATTAATCTTAATCAAGTCAAGTCAAGAAGCTTTTATTGTCATTTCAAACATACATAGTTGACACAGTACACAGCGAAATGAGACAACGTTCCTGCTGAACCCTGGTGCTACATTTAACAACATAAAGCTACATAACAGAAAACAGTGCAAGACAGACAGTGCAAAGACAACACAAGACAGTGTAGGACAAATACACAAAACACAAAATAGCAAATAACCTGTTGCTTGAAATCCCTGGGAGAGAGATGTTATCGCTGGCACCATGACCAGTTTCTAATGGTTACAATTGATGCCATCTGGATTATTTACAGTAAAAGACAACATGCAGAGAGACACAGCCCATCTCATTTAGTCAGGGCAGGAGAGAAGCCGCAGTCACAAATAAAACATTGAAAACATGGCGATTTATGGAATGCTATCAAAGCAAGCAAAAGTCATCACAACACTCTGCAGAAAAGGCATCTAAATGGTTGATTAAGCACAATGATACAACATGTGCATTACATACAAAGAGAGCTGAACATGATAATCGCATTTGAGACTGTAGTTATATTGGACTTGGATTTGCACTGCCTCACTTTACATCCCTTGCACAAACTGTATAGTTAGTGTCCTTATTTTTAATTATTATTTTATTATTATATTTGCCTATTTTTTATGTTTTTAATATTTTTATAGCATAAGCACATCATGACAAATTCCTCGTACATGCACCCCATGATACTTGGCAATAAAGATGATTCTAATTCTGATGTTCACTGGTGAATTGAGAGATTGCATGCTCAGTTTTGGTTGTGTTTGATAGACATGTGTGAGAAATTGTGTTAATGGTGCCAGCAGGGCTTGTTAAAGCAGGACTGGTTGTTTAGATACTTGGGAAACCAGATGCACATGTCTATTGTCAACTGGATTTCTGGCAAAAAACACCCTAGGCAGATTCAAAAAGGAGTTTTAGTGAGTTTCATAGAAAATCGCCTGAGGCAGTTAGAAATGTAGAGTCAACTAAATACTTAGATCATTGCGAGACATTATTAGTGTACTTTTTGGAAACGGCTGAGAGTAAAGTTTATCAACCGTCATGCTAGGTTTTCTCTCTGATAATGCTGTGGAGAAAACCACACTATCTTTTCACATTCTCAAACCCTGATTGGTCTGCATTTTCCAACACCTGGAGTATTCCCACATTTAGCAAATCACATACAACAGCCAGCAGCACAGCTCTAAACAGGAGCTAAAAGAATTCCAGGAAATACCAGAAGATTTTTTTCATTTCTAGGGAATCGCAGTGCTGGGAATTGGCAGTGAACTAAAAGGAAAAAGAAATACAGGAAACCGGGAAAATATCTTTTGATGTAAGGTTTAAAGCTGGGGTTTTTTTTATTTATTTTGTTCAAGCAAATTATGCTAACATTCTTTTATGTTTTACTGGGTACTGATTAATAATTTTTTTTTTGTCTAGACATTGGGTTTTACTGTATCACTTTATTACTTACAGAGGTGTAAAGAGTATTAAAATATTCTACTCAACTAAAAGGAGTTACTTCAATGAACTTTTACTCAAGTACAAGTAAAAAAAAATCTACTCAAGTAAAGAGTAGCTCATTTAAAATGTATTCAAAGTAAAATTTACATACCTTTTTTTTTACTCAAAAAGGACGAGAGGATATAAATCTCAAAGTAGTTGCATTTAATAGAAGGAACACATTTACAAATTAAAGGGCAATAACAAAAAAGTAAATAATAAAAAAAAATACAATCCATGACTTGAGTCTAATGTGAGTTATGTTCTTTTGCAGAAGAAAAAAAAAGTTGTTTATGGTAATAAGAGAAATCGCAAATGCGGATTCCGAATTCATACAGTGAGCGGACACATTGAACAACGTTCCATCTTTCTTTATTTTGAGTTTAACATGTTTGTTTTCTGCCCATCAATCAATCAGTGCAATAATATTTTTACATTTTTTTTTTTTTTTTACTCAGTAACGGATATTATTTAAAATATAGTTACTTAAGTAAAAGTAAAATGACAGATTTTAAAAACTACTTTAAAAAGTAGAAGTACACAGAAAAACTACTCAATTCCATAACTGTTACTTTCCACCTCTGATTGCTTATATATATATATATATATATATATATATATATATATATATATATATATATATATGTACAGTATATCATTCTGGATGAGAAAATATAGTTCTTAAGTAACAAATTTTTCAAGTTGCAAAAAAAACCCCTTTCAGAACATCAAGCATCTTCTGTCTTGTAGTCTTTATAGTTTATCTGTTCTCTGTATGCTTAAATCCCCTGCCTTGGAGCTACTTTAATTTGGAGGTACACTGTTCTGGAACAAAGGATAAAGATTAAAGTTACATTTAATAAGAGAAACATCCAGATATAATCATGATGTAACAAATTAGGCCTTTCATATCTGTGTTATTAGGACAAAAGCGTCACATGGAAGGGAAATGTGACCTACTTCTGTTTTTTGTTCTATTGTAAAGTCGAGGAAGAGGAAGAGATGAAGAGTTTTTCTTTTCCAAATATTATGAGAAACTGAATTCTTTTTCACATGACTATTCTTTACTTTTGAGTACTTAAGCGTTACCATGCAAGGATAACAATAATATCAGTAATCACAGATAAACTTCTGTAAAAACTCTTTATGTATTGCACATTAATTATTAACACTAAACTGGGCACATTGGCACATCACAGGGGTAAAACTGCTTCGTAACAATTGTTCTTTCTGTATACTTGCAGCTTTTCCAATCATTTTATTTGGTCATCTGCAAATCCATAGTGCCAGTGGGCATTTCTACTGGTGTCCACCCACTAGCTACTTCTCTTTTATCACATGAGTGTGGAGAGTAAGCAATAACTCTTGCTTCCTCTGAGACATGTGAAGCCACTATATCCTTTTGAACTGCTGATCATGTGTTTCAGTGGGCAGTGAAACACACTCAATCACTCAGAAGAGCAATCTATCTATCCTCTTCTTCTGGTGACTTCAGAAAGAGAATGGAAGTCCTCCCAGACAGCATGGGCAATTTTCCTACCCTGGACTCAAATTCAAATGATCAATTAATTATTCATATAATTATGAATCTAAGGATAGAGTTAGTACCTCCAGTAAATAGTTGCATTTGGTAAAAGCTACATAAAGCTCCTATATGCATTAACTATTTGAACATCCTGTTCCACATTTAGTCGCCTTTTTGCTGTTATAATACTCTCAAGATGTTTCACTAGATTTTGAAGTGTGTTTGTGAAAATTTGTGATCATTCAATCACAAAGACTGTTATTAAAGATATTGTTCAATTTGATTTATCCCGAAAAACCAACCTCTGGGTGGAGTTCTTTTCAATTCTACACCAAGCTGTGCATCTGGGGACGGCTCCACATCAACAGCCTAAAGATCCATTAAGTTCCTAAACAACTCCTAAACTTGAGGATGGATTTGGATTGTAATTAATATTAACACTCTACTACAATGGCATAGATTTGCATGTACAGTCCTGCATTTAAGTGCCCATCATTGAACAGTACACCTCAACACTGATGGAACTGTAGTAAATGGTCATTTAGGGCCACCCAGTTGAGGATGGGGATCCCAGATAAGGATGAGGATCCCTTTTGAATCTGGTTCCTCTCAGGTTTTCTTCCTCATAAAGTCTCAGGGAGCTTTTCCTTGCCACATTTTCCACTAACAAAGTCTATTCTTAAAATTCTTATACATATAAGCCGACTTGTCTAGTGATGTAGTTGAGGTGAGAAGGTTGGGGTGAGTCAGTGTTCTAATTCATCCCAAAGGTGTTCAGTAGGGTTTAAGGTCAGAGCTCTATAGCATGCCTCTCAAGATCTTTCACTCTAACCAATGTGAACCAGATCTGCTTGGAGCTGTCTTTGTGCACATGGGCATGGTCACGTTGGTACCGGTTTGGGTCTCATACTACCACATGTTCTACAATAATAGCTTTGGAAACAAATTCTGGTTATTGTTTCTATAGTATGGTATTGAGTATGGTGGGGAACTGTAAAATGGATACTCCAAATACTGTAATATAAGAAATGTAATTTCCATAAGATGTTTACATTTTTAGAAGGTGTAACCAAGAGTCAAAGTTTTGAGGTAAAATTTTCTCAATCAAATGCAACACTTTTCTCAAGAAAAATTGAGGTAATGATTTCTATAGTTGCTATAGCGTATGAGGTAAAAAGAATTAATTTGCATTTTTTAAATGTAAAATAAGCAACATTTTGTTTTTATATATCCAATATACAGTATGTATATCTCTTTACTGTTGCTGAAGCTCCATACATATATTTGAATAATAAAACACCACAGTAAGTGATCTTTTGAACATGCTAGTACTTATATAACACATTTTTACTAATATCAAAGCAATCATTTTGAAGTAGGACCTGAAAGATTCTCCAAAGCATTTTAGTAAATCCATTAAACCGTATAAATGCTTTTCTTGCTGCAGCTTAATCTAATCTTATCAAAACATCTCTTTTGTCTGTTTGATTAAATCACAGTAAATCATTACCAGATTCAGTTTCAGCAGCAGCTCTTTATGAAATGTTTAGTCACAGAAAAAAGGAGAGCATCTTAACAGTTTTCTGTTACACAACAAGTGACAGACAGTTAATGCATTTTTAGCAAACAGCTTTGATTATTAACACTGAAAATAACTTTAAAGGTGTGTGTGTGTGTGTGTGGCATGTTTGTTTGTGTGTGTGTGTGTGTGTGTGTGTGTGTGTGTGTGTGTGTGTGTGTGTGTGTGTGTGTGTGTTTAGATCCTTGTGAGGAACAATGATAATCATAGTTTGTGTCAGATGTTCTTAAAGATGTTCTTAAATAATAAAAATGTAAATAAAAAGGTTGTAAATTATTTATTTTATTATATATTTCCTTGAACTAAATCATCTTGAAGGTTGACATTTTAAGTAAATCATTATACACATTTGTTTCATTTTATGGATTAGATCTTTTATTAAATTTTTTTACTATATCATGAGAAAATTGTATATAAAACGAAATCGAATAGTTAAAATAAAAAAATTATCAATTAAAACTATTATTTGATTAGAAAAAAATATACCTCGCAATACAACATACAACAATTCTGTCATGATTACGCTTAAATCAGCACAATGACTTCAATCCCCATGCATGTCTCATTGCATGTCACATCTGTAACACATCTGTGTTATCACTATTCATTAACCTCAAGTTAAGTTCTTGTTTTTGTGTGTTTTGTTGCTAAGCTTTTGTCTTATGTCTGTGTCTTCTCTAGTTCTACAACCTTCTTCACAGTTTTAGATTCAGTGTTTATAGTTACGTTTGTTGTTTCACAGTTTGGGTAGTTTGTTTCTTACCTATTTACTTCCTTCTAAGTGAACGTTTAAAGTTTATATACATTTTTACAAATTTAGGGCTAGAGAAAGAACATTTTCAATAAAAAATAATGGCAGAAAGTGTTGTTTTGATAATCGATTTATTAATATTATCATGTATATTGTGAGTGTTTAATGATAATGAAAGCCATTATTGTAAATAACAATGAGCCAGACCAATTTTGATGGAATCCCTTCTTCCCACTGTGTGTATATATATATATATATATATATATATATATATATATATATATATATATATATATATATACACACACACACAGTGGGAAGATTATCTTAAAATCCGCGGGAATCCACAATGGGACAGAATATTCAGGAACATTAAGAATAACATTTCAAACTATGTTTTCACTAACAAATTTCATTACAAATTTTAAAACACATTGTGTTATTCATTTTAAGTGATAAATAAAATTTATTTCCGAAAATCTGCAAATTTTTGACTCAGCTCCGCAACCCCTATGCTACCCTAATGAATTCATTCAGACATTATGCCTGTAAGTTGGTTCCTTCTGGACGCATACTCAACAGAAAATATGAAGTAATGGACATATATATATATGTGTGTAATGGACATATATATATATATATGGACATATATATATATATATATATGTGTGTGTGTGTGTGTGTGTGTGTGTGTGTGTGTGTGTATATATGTATATATGTAAATAGTATAGTATATTTACAACACACTCTCTATAACGCTTTGCGTTTACAGTTTAACACGTATCATAGGTTGCACTGCACTGAAGGTCTGCATTAACAGATTGTAGCTCATGTAGTTCTTTTTTGTTTGTCAGCCGCCACTGCTTCACTCAACAGTGGCCCAAAATATCCAGGCATCAGCAAAGCTGCATAGTCAGAAAATGTTTAACATAGTGTTTATAAACCTGAACAGCACCACAGAGGCTGGGAACATATCTTCCTGAAACATTCCACTTTCAGCTATGCGTAAAAACCATGTTCACAAAGTGACAGTTTCTTTTAGATCATTGAAGTGACAAGATGGAGATATAAAAAAAAGTGTAAACAAATCTAAAGAGAACAATTTCTTTCTTTCTATTTGATGAATGACAAGTAATGCAGCACCTCTACATAGAGCCCTCGAGCACACCCTGGCTGAAGCATTCTGATCCTCAATAAATATTATTGCGGTTGGCCTGAATATTTCTATATGAGATCATTAAGACCTGCCTTTATTCATAATGCTGGGTTGCTAGATAGGGAAGAGATAGATCAGGGGTTAAAACACTGAACTTTTGATTGGAGGATCATAAGTTGAAGTTACAGTACAATCAAGCTGCCACTGCTGGACCCTTGAGCAAGGCCCTTAACACTCAACTGCTAAGTGTATAAATGAGATAATTAATGCCAAAATGTGACTGAGACCTGGCAACCCTGCTTAATGCTCAAACCCAGCTGCATAGCTGATTGCACACTGGATGACAAAGTGAGTTATAAAACTTACAATTTAGATTTAGATCTTCAAATAACCAGATTTTGGCTTCACATGTCAAGTGTAGTATTCTTAACTTCATTTTGTATAAAGCTTTGTCAAAATTTATATTCTGTCCCATCAAGATCTCTGGTCATGGGCCTCTATTGATATTTAAATTGTTATATTTTTAATAATGTCTCCTAGTCTTATTGTTTTGCCTGTATTTTTTTTTTTAATTTTATATCAATATCTTTTATATCAGTATCATATATTTGGGAAGTACTCAACATTTTATCTTTTCTCTTCAAAATGTTACAAGTTGAAAGAACATTTCATTAAAGGAAAGTGCTGGAGCTAATGAAAATAAAATTCACTGTTACTCACAGAATGAAGTGGAACACCTATGTTTAAAAAGAAAAAACCCTCAATAATGTAAGTATTAAATTCGATAAGAACCAAAGCAGAAAGGCACAGAGGTCTTACAAGATAATAAGTGGAATGTAGCTCTGTCACGTAGCCATGCCATCCCTCCAGAAAAAATCATTCTGAGGAAGGTCAAATTATCATAAAAGGCCAATCAGTGGCTATAATACAATCTGCACTTGGGTACATGCCAGTCATCACTTATAAAAAATTAGTCTGTTCTCTGGAAATCATAATGTCCAGGAGAAATTTACAATCATTATCTTCTTGGTGTGTGTGCCATCAGAGCTTAAAGTTAACTTCTTGTTTTGAGTATGACTACACCCCATAATAAATATAAAGTGCGTAAGAGTTTAGAATGAAAATGCTCATCTCTTTTTCAGTTTATGATGCAACTAGCATTCCACAAAATCAGGATGTTTATCCCGCGAGCTCTTCTGTCTTCACTCCGATTGGGAGTTGGTCTATAGTTGCCTAAAATTAAACTGTTCTCAACTTTGTGGCATCAGTCTACATGTCTACATCTAGAAAGTTACCGGTTCTTGTTGAAAATGTTGCTGAAAGTCTGTGTGTGACTCTCTCTGTCTCTCTCTCTCTCTCTCTTCTCTCTCTCTCTCTCTCTCTCTCTCTCTCTCTCTCTCTCTCTCTCTCTCTCTCTCTCTCTCTCTCTTTCTCTGTCTCTCTCTGTCTCTCTCTGTCTCTCTCTCTCTATCCCGCTATCTATCTATCTATCTATCTATCTATCTATCTATCTATCTATCTATCTATCTATCTATCTATCTATCTATCTATCTATCTATCTATCTATCTATCTATCTACACTAGGGCTGTCGATCGATTATAATATTTATTTGTGATTAATCGCATGATTGTCATGATTTAACTAATTGCAGCTTAATCTCACATTTTTATCTGTTCTTAATGCACCTTAAATTAATACTTTTCATGTTTTAAATACTCTAATCGACATTGGCAGGGACAAATATAGATGTTTTATGCAAATGTATGTTTATTATTAGTAAAACCAAACTCCACATAAAGCATGAAGACAAAATATTCTTGTAAAATTAAGAAACTTAAAAGTGTTTTAAATGACGTAAATCATCAGAAATCCAAACTGATCTTTTGCTATGTTTCCACACGGATGGTTTTAATTGCCGGATGTGTGCATCATGGCGGATTTTGGTGCTTGATTTAGGACACGGCACATCAGTTAAACAAACGTCTAGTGATTCAAAATTATTTTTCGTGGAGTTTATCTTTTTTTTTTTATATCTGAGTAAAGAAAGGACGTCATGAATTTATTTATATTTGTAATAAAAATAGTCAAACAGAAATGTTTGCTGCATTAATCTGGCATTAGTAAAATGAGTGCCGTTTTATTTATAATATTTATATATATAAATATATATTTTACTCTAAATTAAAATAACAATAATGAACTAAAATGTAATTCACAATTTTAAAAATAAATACGAATACATTATTTAATACCATATTTAATTCAAAAATATTTTTAAATACTTTACAATTTTCTAAAATAATATAACATTTGGGGGCATGTGTAAAAATGTTTCTGCACCTGTTCTTTATCTCACCTTAAACTTTTCAATAGCTGTTCAGTGAAAACACAATAAACACCAGACAATGTAGCCTACAGTTAAATGCACAATGTGAGAGTCAGATATTTTTGTCACTGACACACAGAGCACTAAATATGAATGCTTGTGAACATAAACAGTACTAAACAGTCACATCGTGTTTTCTGTTAACAGAAACACAACTGTCTTTGTGAGACGTCGGAAATATCTCTATTTATACATGCTGTTTACATTCCAGCTCTATTTTTACACTGTCACAGATCATTTTACAGTAGCAGAGTTCTCACAGGTTATATATTATATGCAAGTGCATTGCGAAATTTATGCAGTATATAACATGAATTAAAGGGATTTTTCTCAGCCTTGTAGGATAAATGATTGGAGAAGGCTTAGCCGCATTCTTTTTCTCAACCTTCTGTAAACATTTTTCTTATACTCTTGATATCTCATTGTGTCATATCTACAGCGGTGGACAAAGGTACACAAAACATGTAGTTGAGTTAAAGTAGAGATACGCTCTGTAAAATATTACTAAAAGTAAATAAAAGTAAATGTGCTCCCTTTAGATTTTCACTTGAGTAAAAGTACAAAAGTGTTTCCCTTTAAATGTACTTAAGTATCCAAAATACTATGATTTATTATGGCTGTTCCTGTTATTATGGCTGTTCCTATTATCATTTTTGTCACAAGACTCATGTTATTTTTAATCTATTAATAGAATTATATTAACGAGTGATATCTATTAAAATTATTATGAGCCAAAAAACCTAAACTTAAAAAAAAAAAAAAAACACAAGTAAAAACTATGGGTGTTGTGGTGAGTTTATTCATATCATATTATATCATTTATTCCTCTCACAATGTTCTGCTTGCTGTTGAACTGATGGTGAACTGTATGTTGGTGATAAGTAGATACACCAAGTGGCAATCAAAACCAGCTCAAAACAGTGTGCATGCTCAATCTTGATTGGTGGCGTGCTGCGTGCTAGACCAGTTACATTTTCATCCACTCATAAATTAAAAAAGTCTGATTTGACAAAATGTAGTAAGGTGTAGTGAGATATTTGACTTTGAAATGTAGTAAAGTTAAAGGAAAAGTCTCCCCAAATAGAAATACAGTAATCCCAGCTTTACCTGAGTTCGAATCTCGCCAAAAAACGATTTGTTTTTATGGAGTTTTATGTTGAAATAATGAAATTTATTAATGAAAATAGAATAACCGTATTATTGCAAATGTTTTCTGTGTGTTTAAAGTGTGTGGGAGGATAATTTACGGCTTAAACAATAAAGTGTGGAGTGGCGGCGGTTTTTCGTTTAGCGCAGGCGGTTTTGGAACGTAACCACCGCAATAAACGGGGGATTACTGTACTCCAGTAATGTACAGATACATGAAAAAGCTTCTTGTGTACAGTAACGAATTACATTTACTTTGTGATTGACCACCACTGCATATCTCTGTCTATGTAAAATGAAAGTTAAATGTTAGCAAAGAGAAACATTCTGGCGCTAAATCAAAAAGCACCATAGCTAGCTAACATAGCTAAAAGAAAACCCTCAATTCAGTTTAAGTATATTTTCCACCTGCAGCAGATCCGGCTTCGAAAATAGTATTTTAATACATAATTAAAGAAAACAAGAGCAATTTATTAAGAAACATTAGCTAGCTAGTCTGCTAAAATTGAAATGAAAACTATCTAGGCTATTTGATTCTAAGGCTCTGCCATATAAATGGGAAGTAAAGCAGGGGGAAAAGGCAGTTGCACCAACCCCCTAAGTTGCTCATGAGCAAGAACCAGTTACACAAGCCAGATGTCCCAGTGACTAATAAGGAATAAAAGAGCAGGTATGAGGAGTAGATAACGTATCAGCGGCTGGATAGAAGAAAAGAATAGAGGCGAAAGAAAAGAGGAAGTATACCTTCATAAACTTCTGCACATCTCTTTTTAATAGAAATACAGAACAACAAATGTGCAAAATCTGTATTGGAGATAAATAGACTTTTTTTTTTTATTAGTAATGCGACAAAGAGACATGTTCTGTGAGATTTACTCAGTTTCTCAGTGGTCTCTAGTCATGTCAAGGTTTACTGCTTTTGTTTTTCCTCACTAATGTATTACAGAAATGATTATGGATTTTCCTGTGAAGATAATTACATCTGCATGTGATTTAGATCATGATTCGTAGGTCCGCCTGAATAATAAGACACAATTACCTCCCGCTGTCTCCATGTTACAGAAACCAGACTATGATTAAGACAGTGTTGAAGCAAAAAAAGAATCTGATTACTGTATTTCAGTCAAACTGGCATATAAAATAAAATCAATTGTGCTCTGTGTTTGTCCATCATCTATCCCTGCTGCAGAGCAAACATTGAGCCTTTGTATCTGTTTGACTAGAGTGCTTTGTGTATGAGAGCCTTTGAATACAACAAAATTTTAAATGTGGTGAGTAACCATAGAAACAAAAGAGGGTAATTATTTGGTGAAGGGCAGAACAACAGAAACATTATTAGGAGACACATTTGGTTAGTTTCTTGTGTTCAAAATGTAATAAATGTTAACGCTATTCTATACTATACTATACTATACTATACTATACTATACTATACTATACTATACTATACTATACTATACTATACCATACCATACTATACCATACATACTATACTATACTATACTATACTATACTATACTATACTATACTATACCATACCATACCATACCATACTATACTATACTATACTATACTATACTATACTATAATATACTATACTATACCATACCATACCATACCATACCATACCATACCATACATACTATACTATACTATACTATACTATACTATACTATACTATACTATACTATACTATACTATACTATACTATATCATACCATACTATACTATACCATACTATACTATACTATACTATACTATATCATACCATACTATACCATACTATACTACACTATACTATACTATACTATACTATACTATACCATACTATACTATACCATACTATACTATACTATACTATACTATATCATACCATACTATACCATACTATACTACACTATACTATACTATACTATACTATACTATACTATACTATACTATACTATACCATACCATACTATACTATACTATACTATACTATACTATACTATACTATACTATACTATACCATACCATACCATACCATACCATACCATACCATACTATACTATACTATACTATACTATACCATACAATACTATACAATACCATACCATACTATACCATACCATACTATACTATACTATACTATACTATACTATACTATACTATACTATACTATACTATACTATACTATATCATACCATACCATACTATACTATACTATACTATACCATACCATACCATACCATATCATACTATAATATACTATACCATACCATACCATACCATACCATACCATACCATACCGTACCATACTATACCATACCATAAAATACTATACTATACTATACTATACTATACTATACTATACTATACTATACCATACGATACGATACGATACTATACTATACTATACTATACTATACTATACTATACTATACCAAACGATACGATACGATACGATACGATACTATACTATACCATACCATACGATACTATACTATACTATACTATACTATACTATACTATACTATACCATACCATACGATACGATACGATACGATACGATACTATACTATACTATACTATACTATACTATACTATACTATACTATACTATACCATACTATACTATACTATACTATACTATACCATACTATACTATACTATACTATACCATACTATACTATACTATACTATACCATACCACACCATACCACACCATACCCTACCACACTATACTATACTACACTATACCATACAATACCATACTATACTATACTATACAATACTATACTATACTGTACTATACTGTACTATACCATACCATACCATACCATACTATACTATACCATACCATACCATACTATACTATATAAAACAATACTATACCATACAATTCTATACTATACTATACTATACTATACTATACTATACTATACTATACTATACTATACTATACCATACCATACTATACTATACTATACTATACTATACTATACTATACTATACTATACAATACCATACTATACTATACTATACTATACTATACCATACTTTACCATACTATACTATACTATACTATACTATACTATACTATACTATACTATACTATACTATACTATACCATATCATACTATAATATACTATACCATACCATACCATACCATACCGTACCATACTATACCATACCATTATAGTTATCTATATCTGATGCAGAGAAGCTCGTCCATGCGTTTATGACCTCTAGAATAGACTACTGTAATGCATTACTAGGTGGATGTCCTGCATCATTAATAAACAAGCTTCAGTTAGTTCAGAATGCAGCAGCAAGAGTTCTTACTAGGTCAAGAAAATACGATCATATAACCCCAATCTTATCGTCCCTACATTGGCTTCCTATTAAGTTTCGAATAGACTACAAACTACTGCTACTCACTTATAAAGCACTAAATGGTTTGGCTCCCATGTATCTATCCAGTCTCTTAACACGCTACAATCCGTCACGCTCCCTGAGATCTCAAAACTCTGGGCTTCTAGTAGTTCCTAGAATAGCAAAGTCCACTAAAGGCGGTAGAGCATTTTCACATTTAGCTCCTAAACTCTGGAATAGTCTTCCTGACAGTGTTCGGGGTTCAGATACACTCTCCCAGTTTAAGTGCAGATTAAAAACATATCTTTTTAGCAAAGCCTACACATAACACACATCACACACATCACATCACAACCTTGTGCTCCAGAACATCTGATCACATGCACATTATCAACTTGTGCTGTTAATATCATGAACAGCAGCTACGCTAATTCCTCTCCACTGCTTCTCTTTCTCTCCCTATCCCGAGGCATCCTGAGGTTTGGCCAGCTCCAGTCACGTCCCACCTCGTGAAGATTATGGACCTATGGATGATCATGGAGAAGTAGATGCCGAGTGTTTAAAGGCCCTGGCATGGAGAAGCTGATGCTGGATCTATGATGATCACAAATTGTTCTGTATTGTTGAAAGATTTATGACCAAACTTTTGATGTCACCCATATGAGGATGGGTTCCCCTTTGAGTCTGGTTCCTCTCAAGGTTTCTTCCTCATATCATCTAAGGGAGTTTTTCCTTGCCACTGTCGCCACGGCTGCTCATCAGGGACAAACGCACACCATTCACCTTCACTGTTGTTTTCTGTAAAGCTGCTTTGAGACAATGTCTGTTGTGAAAAGCGCTATACAAAAAAACTTGACCATACCATACCATACTATACTATACTATACTATACTATACTATACTATACGATACTATACGATACTATACTATACGATACTATACTATACTATACGATACTATACTATACTATACTATACTATACCATACTACACCATACCCTACCACACTATACTATTCTACACTATAACATACAATACCATACTATACTATACTATATGATACTATACTATACTATACTATACTGTACTATACTGTACTATACCATTCACACACACACACACACACACACACACACACACACACACACACACACACACACACACACACATACAGTATCTTACATTTCAGCAACCTATTTATTATATTATCTCAATGGACAGTACTATAGAAAGGAAACTTGGATATATTTTAAAGTAGTCAATGTGAAGCTTATATAGCAGCTTTGTGTGAGCACCATTGCTATCTAACACTGCCTTAATCTTCCTGGGCATGGAATCCACCAGAGCTGCACAGATTGTTGCTGGGATCATCTTCCAGTCCTCCATAATGACATCACAAATCTCCTTACCAGGGTGTCACCACACATGCTGGACACCATCTGAGTAAAACAAGTTTAGCTTAGTCACAACAGACCACTGAACATGGTTCCAGTAATTCATGATCTTGGATAAGGTCGTCTTCAGCAAACTTTTTGCAGGCTTTATTTGTGAGCCAGCTTCACAAGAGTCTTCCTTCTGGGATGACGGCCATGCAGACCGACTTGTTGCAGTGTGGCGTACCATCTGAGCATTGACAAGTGGACCTTCTGCTTCTGTAACCTCTAAAGCAATGCTGCAACCCTCATGCGTCTGTTTTTTGAAGCAGCCTCTGCACCTGACGCACAGCACGAGGACTCAACTTTGATCGACCCTTGTGTATACTGTTCTGAAGGAAACTCGTCTTAGAAAAGCTCTGTATGACCCTGGCCACAGTACTGTAAATCAGTTTCAGGGTGTTTCTGAACTTTTTACAGCCTAGGCATCTTTGTGGAGAGCAACCATTCTCAAATCCTCTGAGAGTTTTTTGCCATGAGGTGCCATGTTAAACAGTGGTCAGTATGAGAGAATTGTACTCAAAGTAAAATATTATAACTACTCTAATACAAGATGCACAAATTTGTATGGTCCTGTCAAGCAGACAAAACATGAACATGATGAATAAAACATGTGGCTTGCATGGTTACATAATGTACAGCTGTTATTTATTAGGGGTAGTCACTTTTGTTGCCAGCTATTTAGACAATAATGGCTGTATGTTGAGTTATTTTCGGAGTGCTATACAAACTGCACACTGACTACACTGAAATATTTCCAAGTTTCATTTCTATAGTATTGTCCCTTGAGAAGATACTAAAATGTTTGCTAAAATGTGAGCAGTGTATTTACATTTGTGAGATACTGTATACATATACAAATACACACAAATACAAGCAAATAATATTATGGATTATTGAGGCTACCTCTGGATACACATGTACACCCATTAACAATGTAAATAACAACATGCCAACAACAACCAAATCTAAGACTTTGCACATGTATGACTTACATCTTTACATCACATGCTGAACACTTTATATCCAACCCCAATTCCAAAAATGTTGGGACACTGTGTAAAATGTATATAAAAACAGAATGCAAAAAATTGCAATCTCATAAATCCATATTTTATTGACAATAAAACAGAAAAAATATCAAATGTTTAAACTGGGGAAAAGTACCACTTAAAGGTAATTTGAAATTGATGGCTGCAACAGGGCTGGGATCATGTTCATCACAGTGTAGCATCCCTTCTTTATATTATAATAACATAATGCTTCAGGAAACTGAGAAAACCATTTACTGTAAATTTGTGAGAGGAATGTTGTCCCATTTATTTCTTAAACAGGATTTAAGCTGCTCAACAGTCCAGGGTCTTCTTTGTTCTATTTTTCATTTCATGATGTTCTAAATGTTTTCAGCAGTTTTTAGCCCAGACTTTAGTCACAATGCATACTTTATAAATGCACATACATTTTTCTCTTTTCTTGCATTTTCACTATTACAATTGTGTATGTTTGTTACTTATGCCTTTTTATGTCTTTTCCCCCAGACCAAAATGTGTTTCCTGCACATATGATAATAAACACTTGTCTTGAATAAAAAATTTTATTAATGTATTTTTTTTTTATATGTCAAAAAAATTTAAACGAAATTAATGATATTTATCCCCACTCATAGAAAAAAAGTAATAAAAAACAGTCCAAAATGGCAAAATATAAAGCATTAAATGGTATTAACCACAAATAACTGGTTATGATATTAATTTGAGTTACAAAAAAACATTTATGCGACTCTCCTGTTCCAATATTTATTAATTTATTTTTGCTGCAATGCTTAAGGGGAAAGCTAAAAACAAGGAAATTTGCTTCTCACTTAGCTGGCTTTGTGCACAGGGCCATTGTCATGCTAAAACTGGTTTGGGTTTCTTAGTTGTGAAGTGAAGGGATCTAATCCAACGGCCTCCTATGCAATTGTGTGCCTCCAACGTTGTGGTTTGGGAAAGAACCTCACATTGCTGGAGTGAAGTGAATTGTTTTAATACTTTTGTTCATATAGTATGTAGTTGTACACCACTAGAATAAGCACATATTTGAAATTACTTTAACAATACAAAGTTTTGGTTTTGATTTAGCTCTATTACAGCATAAAGCAAAGTTTTTTTGATGAATAATTAAAAAGCAATTCCTCTGTAAGCCATTCTGGATAACTAAAGCTGTTTGATGCTGTTAATGTTAAAAGTGGATCCATGTGTTTGCTTTGAAAGTTTGTTCTCTGCCTCTACATGCTCTGCTTTCATATAACTTTTGAAGTTCATTTTATCATCCATTTTATATGTGTGTACGATGCTTTGTGATCCATGGTTACGCCCAAATATTCCCCTAGTTCCAAACAAAGACCAGTTGTTTTATTTTTGAAATTGAATATACTGCTTATACTGTGGAAAAATAATATAAACAATTTGGCAGACTCAGTTATTCCAAAAGCTCTTGGGAAATCACTCCAGTCCAGTCATGCAAAAAATAAATACAGGAAAATGACAAACAAGCAGATAAACAGACACTCGGGAGGTAAAAAAAAAAAGCCTTTCTGGTGGAAAGCTTTATAACTCTTGCTCTCTCTTTCCCTCTCTCTCACACACACACACACACACACACACACACACACACACACACACACACACACACACACACACACAGCAGATAGAGGAAACATTGTCTAATGTAATATAAAACCGATAATAGGACATTAGGAATGCTTATTACGAGTGAATCTCGTAACCACAGCACAGCTGACATGAGCTCTACAAACAAACACACTCAAACACACCATATATACACAGATCTCGGTTCCCATGGCTTCTAACATGGAAACCAACATGTCTGCGTCTTGAAGGGAAAATACGTTATATGGACAAAATGTACACGTGTACAAAATGTGACACCTGTCCATAAGACTAGTAACTGCTTTTTTGAACATCCCATCTATTGAACATCCCCCTGTTATAATAACCTCCACTCTCCTGAGAAGATGTTGTACTAGATTCTGTAGTGGAGATTTGTGAAAATCCATTCAGCCACAAGATAATGATGTTGTCAGCTATCGGCATGGCGGCCATCTTGCTAAAGTATAAATGTACGCCAGCTTTTTTAGTCCCTTGCCAGATGGTCTCTTCGGCTCTACAATTGTTAGAGACCTTTCATCCCTTTTTCCCCTCAGGAATTCTTTACTTTCATCTTTTGATTCTTAGTTTTTTCAGACTTTTGCTTTTCCTGGACTCATAAAACATAAGAACCCGAAAGGCTGCCCTTTGGGATTACTTCCTTCCTCTGCCGGATGTACCGGCAATCTTACCATGGTGGACCGTTTGTCTAAAATTGTCCACTTTGTTCCACTGGCCAAACTGCCATCATTTTCCGCCTGCTATCTCCTCATGATCCTGCTGTGTGTGCTGACAGAGCTAAGATTGTATTCCCTTTAGTATTTCCTAGGAGTTGCAAATGGGAGGAAATTAGTCAGTAGCTTCCACATGGATAAATAATTGAATAAGATAGTAAGAAATGACAGGGACAAAGGCAACAGCAATCAGTAGCTGTATAAATGTTTATCTTGTACTGTATACTTCAGGAGACAGCTGTTGAACTCTGTATTAACGCACACTCTGGATTAATATTTTTGGTTTAACCTTAGTTAGAATTTCAAGAAACTGGTTCAGAAGACTTAAGTATCTGAAACTGGAACTGGGAAATATTTGTGTCCTTACTTCATTGGGGCTAAAAGATTACAACAATGTTTAGAAAACCTTTTCAGGGCCCAATGTATTTAAGGTTAAGCGCAGAATTTTCACTTCTCACAAGTAAAATAATAGTTAAATGGTTATTTAGTTAAACTTACACAAAAATCACACACAAGGCAAATATAATACAGAATTATATATATATATATATATATATATATATATATATATATATATATATATATATATATATATATATATATATCATGTATCAGGTTTAGTAGGCACAGACTGTGTGTTTCATATTTGTCATTACAGATAATTGCTCCCTATGTGCTTCCTTTTTGTCTTCTTCTCCTCATTCAGTACCTTGTCTGGCCTCACCCTGTACCAGGCTTCATCAGGTGACACAAACACTGCTGAATAGGCGGCATTGTGCTGAAACACTACACCTGCACCCAGCAACAGTTCTGTAGGGACATGAGCACGGTAAATACTTAAAGCTAATGAGAGAACCTTCCAGTATAACACACCCTTTTTACTCTTGACCTTATTTTAGTTCATTTTTTCCAAACTGGGGTCTCCTTATTATATAACACTATATTTAGATCAGATATATAGTTAAATACTTTTAGCTTCAAATTCACGCTGGCTTAATTTCTGACCTACATATTAATAAGTAAGCATTTGTTCATATTTAGTGTTTGTTACTCAAATGTACTCATTAAGGAACTAATAAAAAAAAATTAATTTCACTTTCTACCAAACTTGTGACACTTGAATGTCACTTTTTCTGACTGATTATGAAATCATGAACATGTGTCTGGGAGAAGTGCTGATATATACATCCCTTAACTCCAGTGCAATTACAGACAAAATCAAGATTTCAGAGCAGAACTAATACAGATCGTATTAGATTTTTATTTCTTATCTTAAATAGGCTGTCTGCGCTTTGAAATCTGAGAACAATTGTTTAAAAAAACAGAGAAAAAGGAAAAAACACTGTATCATAAGTACAATCGCATGTTAAACACATATGGGGCAGTGTAAAATAAATACAACACGGTGTAAATAAATATGGGGCAGTGTAAAATAAATACAACACGGTGTAAATAAATATGGGGCAGTGTAAAATAAATACAACACGGTGTAAATAAATATGGGGCAGTGTAAATTAAATACAACACGGTGTAAATAAATATGGGGCCGTGTAAAATAAATACAACACGGTGTAAATAAATATGGGGCAGTGTAAATTAAATACAACACGGTGTAAATAAATATGGGGCAGTGTAAAATAAATACAACACGGTGTAAATAAATATGGGGCAGTGTAAATTAAATACAACACGGTGTAAATAAATATGGGGCAGTGTAAAATAAATACAACACGGTGTAAATAAATATGGGGCAGTGTAAATTAAATACAACACGGTGTAAATAAATATGGGGCAGTGTAAAATAAATACAACACGGTGTAAATAAATATGGGGCAGTGCAAAATAAATACAACACAGTGTAAATAAATATGGGGCCGTGCAAAATAAATACAACACGGTGTAAATAAATATGGGGCAGTGCAAAATAAATACAACACGGTGTAAATAAATATGGGGCAGTGTAAAATAAATACAACACGGTGTAAATAAATATGGGGCCGTGTAAAATAAATACAACACGGTGTAAATAAATATGGGGCAGTGTAAAATAAATACAACACGGTGTAAATAAATATAGGGCCGTGTAAATTAAATACAACAGGGTGCAAATAAATATGGGGCAGTGCAAAATAAATACAACACGGTGTAAATAAATATAGGGCAGTGTAAAATAAATACAATTCGGTGTAAATAAATATGGGGCAGTGCAAAATAAATACAATACGGTGTAAATAAATATAGGGCCGTGCAAAATAAATACAACACGGTGTAAATAAATATGGGGCAGTGCAAAATAAATACAACACGGTGTAAATAAATATGGGGCAGTGTAAAATAAATACATTTAATAAATACACCATGTAAAATAAATACAACACGGTGTAAATAAATATAGGGCAGTGTAAAATAAATACAATACGGTGTAAATAAATATGGGGCAGTGTAAAATAAATACATTTAATAAATACACAGTTTAAAATAAATACAATACGGTGTAAATAAATATGGGACAGTGTAAAATAAATACAACACGGTGTAAATAAATATAGGGCAGCGTAAAATAAATACACACAGTGTAAATAAATATGGGGCAGTGTAAAATAAATACACACGGTGTAAATAAATATGGGGCAGTGTAAAATAAATACACACGGTGTAAATAAATATGGGGCAGTGTAAAATAAATAAATTTAATAAATACACAGTGTAAAATAAATACACACTGTGTAAATAAATATGGGGCCGTGTAAAATAAATACATATAATAAATACACTATGTAAAATAAATACACACTGTGTAAATTAATATGGGGCCGTGTAAAATAAATACATATAATAAATACACTATGTAAAATAAATACACACGGTGTAAATAAATATGGGGCCGTGTAAAATAAATACATTTAATAAATACACAGTGTAAAATAAATACACACTGTGTAAATAAATATAGGGCAGTGTAAATAAATACAACACGGTGTAAATAAATATGGGGCCGTGTAAAATAAATAAAACACGGTGTAAATAAATATGGGGCCGTGTAAAATAAATACAACACGGTGTAAATAAATATGGGGCCGTGTAAAATAAATACAACACGGTGTAAATAAATATGGGGCCGTGTAAAATAAATACAACACGGTGTAAATAAATATGGGGCAGTGTAAAATAAATACAACACGGTGTAAATAAATATGGGGCAGTGTAAAATAAATACAACTGTTTAAATGAATATGTAGCAGTGTAAAATAAATACATTTTTGGTTTCTATTCTGACCGAGTATATTACAGGCCATGAGTAAGCACTGCTGTAAAATAATAGCATGATGAATGGTAGTTTTAAGACAAATTATACTGTTGATACATTGTAAAATCATTGTGAGCATCTCTCAATGTGAATAAATTTGGCCTCATTCTTTTAAACCTGAGATGTTCTCTCTTTACTTCCATTCACCTTCTCTAAATTGATACACTTCCTGATTCCTGAGGTGCAGAAACGTTTCATTATGATGATAGGGACATTTTCTGCAATGGTCTGGAACAGATGCTGTAATTCCCTACAAATGCATCGCATCCGCCTTCTTTCACCACATCCTGTGATTGCTTCTGCTATTTGCATGTTACAGGAAGTTCCCCTGCTTCTTATTTGTACTTACCCAATCCACCAGTCACGAGGTGGTGGGTCAATTTGCGAACCTGTTTGTTTAGAAGGTGTCCATTATTGAGGATAAACATCACGGATACCAGATCCAGCTGTAACATGAATGACATGTTTGCTGTTTTGCACTTTTGTTTCTAATAGTAACAGCTGTTGTGTGTTAACAATATATATGATCTAAGTCTTTTATTCAGAAGTCGGTTTCACAACTCTGACTGACTGTAGAAAGAACATTATTCATTATCACACACTTTGGTGCTCATGATATTTCTCACTGGTTTTTGTAATGGTTAATGTCTTACAATCACACTCTTGGTGTCACCCAGATAAGGATGGGTTAACCTTTTGAGTCTGGTTCTTCTCAAGGTTTGTTCCTCATACTATCTAAGGGAGTTTGCAACAGTGACCCCAGGCTATTGTATTGTAAATGCTCGTGTCCTGTGTATTGTCATGTAAATTGTACTTGTTATTGCCACATTGTTTGTATATGGCTAATTGCTTAATTAAAAAAAAAATACAAACATAAAAAGACTGTTGTACTTCCTGTATATCTTGAATGACAGGTGTCTTGTCCAATGATCGGTAAGGGTTCCATTAACAAACTATACCTACCTTTTCCGGTTTGTCTGAATTGTCGTTGTGTTATTTTGCTTTCGGATTTGTTATTTTTGTTTTTTGCATTTGTTTCCCTTACTAGGGAAATATCAAGGTCCCTGACGTCGAAGTGACGTGGGGCCACCTTCCCGTGGGCTCACCACCTGCAGGAGGGACCGTAAGGGACAATGCAGTGAGGATTGGGCAGCAGTCGAAGGCGGGGGCCTGCTTAGACTGCTGCCCCCGCGACCCGAATTACGGATAAGCGGGAGAAAATGAATAAATGATGAATGAATGCATTTGTTATTTTGTTTTCGGATTTGTTTGTGTTTTCTAATTTGTTCATTTGTTTTCTGATTTGTTAATGTGTTTTGCACTTCTCGGCCACCGTAACTACATGTCTGGTGAAATGAAAAATTTGCATCTTTTCTCAAGACAGAATCGAACAGATTATATAAAAAAAAAAGACATATAAGTCATATGAGTCCACTTAATGCACATGACTCTCTGTAGACTTTCTGAGAAAAAATTATACAGCAAATCTACTAGTTTCAAGTAAACAATCAATGAAATTAAAAATAAATAAATTTAAATGGGACAATTGGAAAAATATATATTAAAAAACCCCATGCATAAGATTTGTATGTACTTTTTGAATATCCCATTTCACATTAAGTCCCCATTTGCTGTTGCTGTTATAATAACCTCCACTATGGAGATTTGTGTAAGGAAGTGTTTATATATATATATATATATATATATATATATATATATATATATATATATATATATATATATATATATATATATATATATTCAGGTTTAATGGTAAAAGCACAAAACCATGTGTATTTTATATATATTATATAGGATGGACAGGATTATAAATGAGTTTATTAGAGGGACGGCACATGTAGGAAGTTTTGGGGACAAAGTGAGAGAGGTGCAATTTAGATGGTTTGGACATGTTCAGAGGAGAGACATGGGGTATATCAGTAGGAGAATGCTGAGGATGGAGGCACCAGGAAGGAGGAAAAGCAGAAGGCCAAGGAGGAGGTTTATGGATGTGGTGAGGGAAGACATGCAGGAAGTTGGTTTGAAAGAGGCAGATGTAGAGGACAGGGGGGTATGGAGACGGATAATCCACTGTGGCGCCCCCTAATGGGAGAAGCCGAAAGAAGAAGAAAAAGAATATATATGAAAATGCTGTGTGAATATCCGGGTTTAATTGTATGTTAATTGTATGTATACTAAAGAATGTGCTAAATGTAACTCTCGTGTTAGGTAAGCGTAGCAGCGGTTAGTGTTTCAACATGATCACATTGCATTATAGAAACCTAAAACAGTGATGAAAGCCTGCACATTAGAAGGGTCTAATCAGCCTTGGCTGTACAAACTTAACAAAAATAATTTTCTTGAAAAGCCTTATAGACATACACAGACACTGATGGCAAGACAGTAAGAGCTGACCTTTCCTAGAAATGTAAACACTGAGAAGATGCTCAAGGGAACAAGAGAGGGATAAACTCACTGCTTAATTTAAACACACTGTGTTTTAACCATAAAAGGCCAAAGTCTTGCTCTCAGACTTTGCCTGATTTATTTTAATGTTGTTTGATTCTACTTAGCATCAGCCCTCAAATGTCTTGTAGAAGGTACAACACACAAATGTTTCACAGACACGCTCATCCATAATAAATGGACTGAAATAAACTGCGTAGGTGAGGGTTATAAGCATTGTTCAAAAGCCCAACGGTGACAGGCTGGTGGGCCTGAGATATGAAATCATAAACTTCTCATCAGAAGTCCACCATTTTACCCACTGAGCTACCCCTTCCCATATAGTACAAACATTTAGGGCTGCATCTAACGATAATTTCGATAATCGATTAATCTGACGATAATTTTTCTCTCTCAATTAACCAGATATAAAATAAAAAGTTTGCTTATTATAACTATATAAAACTCCAATTCAGGGTACTTATGTATAAAAGCCACATATTGAGTTTAACTATCTTTAATTTAGACATTTTCAAACATATAGTGTCTGCTTGTTGAGGAGTGCATGGTAGATTTCTTCTTGAACAAATTCACTCATGCTGGATTGTTTCTTTCTATGTATAAAAAAGAAAGAAAAAAAAACATTTGTGTATGCAAGGTGTAAATTGTGTAAATCAACATTTGTATTGTTTATAATAATAATTGTAGATGGCAAGTTGACAACCATGCTTTAAAAAAATACACAGGCATTTTGTTGCGTTGTGAAGATACAAGCATCTAGAATATAATTAATTTATTTAAACGTGCAGTAAATCAATTGTTTAAAAAACAATTGTTGTAGTAGACAAATGCTATAAAAAGAAAATTGAATGGAGAAATGCAGCAAGCCAACAGGCTTGAAAAAAAAAAAAGAAAAGATAGAAAAATATGCATTGGTGTACAAATGCATAAGCATTAGCTTGAATTACCTGTAATTGAGCAGCCCATCTAATCGATAACGCCATTCGTTGACAACGAATTTCATTATCAATTATTATTACATTTATTTATTAGTTGTTCAAGCCCTACTAACATATTAGGATCAGTTTGGCGCTTGATGAAACAATGTACAGGTAGCCCCCTAGTTCAGCATATGATTTTTTTATCTTACGATTACTATAATTATACGGAAAATGTGAAAATTTTTTGTAATTTTCACACGCGATTTAAATTTCCGTACAGTACATTGGGACGCTGCCTTGTATTTGGTGTTTCAAAGTCCGATTCTAGCTCTTGTCTTGTCTTGTCACAGAAACAGAGCGCATCCGGCTTCACTCTCGACTCGCGAACTGGCGCCAACTGTCACATACATATATATACTGTAAAGTTTATGTATTATGATACTGTAAATTGCCCAGTTTTTATAAATTATGTACTGTAATTTGTTAAATCAGTATACTACCCCATACTAATCACCATTCTTTAAGATCCCTAGGTAGGCTGGGCCATGTTTAGACTTTCGATATTTTTAAGTTATGATAGGCTCATTGTTACACATCTCCATCGTAAGTCAGGAACTACCTGTGTTTATTGCACCTAATTACAAATGACCTCTATGCAAGAGAGTGTGGGGAAATGCCAGAGATTCCGTTAAGCACAGCTTCCCTTAAAATGTTACTGCAATCAAATACTTTCCACTGTTTTTACCGTGCCTGGTGAAAGCAGTTGCTCCTCTTGGTGTTTTTCTTGTTTTGTTCTTCCTCATAACATCTAAGAGAGTTTTTTCTTGCCATCAGGGATAAATGCGCACCATTCACCTAAACTCTAAAAATTCTGTAAAGCTGCTTTGAGACAATGTCTGTTGTAAAAAAAAGCGCTATAGAAATAAACTTGACTTGACAAACTTGAAGGTCATGAGTTCAAATCCCACCACCACTAAGCTGTCTCTGCACAAGGCCCTTATCCCACAACTGTTCAGATATCTGAATGAGATAAATGTAAGTTGCTCTGAATAAGGGCGTCTGCCAAATGCCAGTAATGTATATGTAAATGGTAAATCTCTCAAAGGGGCAGAACCTTGTAACCAGCAGCTTGACTGGTATGTCAAACTTCATTGGTTTTGGGGCAAAATTGCCAACACGTTTTGATTCAGAAAAAAACTGAAATTGAGTAACACAAACAAAGAGACATAACCCGGATCAAAGACCAGTAATCAGTCATTCACAACCCCAATTTCAAAATGTTGGGTGCCTATGGAATGTGGTTTGCGCATTTGAAAAGTTCCATAAATGCTGAATGGTATATAAAGTTTTGAAAGGAAAAAAATTTTCCATCCAGAAAACCTCTTTTTTTTATCAGGTAAGCATATTTGAGCAAGACAATGCTATCTAGATATTACATATATTACAACAGCATGACTTCGTAGTAGAAGAGTCCAGGTGCTGAACTGACCTGCCTGCAGTCTAGACCTTTCACCATTTGAAAAAATTTGGCGCATCATGAAATGAAAAACACAATAAAGGACACCCAGAACTGTTTAGCAGATAGAGTCCTGTATCAGACACATATGGGACATTATTCCTCCCTAAAAACTCTGCTTAGTTCCCAGATGTATAGACAGAAGATGTAATGCTACACACTGACAAACTTGACCCTGTCTCAACCATTTTGAGACTTGTTGCAGACATCAAATTTAAAATAACCTTACTTTTTACTTTTACTGGTACATATTCTCAGATTAAACATTTGATTTTTTTTATATATATTCTATTGTGAACACAGTGCCCCAGCTTTTTAGATTTGGGCTTGTACTACTTCAACTTAAGGTTTAGATCCTAATAAAAAAAAATGAAAGAGGGTATTTGTTTTGTAGACAAAAATCAGCTTAGATTATGAGCTTCAAGGACTTTCTAGGACTATGATGCTCATGATGAACATTCTTTCAGCACATTTTGCACGATTGTGCATTAAAGAGAGAGCTAAAGATAGAGAGAATGAGAGAGGGAGAGAGAGAGAGAGAGAGAGAGAGAGAGAGAGAGAGAGAGAGAGAGAGAGAGAGAGAGAGAGAGAGAGAGATGGACAATTACAGTAGGCTTCCTATTGCATTGTTTAGCAGAATGGGTTTGTCCTGTAGTGACTGTAGTGAATCTTGCCCATCAAAGATACACAGGGTGTTCAGACCAGCATTAACTGCTTTTAGATAAGTAAAGGTCAACAGTCTTAAAGCCTTTACCAGGAAAGCTTTCTTGCAATAAATCGAAAACAAGTTATGGTTTGGAGATTAGTGGGCATGTCTCTCAGTGCGTAAACCCCAGAGGGACAGTGCTGTGTGTCTATTTCTTGTAAACTGAAACACAATTAAGTGGATTTAATGCCATTTGAGAGACATGGGGTTCAGCAACTGCCATCTGCACAACTGAAAACCCTCATGCATGCAAGAGAGAGAAATAGTGCATTAATGTAATAATAGAGGTAGGATGTTGCTTATACTCCACATTGTCCTTAATGCACTTAATTTGACTCTTCAGCTCATCATTAAGGCCTCAGTGCACTGGCTTGTGAGCAGTGACATTTGAGACCAGCTCAACTAGGCCAGGAAATCACTGATGTATGAATGCTTTGTCCCCGCTTCCTGTCAATCTTCCTGATCACCTGCTCAGACTCAGTTCCTTCCACTGGCGTTGCATTCATTGTGCATTCAATTTTACTTTGAACTCAAGTGCTGAAAAACAGTTTAATGGCTTCTGTTATATGACCACTAAATAATCAGGGATTCTCAAAACTCTCAAAACAAAATGAGAAATTGGTGAGGAGAAATGGCTGGGCTTATTCTGGTGCAAGATCAAGATTGTAATGTATGAACTGTAAATGTGATATATAATTACAGAGTTTTACAGAGGTTCATACATGCATTAAGATATAACTGTATACATTAGGTGTTGAGGGTCTTAATACTCTTTATTAACTGGTTCGTCTGCACATAATTAAATGTATACCAGTCAGAAAATGTATTTAAAAACAGATTATAAAAAAAGCAGTAACATCAAATGATTTTGCATATCAGTAAATAGTACAAACCTGAATTATGCTCACGGTTTCGCTACAACACTGTGGGGTTTTTCTTTTTTGGGGTCTACACTCTCACCGCCTCTCTTCCAAGAAGCCCTTTATGTACAACAGGAAGAGAAAGATGTTGGCATGCACGCTTGAGCAAACTGCATTTAACCACAGTGGGCTATCTGTAAGCAATATGTAAAGTCGGGGCACTTTCACACACACACACACACACACACACACACACACACACACACACACACACACACACACACACACACACACACACTTATATAGGCCGTACAGCTAATAGAGCAAGGCCTGTTTACTCAGAGTGACCTCCCACAAAACACAGACCCCATTCAAGCCTGGATTTGAACAAGAAACTCTCAGTCCAGGCTTTTGAGTGTTACAGACAAACACAGTCACACATACACTTTCTCCCTGTTGTCCTTCAGTGGCACCGTATTAACTATTTTGTAAAGAATAAAAACCACAGAGGTCATGCTGCAACAAAAAAAGATTAACAAAGGAGTTGTGTAATGCAGCGATGCTAAAAAGGCGTTACTGTTACATCCTCTAACGTTCATTATTTTCAGTAACAGAATATCACACCCCTTTTATACAACAGCAATTTGCAAACAATGCAAAATAATTTAATAAGGACTTTTTTGTCCGTTTGTATTGTGAAACGTTTGCAAAATAAGTCACTTCCTGTTAACATTATACTATATGGACAAAAGCATTGGGACACCTGACTGTTCCATCTGTATGTGGTTCTTCTCCAAACTGTTACCACAAATTACACACAATTGAATAGGACGCATTTAAATGTGGTAGCATGTAATGTTCTCTTAACTTGAATTAGGAGACCAAAACCACACCCCAGGCCTTCTCACCTCACCTACACCAGTACCTGACTTTACTAACACCCTTGTGGCTGATTAACTCAAATCTTCACAAGTATACTCCAAAATCTAGTGGAACATCGTGCCAAAAGAGTGGAGGTGGGGTGAAGACCAACCTCTTCTAGTAACACTTACAATAGCACTTTTTTCCCCTATTTGTTCGATGTCTTAAAAAAGTCTGTAACCTAGTAAACCAATGTTGATTTATTCATTGATAGAGACTCAAAGCAGTTTTTGTATGTCGCTTTGGATAAGGGCGTCTGCTAAATGCCGTGAACGTAAATGAAGGTTATTATAACAGCAAACGGGGGCCAAACACTGTCTTGTTCTTGCCACGCCAGTTTAATCAGCTATTAAAGGCAGGCATTTGTATGTTGTTGTTTCATAACCACTTTCATAAACAGGCATTACTTACTTAATATTCGAAATTAAGTTCTACGCTAATCTGACACCGGCATCTCAACAATGTTAATTCCATTTAATAGTGCATAAATTCCCCAGGGCTTTTCAACACCTCCACTTTACCCCGTGCTTCATGGGTACATGGATCACTGAACTAGCATGACTACCATCCACTCCTTAGCTTTATGGTAGAAATTCGTTCTGTTTTAGGTTTTAAATCTAACTACAAAATCATTACTCACACCCACTGATACATTCTCTGCATTATTTACTACTAAATATTACTGAGCTTTTTTCATATTAATAGAAACTCTTTGTGTCTTTGTATTGACTTTTTGGCTGCTGAAAAATGAAAATTCTTTCAGTGGTGGGTTCTAATGTCAACTTTGCTGTTTCAGTACTATAAGAATAGAAACGTTTGTCCTCGTTATCACTAGTGGTGAGGGTCAGTGGCGGACAGAATGGAAGTATTTTTATGTTGAACATTTTTCAAGCATCTGTACTTTATTAGAGTATTTTTTTTCAAGTAAAGAAGCTACTGTATGTAGAGAGCACAAGGTTCTGGTAAGAGTGTGTGTGGAGTAATCGTTCTCTCACTATGTCTGTGTAACTATAAAATTGTTATAAAGGTTCGATTTGTAGGATAATGGAACACACACTAAACTACATCCATTATTCACATAGAGTTCTCCTAAACCACTATTACTTTTAAGTCCATTTAAAAGCGAGTGCTTTTAAAGCAGGAATGTAAAAGGTGTACTTTTACTGAGGTAAAATTTAAGCACAGACATTAGGTGAACCTCGTAAATCTCTAATTATACAAGTCATACGTGTTATACTAGTTATATACTTTTATATACAAGTTATATTCTGTCAGAGTTAATTAAACAGAAAAATGCAGTTTGTCTTGCTTCACAAATCCTGCTCTTCTGAAGACGTTGCCTGTGTTGACAGAAATCTTACAGCTTTACCTCTGACTTTTACAAAGACTCCTTAAATAAAACTTATAATAATACACATTACCTTTACAAAAAAAAAACTTTTTACCTTATTTCTATATATTTACTAGGTAAGTTATGAATGCGCGATTACTATAAAAACAATAAGTATACTGTATTAGATGAATTGCATTAATATCAGCCTGTGAATGAATGGACATTCAATGACTCCCAGATAGGGATGGGCTCCCTTTTGATTCTGGTTCCTCTCAGGATTTCTTTCTCATGCCATCTCAGGGAGTTTTTCCTTCACCACAGACGCTACACGCTCAATCATTAGCGCTAGACTTACAATTATACGAAACAAACTTAGACATTCTTTTGTAACCGCTTTATCTCTGTAAAGCTACTTTGAGATAACAGTTGCGCTACTGGCGGAGCTGCTGTTATAGAAAATGACCAAAAATCCAAAAGAAAATAACGCCTTCTGTCTGAACCATCAAAAATTCAACAGCATTCCAGATATTACCCGAGAGTTTTTAACCCTGCCTGGAACAGAACTTTCAACATACAATAAAATAATTGTTTTTAAAAAATTAGAAGCAGATTGTCAGTCATAATTTAGTGGTGTGTAATAACATCACAACGGCTGGTTCTGCACCGGAAACCAACATTAAAATTATAGTGAAAAGTCTACACAGCGTTAATCTCGCTAAATTTATTTGTAGAATAATTTTTTACATATGTAAACCTTTCAGGTTGTTTCATATAAATGATTTTCAGTTCAGTTCATCTTAATTTATTTCCTGAAGGCAATTTGGTTGCAGCATACAAGCATAAGACATGACAACTCAAACACACTGTTTTGTGTCTAACACCCAATTTCTGTACGGGATGCCGAACTCACAAGCATCCCGTACCATCTAGAGACGTACCAGTGCCAATTGGATTCCACTACATGTGTGGAGTTTTGACATTGGACCTCCTGGAGTGTTAAAAGGCTCTGGCATGGAGAAGCTGGTGCTGGATCTGTGATGATCACAAATGTTGAGCTCAGTAGCGCCTAGTTTTATAACCATAAAGACTGCAGAAAGAACATTACTTATAATCTTATACTCCAGTACTCATGTTAGTTCTCACTCTTCAGTGTTCTGTATTGTTAAAAGATTTATGATCAAACTCTTGATGTCACCCAAATGAGGATGGGTTTCCCTTTTGAGTCTGGTTCCTCTCAAGGTTTCTTCCTCATAACATCTAAGGGAGTTTTTCTTTGCCACAGGCTGCTCATCAGGGATAAACACACACCATTCACCTTAACTGTTGATTTCTGTAAAGCTGCTTTAAAACAATGTCTGTTGTGAAAAGCGCTATAGAAATAAACTTGACTTGACTTCCTAAGAGGTATTTAGCTCAAATGTAAAAACTTTACAGTTGAGGGAACAAATGAATGTCTAAACCGAATTGTGTTACTTTTAGGAGTTCTGTACTGATTGCCAAAAGGGAGGAGGCGAAACTCATAATACATAAAGTGGGAATCATCACAATTTATTATCCAGGACAGTATCCAAATATATGTATTGTTCAACGCGTTTAATTTTCGCATTTATTTCTTAAAGAACCTACTTTTCTGAGACTTAAAGGAAAATGCTCCCAGAAAGCTGATGCCTACAGGAAATCCATCTTAATCCTAGTCATGAAATACTAAAACATATTGCTCTTAATTGCCCATTTTTTCAAGGATTAAACCAAAAGTCAAAAGCTTAAGTACTTTTGAAAAGGACTTTGCTTTTTTCAATAACATTTAATCCCACTTCAAACACTTGCAGACCTTAAAAACAAGCCTGTCCCCCCCAGCCGTTCCATTTTTTAGTGGGCCAATCTTTCTAGCTAGAATGTCTGATTCTGACCGAGAAGTGAAATCTGCTACCGCTTGTGTGTTTTAAACTGCGTCACCACCAAATTCAATTCTAGTTAATTGGATTTTTCCACTCAATGCTTAATGGAATTGTGAGAACGAGATGTTCAGACAGGGGTGCACCAGGTGTCATACATTATACATTTGTGCTTATGATAAATGTCCCTAGATGGTCTGTCTGTGGAAATAGTTGATTAATAAAATAAATATGTCCTTGTCATTTTGCTTTTAAGTATTTTACACACACACACACACACACACACACACACACACACACACACACACACACCCACACACATACAGGTGCACACATTTATGGGAGATTAATATAGCCAATCCACATAGTGGCATGTTTTTGAAAGGTGAGAGGAAACTCAGAACTTTTGAGGAAACCCAGATGGACATGGATGTGTACTGAATTTTGATAACATTTGTACCGTTTGAGGACCAACACTACCAGAAGTGACCTTAAAGGCATTATTTTTTCCTAACAATTAAAATTTGTTGAAATCTGGCAGTGGCAGCTCAACAATTTTAATGTTTTAATCCTTCCAATATTTTCAGCCCCATGGGTTCCTTATCTTCACTGCCCTGGTAATTATTCAGTCCTTACACCTCAATGCGGGACGGATTCTATCTGAATTAAAGTAAAAGAATATTTGTGTTATTTGTGAACTTGTGTTAGACTGAGCTGAAGTTTTGGGTCCTGATAAAGGGGTTTTTCTCTAAATAATGCTCTAAGATTACATTACATTACTGTTAAATCGGAAGAGCAGGTGGAATTGAGAAAATTTGGAACTGAAAACCATTTAAATGTTTTTTACAAAAATAAGGTTTCATATGTGTGTGTCATAGTGATTACAAAGGTCTACACCTGCAAACTGGATCCAGAATTCTCAAAAAACGGTGACTATTACCAAAAGGGGGTTCCCTACTATAAAAATAATTGAAATGAAACTTCCACAGCATTTGTATGTGTGACGTGAACCTTCCGGCATTACCAGGCCATAAAGGCAGGTCGGTGTAAACAGATCTCCGAACTCCATCTCTGTTTACACATAATTGTGCCTTCTTTGTCTCTTTAGTACAATATAGGTCTTGTTTTGACCTTTGGTATTTGGTCTTGTCATTGGTGCATGTCTACAGGTATAGATTTTGGCGAAAAGTCCCAAAAAACCTTGGATCAGTAGAAAGTTTAAATGAAATCACTTTGAGGTAAATGTTTTCCTGTAGTTCTCTATTTTGTTGGACAAACATGCTTTAATTCAGTGAGTAACAGCACTTCCTTATGGGAATGATGTAATATTTCTCTAATCTGTGGGAATTACATACAGTCTCTGGAGTGTAGAAGTCCAATTTTGTTTCTTTCTTGTTTTCTCACGATTCTGACGAAACGAGTTATTTTGTTGTTATCGCAACTAAATTTTTCTCATGACCACCAGGACCTAAGGATGGATGGACGGACGGACGGACGGACAGACAGACAGACAGACAGACAGACAGACAGACAGACAGACAGACAGACAGACAGACAGACAGACAGATAGATAGATAGATAGATAGATAGATAGATAGATAGATAGATAGATAGATAGATAGATAGATAGATAGATAGATAGATAGATAAAATATTACAGTGAATACTGCATTTGCACTACAATCTACAGTCCAAACATCTACCCTAAACATCTCAGTCGCATTGATCTGCTGTTTCTTTGAGATCTGAGATGAACTAAAATAAGGCTTTTTAACCAAAAGCTGAAATTTTGGACATGTATACTATGTCTTACAGTTTAAATATCTCAAAATATAAGTCTCTTGGTGTCATTTCACTCATATGAACCCTGAAGCTGGAGGCCAGTCAGCTCAGATCTTCTCTATAAAGATTACATGTTCAGTCTAGCTGACTTAGGGCATCATATGAATCAGCTTTAGCTAAGGCTTCTCTTTATTTCTCAACACTGCATATGAGACATATGGGTAGACAGATTCCCAAGAGACCTACATGCATGGATCTTTTGATAATTTTCTGCCTGTTGGTAATATAATCAAAAATAAACATCAAAATCAAATAATAATAATATTAAGGAAAAAAGGCCAGAAATAAAAGAGCAGTGAAATTGAATGAACTGTATCCCTATTGTTAACCTGTTAATATACAGTGCCTTGCTAAAGTATTCAGACCCCTGACCCCTTTAGCTGATATTATTGAATTGCAATTAGTGCATAGAAATTTCATTATAGATAAAATACTATATATTGGAACACTGGAACATAAAATCAATCATTTTTAGGTGACTGTTTTCCTTCACATTTAAAACACTCTCCTTTGTGACTCCTACCGAGCTGAAATACATTTTGCTACATGAACCTGACGCCCCCCTGTGGTCATTACACGTAATTATATATTAAGACAAAGAATTGAACGAAAAATCACACATACACAAATTATTTGTCTCAAATGCGGTATGATTTGTGTATAAATTTCGCTTCTGTTGTTGTTCTAAGATTGTTCAAAACGCATCTTTAAATCATAACAAACTTGATGGAACTTTAAGCTAAATCTGATAATGTATTATGAATAATATATTGATGATGTAATTATACTTAAATTGTTGTTAATAGCAATTGTGTATAACGATATTAAGCATAAATGTCTCTATCTTAAAAAAAAAAAAAAAAAAGCAGACTGATATATACTGGTAATATAAATAATTAACATTTAACAATACAAATGCATATTTAATTAAACAAAAGAACTAAGAGCAGTAGTTGTTCCAACACATTTCTGTCAAAAGTTTGGAAACACCTCATCTTTTATTGTTTCTGAGACACATGCATTTTTTTTTATTTTGGTTAGATAAAACGGAAAAACACAAAGGAATTGGACAGTGAATGAGTGGAAGAAAGCTCTGATTGACATTGACATTTTTGGCTCTAACAGAAGAACTTATGTAAGAACAGGAGAGATGATGTCATCCAACTGCCTCACATCCACAGTCAATCATGGAGGAAGTCAGGTAAATTTGGAGACTTGTTCCAGGTGGACCTGAATGTTCTCCATCATAGAATGGGCTGCCCAGTCACCGCATCTAAATCCAACTCAACTGCTCTGGGATCAACTGGATCACAATTTCAGAAAGAAATCAGCAAGCGAAGACCAACTATGAGAAGTTTTACAAGAGGCACGGCAAAGTATTTCAGCTGAACGTTTGGAGAAACGAACTGTCCGGATGCAGAGAGCGTGTAAATATGTTCTCCATGCTAAGGGAGGATTTTTCAATCAGAATAAAGTTTAAGATCTGTACATTTCTATATTTGTTTGGTAAAAGTGAATCTTCATACTGTTAAATTCTCTAGTTTGAACATGCATGTGTGTCTCTAATACAATAACATTCTAGATGTTTCCAAACATTCTTTTACAGATTTACAAGCTGCCTGGCAGAAGAACCAGAAACATCTGAAAATGAGCTAAATCAAATGAATAGAACATTTTAGTTTTGTGCATCATGGTGAATCAAATTAAATTCAGTCATCTTGGAGCTTAATGTCAGCGTAACCTATTTTTCCAAATGGAGGAAAAAGGTTACATTCATTAGCTCACCCTATAGTCGATTAAACGTTTTGGTTACTAGGAAACCTCAAATTAAACACCACTGAATAATACCAAAGTGGTAGTAAACAATGTCTACAGTTTCATTTCTTTCGGCTTCACCCATTAGGGGGCGCCACAGCGGATCATCCGTATTCATGATCCGCATGTTCGATTTGGCCCATGTTTTTATGCTTGATGCCCTTCCTAACGCAACCCTCCCCATTTATCCGGGCTTGGGACCGGCACTAAGAGTGCACTGGCTTGTGCAACCCTAATGGCTGGGTTCAATTCCCTGACCGGAAATCGAAAACGGGCCGCAGCGGTGAGAGCGCCGCATCCTAACCACTAGAACAATGTCTACAGTCAAAGTGTAAATATAAAGAATTACTGTATACATTAAATACAGGTAGATCCCGCGTTCCGATGAAAAGGCGTTCTGTCTTCCCTCACCACATCCATAAACCTTCTCCTTGGTCTTCCTCTTTTTCTCCTTCCTGGTGGCTCCATCCTCAGCATTCTCCTACTGATATACCCCATGTCCCTCCTCTGCACATGTCCAAACCATCTCAATCTCGCCTCCCTCACCTTGTCTTCAAAACGTCCCTCTGATGTCCCTCTAATAAACTCATTTCTAATCCTGTCCATCGTCGTCACTCCCAACGAAAATCTCAACATCTTCAGCTCTGCTACCTCCAGCTCCACCTCCTGTCTTTTACTCAGTACCACTGTCTCTAATCCATACAACATCTCAGATCTCACCACAGTCCTATAAACTTTCCCTTTCACTCTCACAGATACTCTTTTATCACAAATCACTCCTGCTATCACTCTTCTCCACCCACTCCACCCTGCCTGCACTCTTTTCTTCACTTCTCTAACACACTCTCAATTACTTTGCACTGTTGACCCCACGTACCTGAACTCCTCCACCTTCTCCACCTCTTCTTCCTGCAACCGCATCACTCCACTGCCCTCCCTCTCATTCACACACATGTACTCTGTCTCACTCCTACTGACTTTCATTCCTCTTCTCTCCAGCACGTACCTCCACCTTTCCAGGCTCTTCTTAACCTGCTCCCTACTCTCACCACAAATCACAATATCTCATACAAAAAAATATATATAATAATTTGTTAATAACTAGGCGTAAATCACATGTGGCATTTTTTCCAAAAGTAAACAGACACCAGACCAATTATATTCAATGCTTGTTGAACATCCCATTCCTGATTTAGTTCTTCTTTCCTGTAATAATACCCTCCACTCTTCTGGGAAAACTTTTCACCTGATTTAGCAGTGTGACTGTAAGGACTTGTGTTCCTTTAGCCACATTCTGAGGGAGCACTCAGCATTCCGGTTCATCCCAAAAGTGTTCAGTGTGGCTGAGAATAATTGTTGGGTAAAGGTTTTTTTTGTTCCTCTGCATGCTGGAAGAAGAAGAAAAGAAAAAAAACACAGCCACATAATCTGCTTGTCCTGGATGCCTGGGCTTGTGATGTGTGTAACCCTGTAAGTATATGTAGTCAGAAATTAACTCCAAATAGGCAGTGTTGTAACATTTTTTTCCAGCAAAGACCAGGAGACTTGGATATCTTTCAGCAGTAGTCTTTATTGCAGACGAGCCTACATGGGGACAGCTTTGGCTCAAACCTCCATCCAGCACTTTGTTTTTACATCATCATGTAATTTATGCTGTTGTTAGAGAAGTGAAGAAAAGAGTGCAGGCAGGGTGGAGTGGGTGGAGAAGAGTGATAGCAGGAGTGATTTGTGATAGAAGAGTATCTGTGAGAATGAAAGGGAAAGTTTATTGGACTGTGGTGAGACCTGAGATGTTGTATGGATTAGAGACAGTGGCATTGAGTAAAAGGCAGGAGGTGGAGCTGGAGGTAGCAGAGCTGAAGATGTTGAGGTTTTCGTTGGGAGTGATGAGGAGAGACAGGATTAGAAATGAGTTTATTAGATGACGGCGCATGTGGGACGTTTTGGAGACAAAATGAGGGAGGTGTGATTGAGATGGTTTGGACATGGGGTATATCAGTAGGAGAATGCTGAGGATGGAGCCACCAGGAAGGAGGGAAAGAGGAAGACCAAGGAGGAGGTTTATGGATGTGGTGAGGAAAGACATGCAGGTAGATGGTTTGAAAGAGGCAGATGTAGAGGACAGGGGGGTATGGAGATAGATGATCCTCAGTGGCGCCCCCTAATGAGAGCAGCTGAAAGAAGATGTAATTTATGCTGTTACTTCATTTGTCTCCTAAACCTGTATATATGTATGTGTATATATGTATTTATAGTTCACAATACAGACCAAAAAAAAAAAAAAATGCTTTTCTACAGTATAAAGGGGAAAACACTGTGTGAGGCTATTTGCTGGAATTTCAATAAAAAAGGAATTATGGTAATCAAGACAAACAGTTAAAAACACATGGGAAAGTCTCTGTAGCTTTTTTTTCGAAGCAGAAAAAGGAAGATATATGACCCAAAAATAACATTTAATTAATAGAGGATAGAGCCAAAAGCAATCCCAGAGGAACACCCGGTGTCACAGTTTCACAGCTGTGTGTTTGCCACCAATATCTGTAACACCAATATCTTATATATAAAAAAAGTGTTAATCATTAAACATTAATTATCCTCATCAGTTATAGTATCATAAGCAGCACTGAAAAAAAATTTTTTTAAGAGATCTGACCACGTTCCCCCACCATCACAGAAAACACCCTTTAGTCCAAGTCATCCAGAGTGAGGCCACATTTTTTGAGCGTGCGTCTGACATAAGGCATGGCATCCTGCAGGAACCATGCTCTTTTGTACAGCACCAGCATCACGTCCAGCAACAGGCTGTGCTCCCTTCTTCTACACACACACACACACACACACAAACAACAAAAAACGCACACTAAAACAAAACTCTTACAAAAAAAGTAAGCTAATTTCGACCAAAATGCCCTTTAAATTGTCAAAATCCATTTGAAAAATATAATATTTCATGGTGAATTAATGTGATTTAACATGTGCAGTATGCGCAGTATACACACATCATATACATGTTTAATATAGCAGGATTTTCTTTAGGTTTAATTTTAAAAACAATAAGATCATTTTAACGAAGTATACTTAAAGAAAGCAAAAAAAATATCCCTCACTTATCATCTCTAAAAATTGACTGAATTAATGATCGGATTATTTCTAACCCTTTTTTGGAAGTTGATCGTTTTGCTTTTATAACAGCAACCTACTGTAGGTTAAGGAATTATTTCTGGTATCTCCTTCTTACATCAGTCTGAAATCCTACAACAGAGGTCGCCAACCACTGGGCTGTGGACCATCATTTACCAGATCACACAGAAAGAATAAAAATAGTTCAATATTTATTTTATTTCCATTTGATTGACTTTCACAGTCTGTCGGGTGATTGTTGTTTTTTTGTTGTTGTTTTTTTTTTAAAATGACCTTTTTGTAAGATTAAGTGAAATATTCATTATATGTGTAATAATAAAATCTATTAATAAATCATATAATGTGTATAATAACACCGAAATAATAAGAGGCTATGCATTATCATATTTTTTCTTTCTTGTTTTCTCGTGATGTATTTTTCCTGTGATCTTGACATAACGAGTTGTTTTCCCGTGATCATGAATTAATTTAAAAAGAAAATTCAGTTTGAGTTATTTTAGTTTGAAGTCAAATAATCATTTTTTCTCGAACATGCTCTTATTCCAAATACACAGAAAAATTAAGAACTGATCATGAGGAAACAATGTTTGTTTTGTGAAGATCAAAAATAAATTCAGTTATGATATTATAAACAGTATAAAGTATTAGGACTTCCTTATAATAGTAATTTAATATGCACATTATTGTGCCCCCCAGGGTCCATGGACATTGTGTGAAACTGGTGCAAAAAAAAGGTTGGGTACAACTGCTCTACAAGGGACGGCTATAAGTCCGTTTGACTTTAAGAATTTAAAAATCACGTATATGTCGCATCTACATGGCCAAGACAGTGTGTTTGTAATGCCCTCAAACTAAAGTACTAATCAAATCTGCCGTTTAAACATATTCATAATATAGTTTTAAGTAGGGCTGTCAGTAATTAAAATATTTAATAATAATTAATCACATGATCGTCATGAGTTAAAATGAATTAATAGTAAATTAATAGTTTTTTTATACTGTAATTAACATGACCATGTACAAATGCGGATGCTTTAAGCAAACGTATGTTTATTGTTTATTATTAATGAAACCAAACTCAACATAAAACATGAAGACTAAATATTCTTTTAAATGTTTTAAAGTAATTATCAAGTTTTAAATTACGTAAATCATCAGGGCACCAAACTGAACTTTTGCCATGTTTCCACACGGACGGTTTTAATTGCCGGATGTGTGCATCATGGCAGTTTTTGGTACTTGATTTGCAGAGATGGGAAGAAATGAAATAGAATGGTATCAGTACTTTACCCATCAACCTATTTCCAGTTATTGTGTGGCTTTTTCGATCTACCACTGGTGTGTCATTTCCTGTCTCTCACACACCACAGAGGAAGGCTAGATTACAAAGATAACAACGAGCAGTGCAGAAGGCAACAAGAAGTATGGAGTTAACGTGGATGAAACAGAGGGAGTCAGTGATGTAAACATGACTGAGAACAGAGACATTTCTGATCATTATCATCTTTTCTCTGCTTGTGTTCTACATGGTTTGATGTTCAGCCTGAATACATTTAAAATTTGTGTTAATATATTAATAGGACGTGACGTCCAGTTACCAGTGTGACACTAAAACAGGTAGTAGTAATGATAACTTTTTACTTAAGTACATGTCAGAGCCCAAACTCTTTACTTCAACTTGAGTGAAAAAGTGTAGTCAGAACTCGAACTTTTACCAGAGTCTTTTAAAACATGAGTATCTGTACTTCTACTGTGTGTACTTTTGCCATCTGTTGATTTGAGACTTAGCACATCAGTAAAACAAATGTTTGGTGATTACAAAATATAAAAACACACACACACACACATATATATATATATTTGCAGATATAATGTGTTGTTTAGTGAAATTTTACTGTATTACTGTAGTGAATTTATACAGTATCTGTACTGTAGAGTAAAATAACCCCAAAACATGCACCATCAACAGCTTCTGGTTACGAAACTAAGTGGCAGAAGAGGAAGATAACGACTCTTCAAGAATAGATTGAAGTTCTGGACATGCTTCACAATGGCAAGAGTTTTGCTGCTGTTGGCCGCCATTGAGGGCTGAATGAAAGCACAGTACAATATTATTAGGAAATAAGCATGAAATTAGGAGTACCGTGTCTGGCAGCTTCAAGCTAAGTGGAAATTTTTTTTCCAAATTCCATATTTTATATAGTTGTTTTGTAGGTTTATAACGCGAAGTATAGGTATACAGAACATTATATGGGCCCGTTAAGTTATTTTCTTTTTCAGATATACAGATATCTGAAGGATTACTATATATATATATATATATATATATATATATATATATATATAGTACAATAATTTTGACTGCCCTACATAACATAAACCCGTTGCAAGATAAGAATTTATAAATTAACAGCATTTAAATTGTAATATTTTTATGAGTTATGCATCACCTAATTATATAAAGGCCATTCGAAAAAAGGTTTGATTTTACCTGGGTGTGCAGTATGGTTTATTCCTTATTCAATTACTTTGAACTGCTGATTTATTGTTTTGTGTGTGTGTGTGTGTGTGTGTGTGTGTGTGTGTGTGTGTGTGTGTGTGTGTGTGTGTGTGTGTGTGTTATACCTACAGCTGTTTGTAGAGGTTGGGTTTGTGTATTGTTGGTTCAAAGTGGCAGGTGTGTAAATTCGGCTCAGGTGTTTCAGATGTCTCTTGGAAGCCAGAACAGGGGCTAAAGCAACACTTATTCCCTTTATCTTCAAAGAAAAAAAAAAAAAAAAAAAAAATATTTAATCAATCAATTTCTGTCTTAAAATGTACCCCTAGTTGAGATCAGGTATAAATCCAAATGATCATTTCATTTGTAAAACATCGGTTATAACTCACATGGGTTATAATTCTTGTTTGAAAGATAAACAGCAGTTTAAACAGGAACCACTCTCTGTTTGAATTCATAGTTCAGGCTAAGACTGGTGTGTGTATATGTGTGTGTGTGTGTGTGTGTGTGTGTGTGTGTGTGTGTGTGTGTGTGTGTGTGTGTGTGTGTGTGTGTATGCCTGCGTTTGTGTGTGTATGCTTGCAAACTGTTGTGTGTTACTAGAATTGCCTGGAAGTCTTCCCATGCTCCACACCTGACATCAATTGACATCTAGATATCCTTTATCATCATCATCATCATCATCATCATCATCATCATCATCAAAATAGCCTTCACCACTATCATCTAGATATCCTTTATCATCATCATCATCATCATCATCATCATCATCATCATCAAAATAGCCTTCACCACTATCATCTAGATATCCTTTATCATCATCATCATCATCATCATCATCAAAATAGCCTTCACCACTATCATCTAGATATCCTTTATCATCATCATCATCATCCTAATCATCATCATCATCAAAATAGCCTTCACCACTATCATCTAGATATCCTTTATCATCATCATCATCATCATCATCATCAAAATAGCCTTCACCACTATCATCTAGATATCCTTTATCATCATCATCATCATCATCATCATCATCATCATCAAAATAGCCTTCACCACCATCCTCTAGATATCCTTTATCATCATCATCATCATCATCATCATCATCATCATCATCAAAATAGCCTTCACCACTATCATCTAGATATCCTTTATCATCATCATCATCATCATCAAAATAGCCTTCACCACTATCATCTAGATATCCTTTATCATCATCATCATCATCATCATCATCATCATCATCAAAATAGCCTTCACCACCATCCTCTAGATATCCTTTATCATCATCATCATCATCATCATCATCATCATCATCATCAAAATAGCCTTCACCACTATCATCTAGATATCCTTTATCATCATCATCATCATCATCAAAATAGCCTTCACCACTATCATCTAGATATCCTTTATCATCATCATCATAATCATCAAAATAGCCTTCACCACCATCATCTAGATATCCTTTATTATCATCATCATCATCATCATCATCATCATCATCATCATCATCATCATCAAAATAGCCTTCACCACTATCATCTAGATATCCTTTATTATTATCATCATCATCATCATCATTATCAAAATAGCCTTCACCACCATCATCTAAATGTCCTTTATCATCATCATCTTCATCATCATCAAAATAGCCTTCACCACTATCATCTAGATATCCTTTATCATCATCATCATCATCATCATCAAAATAGCCTTCACCACCATCATCTAAATATCCTTTATCATCATCATCATCATCATCATCAAAATAGCCTTCACCACCATCATCTAAATATTCTTTATCATCCTCATCATCATCATCATCAAAATAGCCTTCACCACTATTATCTAGAAATCCTTTATCATCATCATCATCTTCATCATCATCATCATCATCATCAAAATAGCCTTTACCACCATCATCTAGATATCCTTTATTATCATCACCATCATCATCATATTTACCTTTATCAACATCATCTTTCCCATCATCTAAATAAACGTAATCATCATCTTCATCATTATCATTATCCTCCTCATCATCATCATCATCAGAAAAAACCCTCATCATCAACATCTAACCATTATAATCATCACAATAGCCTTCACCACCACCACCACTCTCATAATAAACTTCATCATCTTGTTAACTGTTATCATCATCATCATCATCATCATCATCATCATCACAATAGCCTTCACCACCACCATTATCATCAGAATCTTTATCATCAGAATAACCTTCATCTTTATTATTATGGTCATCATATTAAACTTTATCATTACATTTATCAGATCAATATGTGTGTGTGTGTGTGTGTTTGTGTGTGTGTGTGTGTGTGTGTGTGTGTGTGTGTGTGTGTGTGTGTGTGTGTGTGTGTGTGTGTCTTACCTTGGTGAGGCTCTCTGGTACACCGTTGACAAACACTGTGTGACACAACAAGCATTTCCGTGTTAGTGGTGACCGTGTGTGTGTGTGAGTCAATGTTTAAGTCGTGTGCATTGGTGTGTGTGTGTGAGTCATGTGTCTCCGTGTTGCCGTTGCATCCAGTGCATGGTCTGGAGTTTACTTCTCTCAAGAGGACCTCAAGTCTTGCTTTTAGTTCTGCATTTTCTAAACAAACCTGCAGGACGCAGCACATGCATACAAAACCACAACACAGTTATGTAACTTCAGACACTTAAAAATAAACTAAAACAAAACTGCATACAAGGCAAAATTTTACATGTGGATTAATGCATATACTTTTTCATAGCAGCTCTTGGTGTCCTCTATGTGAGAAAGAAGCTCAGCCTATAACACAGGACAACAATAAGGGCTTCCATCTCAGTGCAACACTCTCATAGTCCTGCTGGAAATGAATCAGTAGAGGGTTAAAACCTTCTCTTTGTGCAGCGGTGTGATAGACAGATCCACACTCTTCCTCAATCCTTCATTCTCCTTTCTGAGGCTGTGCAGGTCAGACCCAAGGCTCTCCTGAAAAACACCCTAAAATTTTACAAAGCAATCCTAATATTACTGCACTAAACTCAGTTATTAAACCAATCTGTAATTATTTCTTATAAATCTCAGTTGTTGGTTGTGTTGCTTAAATCAATGCATTCTGGGTAAATATCTCTTACCTTAAAGTTTGTGGGAAAATGGGGTTTTTTTCTTACTGATCAACACATGAGAATGGATTTGGACTTTGATTAATATCAACAATCTGCTACAATTGCTAATGACCACAAGTTGCATAAACAGTTCTGTATTCAAGCACCTATCACTGATCAGTACACCTCAGCTGTGATGGAACTGTGATGAATGGACATTTGGTGCCACTTTAGAGGCTGGGTTCCCTTTAGAGGCTGGTTCCTAAGGTTTCTCAGGAGTTTTTCCTTGTCACAGTCACTACCGGATCAATCATTAGGGACCAACTTATGAGGAACAAACTTATAGATTTGTGTGAAGGTGAGGGGAGTAGTGAGTGTGTGTGTGTATATATATATATATATATATATATATATATATATATATATATATATATATATATATATATATATATATATATATATATATGTACTCCCTCCTGTCTACATGCTAATGACTCAACTATGAATACATCCCTGTTTGAAAAGCAAGAGCAAGTGTTATAATACACATTACGGAGAGACGTAATACATGTGACTAAACAGATAAAGTGCTGACCCCAATGGGGAATAAATAGGTTTGGTTGAAAATAGTGTATAACACAAGTTGCTTTATCTGGATGATGATCTGGCCGTTTACCTCAGTGTTTTTTGGCACTTCCGTTGCTCCATGTGTGGGATAGATAGATTCCTTTCCAGCTGAGTCATTCTCTTTTTCTCCCTCACTTTTCTCTCTCCTCTCGCTCTCTTCCTCTCGTTTGGTCCCTCTGTAGTGTCTTCTGATATCGTTCTCCTCTTTTTCACTTTTGTTTTTGCCAATTTCTCCTTCACCACCCTCTCTGGTGATCTTTCTCACTTTGCTGTCAGTCTTCCTTTCATTCTTTGTTTCGTTACTTCCAGTTGGTGTCTCCTGTCTTCCAACGTCTCGCTCTTCTCCTCGCTTGTCTTTTTCCACCTTTCTGCTCTCGATCTGCTCTCCTCCTCTGTTCTTCAGCTCTTTCTCTAGCTCCGTCACTCTCTGGCTCAGGCTGTCTCGATCTCTTTTCACCTGAATGATAAATTTGTCGTACTCCTCCCTGATCTTTCGTTCCTGTTTGCAGTTGGAGCACTCAGGGAGAAGTGGAGGAATAGACGAGGAGCCATGTGAGGATGAAGGTTTCTCAGCAGAGTAACGATGTAGAGGTTCCACAAAAACGGACCCACATCGGGAGAGTGGGATTGCACTTTTCATGACACAAACTGCAAGAGACAAAGAATTTGTGAGAGAGTTTAAAACATCTTATGTCAGAATTAAATGTCAGCAGGAAGCAAACATGATAACAGAAGGTTCTCTATTCTCAATGATTTAACTGAATAATAATTGCCAATGCCAAATACTGTAGATAAATACTTTTGCCTCAATAAATCCCAAATTTTCATTAGTTGCGTTTTCAGATGTCCTTGTCCAATTCAAACAACTGAGCAGTTATGTGGTTTAGGGCCTTGCTCAGGGGCCCAGGAGTGGCAGCTTGGTGTGGCTGAGATTTTGAACTCATGACCTCTGGAGCCAAACACAATGCCATAACCACTAACCTCCTATTTTAATCCACATGCATGTACCTGTTTGGTTACACAAATTACACAAAATTAATCTCAAAACTTTGCAATATGATTGGAGATAAACTCTTCAGTTTAAAGATTTGTGTTGATGTTAATGTTTAAATGTCAGGGTCTTCCAGGCACTGAGTTCTGGTTTTGCTTCTGGATTGTCGGTCATCTTGCCGTTTTTCCAAAGACATTTACTCGTGGGCCAGATTAGCTCACCCGCTCTTCATCCCCCTAGATTATTCTTGCCACCCTCCTTGTCCCCTGTTCCAGACTTTTTTATCGGTTTGTGCTTCTGCTCTGCCCTTTACCGTTCTGTTTGCCAGTATTTGAATTTCGGACTATTTTTGGCTTCTTTTTTAAACAAGTGACTTTAGAATATTTTAATATTAATATGCCATATAGTATATAAATAACTATAATACTTAAATAGGAATGTCAATTGGAACTATATCTTCTTCCGCTGTGCCACCACTTATCATGACAGAGTTCCCTTATCATGACAGAGTTCAGTCAAAGCACATTCAGCATAGGTTTAAAAGGGGATTTAAGTGTGTGGCTGAGATCATGACTGAAAGAAAAAGAAGCATGTCAGGATCTTCAGGGGCACACGGCGCGCACTCCTTTTTTCGCGGCACGCAATTCCAGGTCGGCAGCAATCTTGCCGTTTTGCCCGCGCCTTCCTGTATTTAAGAACACCCAAGACTTTAGCTCGGGGCCAGATTGTCTTACCAACTCCCTAGCCCCCTGAGAATATTCTTCCACCCTTCCGGCTCCTGTTCCTGGTTCTTTGCTTTCAGGGGCGAAGCTTACCGATATCGGGTCCTCCCGTTCGGCCTGGCGCTCTCACCCCGCTGATATTATGTTATATTATATTATATTATATTATATTATATTATATTATATTATATTATATTATATTATATTATATTATATTATATTATATTATATATTGGTTGATATTAGCTCGATCAGAGCTTCTGACATTGAGATGTCGTTGTCGCCTGTATGAAGGAGCTGGGGTTAAGACCAAACACCACGAAGAGTGTACTTTCTCCAGTACGGAGAACCACCTTCTTAGGCGTGGTGTGGAACTCGACCGTTATGCAGCTGTCTCCCTCTCGGATCGAAGCTATCCTCACGACAGTCAGGAGAGTAAGAGAAGATCAGTTACTCACTGTAAAGCAGTTCCAGGAGCTGGCTCAGAGACAGAGGGTTCTCCCGAAATGGCAATCCACTCCGCACTATCAAGGTCTCTTGGCAAGCCCTTTGAGCCTTAGATATGTGGAAAGAACCTGTGTTCCTGTCTCAAGGCCCTGTCCTGGGAGCTCCTTGTCATCGCGTAATGCTAACGACGGATGCATCCCTCTTGGGGTGGGGAGCAGTCATGAGTGGCCGCTCCGCCCAAGGTCGGTGGAACAGGCTCCACTCACTACCTGGAGATACTGGCCGTGTTTCTGGCTCTTAAACACTTCCTCCCAGACCTGAGGGATCGCCATGTGCTGGTTCATACAGACAACACATTGGTAGTCTCTTACATCAAGCACCCGGAGGCTGAGGCCTGGGAAGCGACCCAGAGTGCCTGTGTAAGACTTGGCCGTTGTGCTGGCGGCTCTGTCTGAGCCCCCCTTTGAGCCATTGGCTGAGGTGGCCCTTAGGTATCTGTCTATCAAAACTGATTTCTTTCTGGCTATATCATCACTGAATAGGCCCGGGGAACGTACAGGCTCTTTCCGTGGCCCCGTCTCTCCTAGAGTTTACCCCTGGCATGGCCAGTGCCTTCCTTTACCCCAAACCAGGGTATGTATTTGAGGTGCCTGCTGTTTCGCCATGACCTGTCGTGCTGCAGGCATTCTATCCGCCTCCTTTTCAAGCCCCTGACCAGGAGAAACAAAACCGACTGTGTCTAGTTCGATCAAAGTCTAATTCGATCTAATTGCTCTGTCTGCTGGCTCTTGGATTTAGGACTGTTATTTTGCTGTTTTTGAGCTTTATCTTCTGTGGGTTTTTCCCTGCCTATTACACTTATTAAAGAATATTTTCACCATACACTTGTTGTGTACTGCATTTTGGTTCTTCTCCCAGTCTCACTTTCTGACATCAGTTTATGTAATTGGACAATAATGTGGCAATGCAAAAAAATCATGCAGATAAATGTCGAGTTTCAGTTTCAATCAATATTCACAAGAAACATCTCCTGTATACTCTTTTATCAACAAGGTGTTTCAGCCTGCAGACCTTCTCTCACAGGATGTTTTCTGTTTTCCACATTACCCTTTCTTATAGACTGCTATCTGTGAAAATCCCAATGGGCTCTAAAATGCTCCATTAACTCCATGATAGAAAATCCATGAACAACCATGGTTAAAGCCACAGAGATCCCCACTCCCCCCCTCCGATCTTTAATATATGATGGGAAAATTGCCTGAAGCTCTTGACCTGTAAACGCATGGGTTGTATTCGTTGCTGCTGCTACATGATTGACTGTACAGCTTTTTCTATTAATGTAGATGATAAAGTCTATACTTTACGCTTGTTTACCATCGACTGCACCACTCTTTTCGTCTGTAATCTGAGAGCCACAGCTGTGATATCCACTTGATTCTGGTGGTCTGGATTTCTCTAGGTGAGGCAAAAAGGAGCAGCTTTCAGAAACCTCCAGGCTACGTTTGGGTTTGAGTTGAGATAGAGGTCCTGGACTGCTCACAATGGATGGCAAAGAGGCCTGAGACTGGAAAAGAAAGACAAAGACTAAATTGCTGAATTTCTGGCTTCCAGGTGCACAACAACCAGACTTTCTATTGGGCAGAACAGACACTGAAGAATGATGGGTGCAATTTCCAAATCCCATGTTATGCAGATATACAAATAATGCCAATATAATATACAGCACTGAAAAAAGGTTTTAGGCATCAAGGAGGCATCTGATTTGACCCAAATGTTTTCTACAGCAGGACACAAATGACATTAATAACTATCTTAAGCATAGAGAAGAACAAGGAGTCCTGAAAGTAAGGTTTGGCCCCCACAGAGCCCTGGTCTTAACACTATCAAGTCTGAATTTACATGAATAGACAATGATCTAAGGCAACCAACACCCACAGAAGATCTGCGGTTAGTTCTCCAAGATGTTTGGAACAACCTACCTGCCGAGTTCCTTCAAAAACAGTATGCAAGTGTTCCTGGAAGAATTGGTGCTATTTTGTGGGTAAAGGATGGCCACACCAAATATTGATTATTTTGTTAATTTCTAAAAATAAATTATTAACAACCAAATTTTTTAAAGCAATTTAACTTACAGCATATTTTTTAACCTGTGTGTAGTAATCTCTGGGTAATGGGTTGTTGCTGGATATATATATATAAAATGTGTATGTGTATTGCAGTATATGTAAAATTGTATTAATATTTCAGAATATATTAAATTTATTACACTAAACACTAAACATTTTTATATGAATACAAAAAAATTCCGCAACAACCCATTTCCCAAAAATTACTACATCCAGGTTAAAAAAATATGCTGTAAAGTTAAATTGCTTTAAAAAAAAAATTATTTTTTCTTTTTTGGTGTATGTTTTTGTTCTTAATCTGACTTTATTAGTGGGAAAAACATGCTCCTGGCCACAATTTAATATCCAGCTTATGAAATGTTATTTTTTTACATCCTGGTGAATCATCCTGGTGATGTTTTTTCGATTTTGAACGAGACGAGTTGAAAGTGTTATTTTGGGATCTGCCCACATGAGAGAAAACAATTCAAATGGCATTGACAGCTGCATTAAAAATAACCCTCATACACATCCTGTGTTTTTATTAAAGCCAGCATTAGGGCGGATGTTTGGAATTAAGTTCTTCTACAACGAGTCACTGTAAAGAGCATGTTCAGATCTAAAACTGAGAAGTCTGTCATTGCTGTACTTAGACAGTCAAGTTATTCAGGTTCAAGTGAGGTCTGCATTTCTCTGAGCTGCTTCAAACACTTCTTTTCAACATGCAATTTTATGCAAAAATTTTATTCAAATTTGATAAAATTAAATTTATCAAGAAGGGATTGACTGTGAATGGCAGTCACATTCTGGGAAAACATCCTTGAAACACTGACACCATGTTGGAGACACTTTTCAAGAACAGCCTCTGCTATATTTACATTCCCCTGTTTACTAATCACACACACACCTGTATGCTATCACTCCTTTTGCATGGCGTTTGGCAGACACCTTTATCCAGAGCAACATACAACTGAGCAGATGAGGGTTAAGGGCCTTGCTCAAGGGCCCAGCAGCAGAGGTGGGAAGTAATGAAGTACAAATACTCATATCCTGTCTCTCACACACCAGTGCAGAAGACAACAAGAAGTCTGGGGTTAGCGTGGATGAGACAGAGGGAGTCAGTGATGTAAACTTTTATGACACAAATGCAAATTCATTTAAATAATTCATGACACTGTGAGGAATAGTAATAGGCAGTGCTGTTGTGTAATAGGATTGTCATTCTAAATGTAAATGCCTGCAACCTGTTAAAATAACATTAAGTCCTGCATGTGAAAAGGATTGGTGTTAAGAATGAACCAACTCTCCAAATTGTTTGATGTGCACTGAAGCCCTTCATGAAATATTTAAAATTAAAAAACAAATGAAACATAAATGGAGGATTACACGCTGCTTTGGAGATACTTTAAAGAAAAAGTTCTGGCTCGGACTCTACTACAATTCTCACTCGAACAGTTTAATGAGCACGAGCGAATGTGAAAAACTGGATAAAAATTAAATACTTACTCTTCGATCAGCACTGACCGGTGGAAGGATTTGTGTTCTAGGTAGAAGGAGGCTGTTCTTGTCTGCTGTCCATATACTTTGCATCTAAATGGATACATACAACTTTTATAGCCATGTATAATCAAAATACAAGCTTCTATGAGTTGTAACCTGCGTGACAATGCATTTTTGATCATAAACATAAATAAATTTGTATGAGCTGACTATTGAGACAGTGTTTGTCTGGTACCTGAGAAGGCGAGTAGCGTATCTGTGAAGTATGTATGGTCCGTGATGGTACATTCAAAGCCTGTGCAGCAAACTGCAGGCAGCTCATAGTCTCTGTGATGGAGGATGACCGGGATGGCATGGTGACCACAAGACACGTTCGACAGTTTCCTCCAAGACTGTAGCAAACGCGAAGATAGACAAACTGAAATACAGCTTCATTCAGCACAAACAATTCATGCCAAAAAGCTGATCACGATAAAATGAACACTTAAATATACACTACAACCATGAAGCAGGAAATAACATCATCAGGGTGAAGGTGTACGGTGAGAAGAACAAGTGGTAGCTCATTGGGTATACCATTTGACCAAACTTCCATTATTGGGCCCTTAAAAAAGGCTCCTAAATCTCAAGTGTTCATTTCCTTAATTTATCAGCATTGTTAGGATTATGGCAGTGGATTATGGCCCAACATTTTTTATTTACATTTACAGCATTTTGACAGATGCTCTTATCCAAAATGTGTCATTTAATTATCTAAATCATACAATCGAGCATTTGAGGGTTAAGGGGCCTTGCTCAAGGGCCCAGCAGTGGCATCTTAGTGGTGCTGGAATTGGAACGCACGACTTTAAATTTGCGACATTTAGCATACGCTCTTATCCAGAGTGACATGCAATTACCTCATTTATACAACTGAGCAGTTGAGGGTTAAGGGGCATTGTTTAAGGGCCCAGCAGTGGTAGATTAGTGGTGCTGGGATTCAAATTCAAAACTTTCTGATCAGAAGTCCAACATCTGAACCACTGAGCAACCAACTCCCATCAGCCAAATCATGTCCATGTTCTAATTCACATGCTACACAAATCCCCCACCTCCTTGTCACCTTGAGAAACACATGTATTTAAAGTTGCACTACTCTTTTATACACTCTCTTGCTGTGTCTGGAAACGCTCCCTCCTCTGTCTCCTCTAAAGTGAATTGTATAAGGTGTCAGCCATTTTGTATTGGTGCCCAAATTCCGAATGAACAACTTCATTTCATACATTCGTTTCAATTGTCTGTACCCACAGGGCATTTTGATATCAAGGGTACATTTGCCAATAGACTATTTCCCATCCTGCATCGTGACACGGTGCTAAAGAAAATCTCCTCTCATGTCTGATCATATACTTGTTTAATCTTGAACTTTATTTTAGGTTTTAAATCAATAAAATGATATGTAAAAATGGCAGTCTCGCCAATTATGTCGTAGCAAGAGTTGCCACAACAATAGCTGGGTCCTCTTGTGCTGAATTCTGTGTCAGTGTTGGCTAAAAGTTTCTTTGTAAAAGATTAAGACTTCAATAAACGTTGATGAGAAAAAGCAAAAGTTAATTGCGGTATAAACACTATCAACCCCAGAGCAGACTCATGACATGTCTGAGATGATCTGAATATCAATGGCAAAATCATCAGTATTCAAATACAGTGGGACTCCACTGGGCTTTACCAGGTTACTATTAGCTTTGGAAATTTCCTAAACCTTTGGACTTCCCAGTTACCATTTTCTTGGGATATTCCCCTTCGGTGGTGCATTCTAACAGTAAGTTTGAATCATTTGAAATTTTTTTATTATTTTCTATATTTATACCAGGTAGGAGTAAAGTTCATGATGGCCTTTTCCTGCTCTTTGATGCCAGATATTTACATAAGCATTCAAATTTTCATTTCCTTCTTCCCATATAGTAAACTCAGACACCATGCACTATATAGGGATTAATGAATGAGTGAGTGAATTTCATACATTTATGGCATTTGGCAGACGTGCTTATCCAGATCTCATTCGTACAACTGAGCAGCTATGGGGTTTAGGGCATTGCTTAGGGGCCCAGGAGAGGCTGCTTGGTGTGGCTCATGACCAAAAAAAAGCCAAAATCCAGTGCCTTAACCACTAAGCTACCACCTCCCTTTTGCGTTTAGTTTTCATTGCGATTCTTTTGTACTTTGCACTTTATTAAACTTGCATCCACATCCTACTTCTTCAGTGACTTTATACCTACTTTATCAGCTAGGGCAACTGTTGCAACAAATAAAAGTTGCCTGTCAAACAGTGTTAAAATACGCAGTGGCTTATTTTATTTAAAAATAAATGATGAAATCACAGGAAGGTTGCTTGAGGCTCGGGTACGACTTACATCAATGTGGTGTTGGTGGTATTGACGTAAGCACCGGCTGCCATCTTTGTTATTAATTTAGCACATTCGAAATTATTTGCAGGATTGAAAATTGCATTAACTTAAAGACGCACACAAAAACAGCCACACACAAATCTTTTCAATCATATTTCCTCCTGGTTGTGTTTTTATTGAGGATAATTTAGCACACCGACCGCAGAGACGAGGCGATGATGTCTTATGGAGAATGGAAGCAAAATTCAAATCCAGTGGTGGATGAAGTAAATAGTTAAAGTAGAGATACACTCGGTAAGATATGACTCCATTAAGTGATCTTTCGCTACAGTTAAAGTATAAAAGTATTTGCCTTAAAATGTACTTAAGCATCCAAAGTATTATGATTTATTATGGCTATAATGTTCTTATTATAATTTTTTGTCATAAGACCTTTAGCTTAATCAACTCGGTTTATGTAAAAAGACTCTTAACACATTGATCTATTAATAGAATGATGTTAATGAGTCAAACACTGATTGATATCTAATTCAATTATCATGAGACCAAAACCTTCTGTTCAACTACTTAAAAAAAAAATCCCGCAAATCAGGTCACGTGTGTTGTGGCGAGTTCGAGTCTGGAGTTTCTTCATCATTTATTCCTCTCTAAATGTTCTGCTGTTGAACTGACGCTGAACTGTACATTGGTGATAAGTAGATACACCAAGCGGCAATCAAAACAAGCTCAAAACAGAGCTTGTGCTCTACACTAATTGGTGACTTGCTGCGTGTTTGAGCAGTTTTTATTCACTTAAAGTTATAAATAATTTTGAAATGTTGTGAAGTTAAAGTCTCCCTAAATGGAAATGCTTCAGTAAAGTACAGATACGTGAAAAAAAGATTCTTAAGTACATTGAAGCATTATATTTACTTCATTACTGTCCACCATTGGACACATGGTGAAAATGCTAAAATCAAAAGACTCTCACCAGTCTCTCAGAACCCGAGTGAGTTTGGACTCTCTGTATGGAATGTGCTGAGTGCCTGGGTTGCTCAGAGAAAATATCACCTGCAATATGAGAAAATTGTACACATTACTTTTAAAATTAAAAAACTCTATTGACCTGTATATTTATAGTAAAAGAACAAAGGACCAGATCCATGTTTTGGTATAGCAAAGTCAAATGAAAGAAAAGAACTCCATCTAAAACATATATAATTCCCCCCCAATTGCACAGCATACAATTTGCACCCGGACACATTCAAATTTTAGAATACTTGACAATACAGTCTTCCTCATGCAAAGTATTTCCTCCTTGTTGGACAAGAGGACAATGTGTGCAGAGATGAGCAAGCTACTTGTACTGTCTCTCATATTTTCACATGAACGACCTCTTTGGAAAATACAAGATGAAGAAACACTGATTACAGCAGTAGCCCAGTGTCGTGTTTTATCCAACACAGCCTAAAATATGATCAAATCAACAGTTCACAAAAAGCCTGCGGGTTTGCAGTGTCGCTGCGTACATAAACAGATTGTACAATTGAACATTTTCACGTCTGCTTGCTGCCCAATTTTTACCTGCTGAAATGGCTTCACCCACAAAAACTGCATTGTAAGCATATTATGTTGAGGTATGAGATCCATATGCAGCCAGGTTATTGTAAAGATTTTTCCTTTTCCCCTAATACGATTCATTATTCATTATTTCTATTACAAATAACAGAATCTTGATCACTGATATTATTAATCATAATTTACTTCAAGGTTCTTTGTTGCTATATCACATAAACATGATTTTTGTTTTTTTTGTATATCCACTCGTTCTAGGACATTTAGTAAAAAATAACAAAGAAAAGGTTTTATCCTCATGTGAAAAGAGTCTCTCAAACTAATATCCTACATACTTGTGGGTTGGGTTTTTTTTGCTGTAAATGAACTGGTTCATTAATTTACTGTAGGGGAGTTAAATCAGGTCTTTTGGCTCCTTTAAAGCATTGCACGAAACGCAGATTATGACCTCGTCCTCCCTCCATCTCGTTATCGCAGACTCTTTGTTTTTTAGAAAACCATCCAAACTATTGAGGGAAAGGGGCCTCTGCTTTATCTCTAGTAACCACAGCAACAGGGTTCATTACTAATATCCTCCTGTATTTCTGCTCGTCCGGCGTGACCCTCACTGTGGCCTACCCCCACTCAACTTCTCCACCATAACAGAAACACATTTAACTCTTCGTTCATCGTCATGCGTATAAGAAAGGAATTTAATGATGGTAAATCATCATAATGAGGTTAGAACTTATAATGTGTACAAGAATGTAATGTAATAAAAGAAGGGGAAATCATTAGCTAGAAACATACAAAGAACGCCATATGTTTTCTTCCATATATAGTTCATAGTGCTGGAATCAACACAAAAATCTTGCTGTAGTGAAAAACATACTCACATTCCGAAATATTGTAAGGGATCGTTTTAATGTTTTGGCCTCCTGAAGGTTTTCTTGGGCAACATGGAAACTTCTTCTTATATCCAGAACTGCAGAAGTGTTACATGCAGGCTTATGCACAGTGTTGGAAAGAGAGACGGGGGAAGAAATGGAGGAAATAAAAGGAAACAAATAAACAAGAATGGACTAAATATAAAGAATAGAAGATGTACAATTTTACTCAAAATCGAACAATACATTAAGTTTTAAATATCCAGTTACCGACAATGTTCCCAAAGTTTTACATTCTCTTTAATTTGCTTTTGGTTAATTCCCACCTGACAGCCGTTTTATCATTGTCCTGTCACACAGCTGCTACAAACTGGGAAGACTGAAGTCTGACACATGCTTCCTTTGAGACACAAGTTCACCAGCTGCATCTTTTCAAACATCTGTTCATGCTGTGTCACATGGCAGCGTAACACACTCAGAGGAAAGCACACAAACTGTAACTGTCCAAAATGTAAAACTATACCATCCTTCCCAGCCAGAGAACCAATATTGCCCTCTTGGTTTCAATCCATAGATCAAATGAAAATAAAACCTGCAATCTCCAAACAACATGGTTAAACACCTTTTCTGTTGGAGTCTACATGAGCCTTCTTCTTCTTCTTCTTGCGGCTGCTCCCATTAGGGGTCGCCACAGCGGATCATCCGTCTCCATACCCCCCTGTCCTCTACATCTGCCTCTTTCACACCAACTACCTGCATGTCTTCCCTCACCACATCCATTATCCTTCTCCTTGGTCTTCCGCTTTCCCTCCTTCCTGGTGGCTCCATCCTCAGCATTCTTCTACTGATATACCCCATGTGCCTCCTCTGTACATGTCCTAACCATCTCAATCTCGCCTCCCTCACCTTGTCTCCAAAACGTCCAACATGCGCCGTCCCTCTAATAAACTCATTTCTAAAGTCTACATGAGACTATATGGACTATATAGTCAACATAATCTATATGGTAGAAAAACACACACTTCAGTGATTACAGGTCTACACTGGGAACATACTTGTCAGGATTATGCCACTGGCCTACGTTTCCTATCAGTAGAGGTGTGAAATATTGACCAAAAAAATGCGATATTTTACTTATCGATAATGATGATTAGATGATATTTTGCTGAGTGTGTTATTGTGCTGATACCTTAAGGACAGCTGTTCACAGCAGTGACAGATGAATCTTTTCCAATAAGTTTCCATTTTGTTTTAAATGTGTGCATCATCATTTGAGCCAAATTCTTACATTTGATTAGTCAATTAGAATAATATGACATTTTGTTACAAAGCAAATACAATCAGTATTTTATCATATCAAATACAGGGTTATTAAAAAAGAATGACCAATTTCATTACTCATTATTTTATCAAGGAAAAGTCATACAAAACTCCAGCCATAATACTCACTATCAACATAGATAACTCCTCTTTCAAACGGTCACTGACTCATTCCATGACGATGCTTGAGAACTGAAGCAATGCGTCATGATAGCGGTTCATTCTTTATGAATAACCCTGTAAATTATAATATATAATATGATAACATTATACAAATAAAAATGAATTGAATTGAACTGAGTTGGTTTGGTTTGATTCTTATTTTTTATTCCTGATTTCCTCAAGTGTGTGTGTGTGTGTGTGTGTGTGTGTGTGTGTGTGTGTGTGTGTGTGTGTGTGTGTGTGTGTGTGAAAATATATAAATATATACACAGTATTTTTGAGGAAAAAAAAAAGCAGAAGAATTATTTTGCTCCTACTTTGCCTGAACTTGCGAGATCCACCTAGAAAGTCATAGAAGATCACAATGACCTCTGGAAATGGATAGTTAACACACACAAAAACACACACGGACACAAACACTTTTAACGCACCGATCTATTAATGGAATGATATTAATGACTCAAACACTTATCGATTTTTATCACAATGATCATTAAAAAAAAACAGACAAATCAGGTCACGTGTGTTATGGCGAGTTCGAGTCTGGAGTTTCTTCATCATTTATTCCTCTCTAAATGTTCTGCTTGCTGTTAAACTGATGCTGAACTTTATGTTGGTGATCAGTAGATACACCAAGCGTCAATCAAAGCGAGTTAAAAACCGAGCGAGCGCTCGAACCTGATTGGTGGATTGCTACGTGTTTGACCAGCTATATTTTTATGCTCATAAATATAAAGGTACGACTAATTTCACAAAATATAGTTGAGTAAACAAATAAATATTTGACTTTGAACTGTAGTGAAAAAACATACTTAAGTACAGTAACGATTTACATTTACTTTGTTACTGTCCACCGCTGTGGTCAAGATAGCATTCTGTTTTAATATGATATGATGTTAACATCTTACCAGAGTTAGTTTGCTGGCTGTCAGAACTCCTTCTGTAAATGTCAAACACACACACACACACACACACACACACACACACACACACACACACACACACACACACACACACACACACACACAAATTTTGGTGATCCTACTATTAAACCATATAACATAACTTTCTAAAGCTTATAATACAATATATCCAGCCAGTTTGTGTTACAGAAAGAACAGCATAAAGAACAGTGTAGTGAAATCATAAACCACAGGAGGTTGAGATTACAGGTTTGCTCATATCTCCCTACAATAACACACACACACACACACATACACACAAACATAAACACACACACACACACACACACTCACACAAACATGTCTGCACTCCAATGTGTTTGCTGATGTTCCTAGGGGAGGCTTGGGTTGTGTAATTGCTTGATGGATGTGATGAGGTTGTTTTTGGGAAAGTAAAGAATGAATAGTATTCTTGACTAAAGTCTATCTAAGGACGGATCACTGGATTAGAGTTCAAAACAAAACCTTTATATGGTTGTACTAAGGTTATATACACCAGTTCAGTCTAGAAATGGTGCAGAATCTCAGGCCTACCATTAAAATTGCTTAACAATTCGTATTTTTTTCTCTTTCACTTTCTCTCTCTGTCGAGGTACCAGTAACCAGTGCTCCTTTCCCTATCGTCTCTGCAGATCTGCCAATTCATCCTGATTCATCCTACCTCTGGACGGAGTTTTCTTTAATTTGAGACCACTCTATAAGGCTCAGGACGGTTCCAAATCAATAGCCTAAAGATCCATGAAGTTACTTAGCAACTTATGTACTTTGAGGACGGATTTGGACTACAGTGGCTCAGAACTAATGGTTGCTCTGCAATTAAGCACCAATCACTGGCGTGTACACTACATGATGACAACAATGATGAAACGACAATGGAAGACACCCAGATGAGTGGTTATATTCCTGACATTGGAAGGAGAATTCTTATAAGAAGAAATTGTACAAGGCACTTAAAAATGAAGGACTCATTCTTCTTTTTAACTACTTCAAAAACAAATAAGGCCACGGGTTTTGTGGCAAGTTAGAGTCAGAAGTTTCTTCCATCATTTCTTAATATATATATATATTAAAATATTATTGCTCGCAAAATGTTCTGCTTACTGTTGAACTCACTGAACTGTATGTACCACCAAGTAGATACCACCAAGCGGCAATCGAAACAAGTTCAACAGAGCATGCCCTCTATCCTGATTAGTTGCTTGTTGCGTGTTTGTCAGTCAAGTTTTATCCACACATAAATAATAAGGAACGACTGATTTTACAAAATCTAGTTTTAAAAATAAAATATTTTACTTTAAAATGTAATGAAGGTAAAGTCTTCCCAAATAGAAATACTTCAGTGAAGTACAGATACAAGAAAAAGCTACTTAAGTACAGAAACAAACTACATTTACTTCTTTACTGTACACCACTGTACACTATTCTGCCTTCCCGGTATTAGACAAACTCTGAGAAAACAGAACATTTCTCGGCAAAATGGTTGGGTGTAACCCTATTATCCTCCAGATCCTCAATATAATTTATAGATGTTGAACTGCAAGGGAATTTTCAGACCTAATCACAAGGTAATGACTTGATCAAATCTTTATGAACCCCAAATTTACATTTATGGCATTTGGCAGATGCACTTGTCCAGAGCGACTTACATTTTCTAATGTATACAACTGAGTAGCTATGGGGTTAAGGGTCTTGCTCAGGGGCCCAGGAGTGGCAGCTTGGTGTGGCTTGGATTTGAACTCATGATCTTTGGATGCCTTTACCACTAAGCAACTAAATAATTGTCTACATAATTAGTTTGTTTCAGCTTACCTTTATCCAACTTGCCTCTCATGTTTATGACCATAATGTTCAACACCATGTGAGACTTGCTGGCAAAATCTCCCCTGGAGACACCTGCACAAAAAAACCATGAAATTTGTCGTCAAATTGATTACATTTGTACATTGAACTCTTCTTCTTCACACCTGTAGTGTGAATGGCCTCCTCTCACCTGCATTCCTGTGGGCGATCCCACTGTTGTACACATCCAACAATTCCTGAGCAGAGCCGACCTCCAGCTCTCTCAGCCCCTCCAGAAGCACTGCTTCTTCAGTGTCATGGAAACGGCACACCTCACTTACCTGAGGCTCCTAGAAGTGAGGATCTACAATTAGGGTCAGTGTTTGTTCTGTATACTTTTTGATGTTAGAGAATTATCTGATGCTTTTCAGTCAGAATTTACACAAAAGAAATGCTAATCTGATGCTAAAAATAAGACCCTAGATGTTTGTTTTAATCGTTCTATAAAACAGGGTTCTCAGATTATTTGGCAACCAGTGATCCCTTTTTGTGATCCATCTATTCAAATATTAGGGACACTATTTATATGTGTACAATAGTATTAGTCAATACTTTATGAACAAAGGTTTGTGGACACCTGAGCATAAGTCCCCATTTGCTGTTATAATAACCTTCACTCTTTTGGAACAATCTTCCTCATTTGTGGAGATTTAGTCATTTTTCAAGGGTTTTAGTCAAATCAGGTAGTGATGTAGGTGAGGTGAGGAGGCCTGGGGTGCAGTCAGTGTTCCAATTCATCCCAAAGGTGTTCAATAGGGTTGAGGTCAGAGCTCTATAGCAGGAGATCTGTCACTCCAACCCATGTATCTTCATGGAGCTGGCTTTGTGCAGAGGAGCATTGTCATGCTGGAACAGGTTTGAGTCTCCTAGTTCAAGTGAAGGGAAAACTTTCATGCTGCCACATCCAAATACAACCTATTATATTCTCTCTAATAGTGTCTAAATTTGTGGCAACAGTTTGGGAAAGATTCACATATGGCTGAAAAATGTCCCAATGCTTTTGTCTATAGAGTGTATTTACCAAAGATTTTGATAGAATGATGATGATAGTCAGTTACGATATTCATCACTATAGCAAAAACAGGTTAATAAGTAACACTCGCAATTAGTATTTTAGATTTATTACGGTATGGACAACGTTTCTTACAAGTAACATTTCTATGTTATGGTTGTGTTCATACTCACCAACAAGTCATAAATCTTTTCATTGGAGATGTGATAAAAGGACACTCTGATTCTGCAGTGAGAAGCTTCAGGAGCTAATAGAGTCACGTTAAGGATTCGAAATGTGGAGATGTATTTAGAGGTGAAGCAAATGACTAAAATACATTAAAGGAGCAGTCTGTAGTTTTAGTGCCCTTTGCAGCCTGCAAGCAAACTGCAGAGAAAACATTGAAAATCGACCCAAAATTGACAGCAGAAAAATGCAACAGTAGCCTGAAATGATCATATTAATTATATGGCCATAAAAAAGCAAATCATTAGTCCACATTCATCTTAGAACTTCCGAAAGATTTTTGCAGATCTATAATAAGACACTACAAACTGCTGCTTTCCTTTCCACAGCAGATGTTCAGGCAATACAGCTGTCAAATCATTTACATTCACGCCATTTTGCAGGAGCCCTCATCGAGAGAGACGTTTATTTTATTCATACAAATGCGCAGCTATGGGGTTAAGGGCCTTACTCAGGGGCCCAGAAGTGGCATCTTGGTGTGACTAGGATTTAAACTCACAGCCTTTGTGTTTCCAAAGTCTGGGTCCCAACGTTTGGGAAGCTAATCATGTTTTACATCTTCATGCCTGTACCATTTATTATACAACCCATTGTATGGATTCTACATTAAACAGTGGATATTATTATAGTTTGGATGCAAATTCAGATGGATACAATTGAAGATGTCCTCAGCAGCACGGCTGATTATGCCCCTCTGTCTGGCAGTGCAGACTTGAATTGGGTGTGTCTCTCCGCTGGTGAATTGCCCGTACAATATGACGCATCCATTATATCCCTTCATCACATATTCCACCAATGACTGGAGTGAATACAGATAAAGTGAGAAAGTCCGGAAGTAGCAGAATGAGTAGTGGAAAAGCATAGAGTGAAAATAGGAATAAAAGAGCAGCAGAATGACAGAAGGAGAGAATGACTAAAAACCTAAAACGAGTATTCGTTATTCTTAATGTTTTATCTCCTGGTTGCACAACCACAAGGGTGTAATATGAGACAGCGAGAAGATCAGATGCGGGAAATGATATGTAAATAAATTTCATAGATTTAGTGAATGCTGGCAGTGCTAAGTAGTAGATCTTGTGCAACGTGGGACTCAGCGGTAGGATAAATGCCTTTGTCGTTGACTCATAGATATCTTGGGGCGAAGTCCCTTCATTCCAAACAGCGTCAAAATCCAGGACGTGCGCCCGATGACCCTGCAAAGGGCAAAAACGCACGCATTAGCAAAAAAGAAACTTAGTTCCCTCCTATAAGAAGCAACACAACATAATTCCTACTTCTGCATTCTGTTTTTCCACTTTAACTTTGCTTGTATAAGACTGTAAAAGAGAGAGAAAACTGTAATCCAATCGAAATAGCTGATTTCATTGGCCTGGGTTACACTCACCCTGCCAGTGTCAACAGTCACTCTGTTCGTCCCGATAACTCGGATGGAGGCTCTCGGCTCTGTTAGGGGAATCAAACACAACAACGGATCCAATATCACAGCAGGCTGGAGGTTTTAAATGTTACACAGACATTGTTTTAAAGGCCAGATCTTGTCTATTTAAAATAATAATTTAGTTTTTATTGTTTTTAGATGAATATGACTATGTCCTTAAACTTATACATGGTCTGCTCTTATACCACTCATGATCTGATTTCACATACAGGAACATAGGGTTTATTTTCTAAAAATTTTAATATTAATGAGCGCATTTTAATTGAATCTGTGATGAACAGAAAAATTATTAAATAAATGAATGAACGAAAGAAAGGAATCCTCTGCATTAAACAAGCGTTTGGCAAAACAAACTATTTAACAACCTGCTCGCTTTTCAGTGCGTTCTGGGGGACAGAGGCAGAGAACAACCCTAAAGCTCTTGGCGTCTCGTGCTCGCTGCATTTCACCGATGTCTTCCGGTTCCGTGTACTGATAGAAAAATCATAGAAAATGCACAAGCTTTGATTAATCCAATGACAATGAACAATTGATACTAGTAATTAAAGAACAATCAATCCAGGGACTTCAATAAACCTCATTATATGTGAAATTCAAGGATGTAAAGAAGCTTTGATGAAATCCTAGAACTTTTATGAAAATCCTAGAACACAATAAACAAATGGTACAAGTAACAATATATATATATATATGGTATATATACCACTTCACTGACTGGTTAAGGTGCAGTGTGGTATCTGCATGTACGATTGTATTGTTGCTTCTATACAAGTGTGAGTTTGTAATGTAGGCACCGCATACACAAGAGGTTCATTACCAAAAATTGTGTAGTAAGGTTAAAAAAAATGGAGGAAATATTAAGTGTCTTTGTTTGCGACACTCCTAGGAATAAAGTGAGAGAATCTACAATTTTTTTCCATTGCACTTCTCCAGGTGTGGGATCAACAAGTGTACATTTCTTTTCACTATGCTCCTTTCAAAGCCCCTTCAGATGAACACTTAAAGCATGTTGGACCACTGATGTGCTAAGTGAAGGTACAACTAAAAAACCAATGATCATGGTAGAAAAGGTGTCCTCTTGATGCATGGTACCGGTTTAGTAGTTTAGAAGTTCTGAGAGTGTATTTAGAGTTTATGAAAACACAAGACTTCGGGAATTTCCGCTGAAATGACGGAAAAAGCCGAACTAGTATTCGGCTCTCATGCGTTCTTCTAATTACCTAATAAACATCCTATAAATAGCTTATATATAGAAATTAAATAAATTTTGTGTTAAAATACAAGTCAATAAAAACACGATGTTAATGTATTCAGCTAGTTTTATGTACCTTGGACTGACGACAACTTCAGATTCATCCAAGTTTATCCAGATGTTTATTTCTCTCCACCTATGAAACAATCCCGCACCGCACCAAAACGCACCGCAGTTTTATCCGTATTCTTACTCGTATTGAAGAGACGAAAAGAAGGAAAAGAAGAAATAGAAATGAAGTTGAGAAGTTTTCTTCGTCTCCACCTGACACCGAGCGAATGGAAGCCAGCACCGACGGCAGATCCCCAGGGGCGCAAGCGCGCACACATTGGCTCTCCAAAAGTGCATGCTCAACCCCGTGGAAAAACATACTAATGAGAGGGAGAGAAATATTTTTGGTTCAGACTTCCCCTTGTTCAAAATACACCTGCGTCTGAACACCTTATATACTAATAAGAACAGTGTGGAACCACAAGTGTCTATAGTTCCCATTCTCCAGGACGCAAATGGTACATCAGGTGCACTCAATCAAAAGTGTAAATGAAAAACGAGAACATATTAGGAGGGTCAAAGCCAAGGGTTACTAATCAGAAGTTCAGAACCCTTCAGCAAGACCCTTAACCTTATCTGATCCAAAAAAAACAAGGATATGCAAAAAGAATTTCACAAAATAATGGCTCTCTACTATATGACCCTCACACCAACATGTGGTTCTTCCCCAAAATGTTGTCACAAACTCACAAACAATTGTACAGGATCTCTTAAACTTCCCTTCACTAGAACTAAAAGATCCAAAGGTGTTCCATGGAACTGACTTCGTTTTTGAATCATGTGTACCACCAAATACACTAGAGAACTCCCCGTCTGACATCAGCGTCTGATCTCTAATTACTGAATGAGCACAAATCTTGTCATCCGCACTCAAAAACCTACCGCAAATCCTTTCCTTAAAAGTGGTGGTTACTATAAATGCATAGTGGGGGCCGACTCTGTCTGTGTTAATGTCAATGGTCTCATATGGGTGTGATGGTCAGGTGTGATGGTTGGCTACCTTTAGCCATGTAGTATACATTTGACCCAGATCGGATCATCCCTGCTGAAAGACCCAGCTACAAGCTATCAAACCACTGCCAAGCTGGTAAAACTGGCAACCCATCTTCTCCAGCAATTTCAGACTTATTCATTATTTGATAATGTTATTGATTATTTGAGATGTTCTAACTACCTTACGGTTCCATTATACTCTTAAATATTCAGTTTGCCTATCATAAAGCATTGTTCTGGATTGCTATATCTACATTTCGCGAATGCCCTTATTCAGAGCGCATAATTATCTAATTCATTGTCAACTGAGAAATTGACAATTAAGGGACTTGCGCAAGGGCCCAGCAGGAGCTAGGATTTGAACTTATAACCTTCAGATCAGAAGAATCTTATAGACTGAGCTGCCACTTTACATAATGGCTCCTACTTTCAATAAATCTTTAATTTCGTGTAGAAATTTTTTAAAATTCAAAATTCAAAAAATCCAAATTTTTTATCTATATGTCCAGAGTACTAGTAAAACAACTAGTATAGCAAGATGTGATTTTAATTAAGAATCTATGAACTTTATAAGTAACCTGTAGTACATTTTCTATCCAGTATATTGGTATATTATATGTTTGTATTATTCCTACATGAACTCTGAGATTTGGCCACATTTTGTTTCATGTATCTATTTACTGATTCTAAACTCTGTGCTGGAGGTCTTCTATATGCTGGGTGGGACTGTAAGTTGCCTAAGTGTACGCCTAAGGAATCCCCCCTTAAGGAGACTTAATGGTTTCTCCCCGTTTATTGTCTTTTTTACAACGTGCTCAGGAGAAGAATGTGCATCATCAGACAGGGACATTTCAGCCTCCGGACCCCCTTATGGAGCAGAAGATGAATCAAACATTACGAGGCAGCAAGGAGAAAGTGCTTACAGGTAAAACCAGAAACTGTGAGTGAACATACGTGAATGGAGATGAAGATGATTCTTGGCTGCATGAATTTGTTGGAACGATGGAGACTCGTTTAGCAGTCCCAGGTAACGAGTGCGAGTTACAGGCAAGTGTGAGTTATAGAGAAAAATAAAATGAAAAGCTGTAAAGCGAGAGAAGAAAGTAAAGGGGAAGGTGAGTGAGAAAGCAGTTAGAGGTATATTGAGAGATGAGAGTAAGCAAATGGGGAAGAGGAAAGGCAAGGCAGAGTGCAGTTTAATGAGTGTAAGAGTTATAGAGGGTGAGAAAGAAAGAACGAGAGGGAACTGAAGAAACAGAGAGAGAGAGAGAGAGAGAGAGAGAGAGAGAGAGAGAGAGAGAGAGAGAGAGAGAGAGAGAGAGAGGTGAGGCTGCTGTCATCTCCAGCTGTCTCTGGGTAAATGGTGCACATTCCTCACCTAGATGTGTATCTATGCATTTCACAATGAGGTTAACACAAATCCTGAACTCTGTGCAAGGTGTTTAAACAGTCGTCTGGGCACACGTAACTTTATTAAATGCTTTCAAAGTAAGATTTTGCCACTCTGTTATTTAATGTTATATTTAATTATTTCTCTGTGTTGGTTTCCAGCAAACATTATAGGCTTTTTAATGTGTCTAAATACAGAATCTCTTGTACTTAACACTACGCTACTTATCTTTAAACAGCTCTCGATCAACATGCTTAACAGCTGAAATGCATTTCAGTGACACAGCAACATTTGCCTCCTCCAGCAGATGGTGATATGAACATATTTCTACAGCAGCAACTAGTCGAATGTAAGCAGCAGGTTGTAAATTAATTATTGTTGTAATTATTGTTGCATTTCTAATAACGTAGATCTGTTGGGACAATTATCCGGCATGCCTTTCTGCATTCTGAGCATACCAGAGCCACTATGACCTTCTCCTGGATAAAGAGCTTACTGAAGATAATTAAATGAATTAACAATAGCATAATGACTGTAACTGTGTTATTAAAATATTAAAGAACAAAGACAAGGGCACATTGGAAATATAGATATATTATAGATATTATATAGTAGACTGAAATCCCAAGGATCCAATTCTTCTTCTTCTTTCGGCTTCTGCCATTAGGGGGCGCCACAGCGGATCATTCGTCTCCATACCCCACTGTCCTCCTCATCTGCCTCTTTCAAACACACTACCTGCATGTCTTCCCTCACCACATCCATAAACCTCCTCCTTGGTCTTCCTCTTTTCCTCCTTCCTGGCGGCTCCATCCTCTCCATGTCCCTCCTCTGCACATGTCCAAACCATCTCAATCTCACCTCCCTCACCTTGTCTCCAAAACGTCCTACATGCGCCATCCCTCTAATAAACTCATTTCTAATCCTGTCCATCTTCGTCAATCCCAACGAAAACCTCAACATCTTCAGCTCTGCTACCTCCAGCTCCACCTCCTGTCTTTTACTCAATGCCACTGTCTCTAATCCATACAACATCTCAGGTCTCACCACAGTCCAATAAACTTTCCCTTTCACTCTCACAGATACTCTTCTATCACAAATCACTCCTGCTATCACTCTTCTCCACCCACTCCACCCTGCCTGCACTCTTTTCTTCACGTCTCTAACACACTCTCCATTACTTTGCACTTATTTAATGTAAATATGCTGGTGCAAAATATAGTTTACTCAGACTTCTTGTGTCAATACCATGTAAATACTTTCTAGCTTCATATAAACAAAAATCATAAATAAATAATCACCACTTAAGCTTTTTGCTATATGATCATCCTAAACTGTATATGTTCTATATTATGTTGTATGGGGCAGTAGGGGCAGCTTGGTGGTGCTGAGATTTAAACTTGTGACCTTCTGATTCAGAGTCCACTGAGCTACCACCTGAAGCCACTGCTTAGGGAGTCCCGTTGCATGAAGGGGTGTTACTTGCTATGAATCAATGTTTAGGTAGGTGGTATATGCCAAATAGCATTTTAGCAATTACAATCTGCCCCATGTCAAAGCTATTATTTGGTTGCATTTAATTTTCTGTATCTAAAACACACAGATCGGGAAGTAACTTCATCCACTGCCTAGTATATCCAACTTCACACTAACAGGTGCCAGATAATCAATGTTACATTTACAGCATTTGGCAGACACCCTTATCCAGAGTGACTTCCAGAGGCCCATGAGCGGCTGGGATATGAACTCACTACCTTTTAAATCCAATGTCCAAGGCCTTAAGCACTAAGGTGGTGTTCTTCTTTTGGCTGCTACTGTTAGGGGTCGTAAATAATCCATATTTATATCACACTGTCCTCTACATCTGCCTCTTTTAAACTAACCGTGTGCATGTCTTCACCTCAGCACATTTATAAACCTCCTCCTTGGACTTACTCACTTGAAAGAACATCCTACAACAGCACTGTTGAATCCTCCAATAATAATTTCCTAATCTTGGTTTAGTTTTTTTATAACAGCACTTTTAAAAGTACATCCGGCTGCAGGAAAAATCACAGATTTTAAATGAATGCACTTATTCTAATACATTATTGTTTCTATAGTAACAGCTCATTGATATTAGCGGTGGACAGTAATGAAGTAAATGTAATTAAGTAGCTAATTAAGTATATTTGGGGAGACTTTTACTTCACGACAATTGAAAGTAAAATATCGTACTTTTTATTCAACTACATTTTGCGAAATCAGTCATTTCTTTTAATTTATGAGTGGATTAAAACTGGTCAAGTATGCAGCAAGCCACCAATCAGGGTCGAGCGTGCACTCTGTTTTGAACTTACCGTCTGGCGGTATTTAGCGCCAACATACAGTTCAGCATCAGCAAGAAGAGCATTTTGAGAGGAATAAATGATGGAAGAAACTCCTGTCTTGAACTCGCCCACAACACGTGTGGCCCTATTTGTGTGTGTTTTTTAAGCAGTTGAGAAGAAAGTTTTTGGGCTCATGATCATTTAAATAGACATCAATCAGTGTTTGACTTAATATCATTCTATAAGGTTCATGTGATAAGAGCAATTTTTATTATCATTATATTTTATTCATTTCTCACGAAAAACAAAACAACAACAGAGCCGATCAGTCAACACACACAGCATACACCCAATCATATTAATAACAATATTCATTTACATTTGCAGCATTTAGCAGACGCCCTTATCCAGAGCGACGTACAAAATTGCTTTGAATCTCTAGTAATAAATAAATCTACACTGGTACGCCAGATTACAAAATTTAAATATTCATTCATCCATTCATTCATTCATTTTCTCCCGCTTATCCGTAATTCGGGTCGCGGGGGCAGCAGTCTAAGCAGACCCCCGCCTTCGACTGCTGCCCAATCCTCACAGCACAGCAAAATAAAAATATAACTCTTGAAAATATTGCTAATATGAGAAAGTGACCATGGAAAGGCAAAGGGCAAATCAAAACAAGAGGGAAACAATTACAAATGAATAAACAAAGCACACAAAAAAAAAACCCATAAATCAGGTCTAGGGTCTTGCCTGTAGAGTAAGTAAATCCCACAAAGGGGCCAGAATACATCGGATTTATTCTGCAAGTCATATGTACGTTTTTCCAAAGGGAGAAGATTAGCCATTTGTGCTAAACACATCTTTAAAGTTGGTACCTGTGGTGATGACCATAGAATAAGTATGCATTTCTTTGCCAAATAAGTAATGATATTTAATAAACACTGTGAGTCAGTAGAGAAATTCAATGATGTTTTGCAGTTTAGTAAATAAATAGTTGGAGACAAAGTAAATTTTCTAGCCAGCGTTTTATGAATCATATCATGTACCTCATGCCAAAAAGGTTTAATGTTCCTACAGTCCCAAAATAAATGCATTAAAGTTCCTATTTCAGGTTTACATTTAAAGCACATCTAAGATACATTTGGGTATGTTTTGTGGAGGCGTACTGGGGTAATATATATATCCTGTATATAAATTTGAAGTTTTGCTGAAGCACAGAGCTTGAGATTGATCTATGAAAAACCTCCTCACGTATAGAGAGCCATTTTTCATCAGTAAATGACTGGCCCATATCCCTTTCCCAAACCTTGTGAGAGAAATTCTGATAGGAACAAAGAGATAATAACTCTTTGGATGCTTAAGTACACGGGAAGGTAAATACTTTTGAACTTTAGTACACGGTTTGTGTACTTCGTCCACCACTGATTAATATGGAGTTTTACATGTATGGTATTTTTCAGACAACCCTATCTCCGTGTAAATAAAAAATAATTTTTTTTATACAGCTGAGCAGTAGTATATACTTCCTAAGAATAAACAAAATCTGATCTGTAGTCTAGTTAAAGTTTCCAGAGGCAGCACTTTGTAGCAGTTCCTAATTTTATTAGGTAGGAAAGAGGACTTGGTGTTTTCTGGTTTCTCACCAACATCATGGAAGCCAATGAACTGATTTTAAAATCAGAGTAATATGGTATGCTAATCACCGCATTCTGTAACATTTGGAGTCGTGAAAGAGATTGATGGTTGTGATACCTACATAGAGGGAGTTGCAGCAATTAAGTCGAGTAGAAATAAAGGCATGAGAGGTCTTTGAAGGAGAGCCAGGGTTTAACCTTTGCCAGGAGCCTTAGATGGTAAAAACTAGTCCCAAGTCACCAAGGTTAAAGGCCTAGATTGACATGCTATATATTTCCAGGGCTTATCACTCGGTACATAGTGGAAATATAAAAACTAACCTGGTATCTAAGTGAAAGTGGTTCAAGAGGAACACAGGGTTCCACAGCTGTAGGGTCGGTTTGTCACACATTTAAACACGAGCTTGATGGAGATGAGTTATGATCAAAAGTAGTACAGGCTAAAACTTGTATAGATCCAGGGTGAAGAGAACAAGCCATCGCTCACTTGAACACTGAGAAACTGAAATGCACCAAAGGAACTCCAAACATCTCAGACTCTCGGTTTTATATGCGGTTTTCTGGCACAAACAATCTTCTGAAGTTAAAAATAAAAGCAAAGAAGGTAATGAGTGCCTCATGAGTCAAAGATGGTGACATTTCTGCATTATATTGATTTACTGTAACCTACAGCCACTTCAATGCACCAACTTAAACCCATACATACACATATGTATGAAAGTTCATACATATGTGTAGTGTTGAGGACAATTTTATCCCCCCCCCCAGAAAATGGACTTTAACCCACTTGGCCCACAACCAACACCGAATCAAGAAATAATTTATGTTTCAAAAAAATCTAGGTGGAAATTCTGTTCACAAACTCTTCAGTGTGATTTATAATTCTAGAAAGCTTTGAGTTGTTTATGGTGAACTTCCTGAAACAAAGACACCTGTGCACTCACGTCCAGCCTGTTTTTATTTATACTGTGGATAATCCAGCAGCACGATGTTATCAGCGTTCAGGTTACCTCAATGGAAATGGATACTCAGAAAAGCAGTGACGAGTGTCAGCAGGTGGGTAGCTTCTCAGATGCACCTGCGAGCCCATAAAACACTGAAGTTTGTAACTCAGCAGCACCGCGTGCAGTAGGAAATATTTACAAAACCAACATAAGGAATACACACTCTGTATGGAATGACATTCCTAAATAATGTTTTTGCTCAATGCCTTCAATACCAGGTCATTAAATAATACTGGAGATGCAGGATTTTAAAATCTTGTGTATTATTTTTATTACACTGTATGTCTAATAGGGGGGGTACATGGTGGTGGTGTCTCACATGCAGTCACTGGTTTGATCCTGAGCTCTGGTTACCATCTGGTGTGGAGTTGCTGTGCAGGTTCTCTCAATGTCCATATAATTCTTCTTTGGGATCTCGGTTTTCCTCTCACCATCTATAAATACACACAAGTAAAGCATAATTATTCCCAAGTATGAATGCGTATCTGTTTGCCAAGTATGATGCATATCGGTTACATGATATCTGTGAGGTGGTATGAAAAAGTTTAGAGACTAACGGTGCTAACTGGTGCTATTCTGACCATGTGCGTTAACACGTCTACGATTTCATCACGGACTGCAAAACGTTTAACATGACACACGTTTGACATACGGCGATGCTGCAACGAGTCGTTCGAGCATCACTGAAAGACGACGAGAGATCAGTTCAAATTGACGAAACCATTCGGCAACTCGCGCATGATGATCGTCGGAGAACAATCCGCATGATCTCACTTTACAGATTTGGCTCCTTGCGGGCTTCACCCTCTTCCCAAAGATGAAGATCCAGCTCAAAGGTCACAGTTTCGACACCATTGCAGAGATCCATCAGAAATCGCAGAAGGTGTTTGACACGCATAAAAAAAAAAAGACTTCTAGGACACATTCCAGAAATGACAGGAACTCTGGGAGCCACCTCGTATAAAACATTTACTCTTGATTCATTTTTAAAAGTGCATCCACTGACTCCGAAGCATCTTTCAGATACACTGGCCATGGAACATAGTTTAGAATAGAATAGCCTTTATTTGTCACATATACATTACAGTACATTGAAATAATATTTTTCACATATCCCGGCTTGTTCAGAAGCTGGGGTCAGAGCGCAGGGTCGGCCATGAAACAGCGCCCCTGGAGCAGAGAGGGTTAAGGGCCTTGCTTAAGGGCCAAAGAGTGGCAGCTTGGGTGCTTGAACTTGGGCCCTTGGGCTTGAACCCCCCCCTTCTGAGCAGTATTCCAGCACTTTAACCACTGTGCTACCACTTTAGACTACAAACCACAGTAGACATCAAGTAACTTCCTATTACCATGATATTAGCACACCTTAAAAATATTTTTCTATTTATTTTTTGGCCTGTACTTCCTATTTGGTCTGGGAAATTCATGACATGTCAATTGTGTGTAAATCTTTTTTTTTTTTTTGTAAATACAGTGCCTATAGAAAGTCTTCATTCCCTGTGAAATCTATACCTTTGTCACATCGAACGTTTTTGAGCTATAGGTACACATTATAAGCCTCATCATCAAAGTAAACATGTTTTAAAACCTTCAATTAAAAATGAATTCTTGAAATACCTGGTTTGGTGAAGTGATCAGTAGAGTATACCAATATAAACTTGCTCAGGTGCAACCAATCAACTTGCAGATCAAACACCAGGCACTTGACATCCATTGCAGTGGTTTGGAATACTTCAGAATAAAATCAACCTTTTTTTTTAAAATTCCACTCATGGTAGTGCACAGAATTCACCATGGCTGGGAAAGTGCTTTTATAGGGCCTTGTAAAAAGGCACAAGTCTACAGGCTACAAAATAATTTCAAAAGCTTTAGTTATCCCTCTTGAGTTCAGAGCATCATTAGGAAGTGGAAATCGCACGTTGCCACCAACAGATTGCTTAGATCAGGCCATCTGTCCAAAATGAACAACCAATATCAGAAAGACTGTTTAGAGGAGCGACCATGAGGCCAAAGGCAAGTTTGAAAGACTGGAATAATTCACTCGACTATCAACACCTCCAGCAGCCCCCCTCCTGTACTTCAGATCACTGAAGATGATGTGCTACAGGTTTTCAGGAAACAAAAAAAAAAAGAAGTTAAGCACCAGGACCAGACGGAGTTTCACCAGCCTGTCTAAGAACCTGTGCAGACTAGCTGCCATCCATCTTTTTAAAGATCACTGGATCTGTGTGACGTGCCTACCTGCTTTAAACGTTCCATCATCCTCCCCATCCTAAAGAAACCTAACATCACTGGACTTAAGGACTAAAGACCTATTGCCCTAACATCTGTGGTCATAAAGTCATTTGAGAGACTGGTGTTGACTTATTTGAAGGACATTACTGGACCCTTGCTGGACCCCCTGCAGTTTGCTTACTGAGCAAACCAATCTGTGGATGATTCAGTGAACATGGGACTGCACTTCATCCTGCAACATCTGGACAAACCAGGGACTTATGTGAGGATCCTGTTCGTGGACTTCAGTTCAGCCTTAAACACAATCACTTCTCCAGACCAAACTAACCCAGTTCTCTGTTCTAAACACCACGTTAGTGGATCACCCGCTTTCCAACAGATGGGCAACAGCTACTGAGACTGGGGAAATTAATGTCAAACAGCCATACTATCAGCACTGGTGTCCCATAGGGATCAGTTCTCTCCCCACTGCTCTTCTCCCCTTTACACCAACGACTGCACCTCTACAGACCCCTCTATCAAGCTCCTGAAGTTTGTAGACGACACTATAGTCATCGGCCTCAATAACGACAGTGATGAATCTGCATTCAGAAGCGAGGTCCAGCAGCTGGCTGTCTGGTGCAATCATAACAACCTGGATCTCAACACACAAAACAGTGATGATCGTGGATTTTTAGGAGAAACCCCCTGCACTCCCCCGACTTACAATCATGAACAGCACAGTCATTCAGGTTCCTGGGAACCACCATCTCTCAGAGCCTGAAGTGGGACAATCACAAAGGCCCAGCAGAGGCTGTACTTTATTCCTCAGCTGAGGAAGTTCAACCTGCATCAGGAGCTGCTCAAACAGTTCTATCATGAAGTCTGTCCTGTGCACTTCAATAACTGTCTGGTTTAGCTCAGCTACACAAGCAGACATTAGAAGACTACAGAGGACAGTTCTAAAGGCTAAAAGGATTATTGGTGCTCCCCTGCCCACAGTACATCCAGAGTGAGAAAAAGGGCCCAGAAAATCACCCTGGATCCCTCACATCCAAGCCTTTATACTTTTTGAACATTTGCCGTCTGGCTGAAGCTACAGAGCACCAAGACAGCCAGGAACAGGAAAAGTTTCTTCCCTCAGACAATCTACCTCATGAACACTTAAACGCTCTCTCCATTTTGCAATAAAATAAAACACATGCAATATTATGTTTACTAATCAAAATCTGTACTTTTATGTGCAATAATACTCTCTTTATAAAGATGTGCAATAACTTTTATACTTCTATTCTTAATTTATTTGCTTTTTTATTTGTTTTTTCTTAATTTCTGTTTTACTTAAAAAATGTACTACTGGAATCTTCTAGCACCAAAACAAATTCCTAGTAAGTGCAAACATACTTGGCAACAAAGCTCATTCTGATACTGTGAAACCTCGGAGCTTGCGAGGGTTAGGGACCAAGACGGGTCGCGAGTTCCGAATTTTCGCGACCTTTTGATACGCCCCTTCCAACCCAGTAAAAACCCAAAGAACACTATACGAAATCGATTTAAATGAGTAAATAACACTATTTCACTCCATAACACTTAATTATTAGACAATTTTAATGAGATAAACCTTGATTAGAAATGTTAAAACTAGCGTTTTGAGCAGCTCGCGGTTGCTCACGAGCCGGTCTGAATGAGAGTCGCCGGTCGGAATGAAAGTCGCGAGCATGCGAGGACACGAGCGCTGAGGCCGCGAGCTCCGAGGTTCCACTGTACTCTGATGCTACAGTTAGTGTAGGAGTGACCTTTTAGGACTCCAAAATATACACATATATACACACATATATACACACATATATACACACATATATATATATATACATACAGTGAGGAAAAAAAGTATTTGAACACACTGCTATTTTGCAAGTTCTTGAAATTGTCATCGTAGGTGCATGTCCACTGTAAGAGACATAATTAAAAAAAAAATCCAGAAATCACAATATATGATTTTTAAACTATTTATTTGTATGATACAGCTGCAAATAAGTATTTGAACACCTGTCTATCAGCTAGAATTCTGACCCTCAAAGACCTGTTAGTCCGCCTTTAAAATGTCCACCTCCACTACATTTATTATCCTAAATTAGATGCACCTGTTTGAGGTCGTTAGCTGCATAAAGACACCTGTCCACCCCATACAATCAGTAAGAATCAAACGACTAACATGGCTAAGACCAAAGAGCTGTCCAAAGACACTAGAGACAAAATTGTACACCTCCACAGGGCTGGAAAGGGCTACGGGGAAATTGCCAAGCAGCTTGGTGAAAAAAGGTCCACTGTTGGAGCAATCATTAGAAAATGGAAGAAGCTAAATATGACTGTCAATCTCCCTCGGACTGGGGCTCCATGCAAGATCTCACCTCGTGGGGTCTAAATAATCCTAAGGAAGGTGAGAAATCAGCCCAGAACTACACGGGAGGAGCTGGTCAATGACCTGAAAAGAGCTGGGACCACCATTTCCAAGGTTACTGTTGGTAATACACTAAGACGTCATGGTTTAAAATCATGCATGGCACGGAAGATTCCCCTGCTTAAACCAGCACATGTCCAGGCACGTCTTAAGTTTGCCAATAACCATTTGGATGATCCAGAGGAGTCATGGGAGAAAGTCATGTGGTCAGATGAGACCAAAATAGAACTTTTGGGTCATAATTCCACTAAACGTGTTTGGAGGAAGAAGAATGATGAGTACCATCCCAAGAACACCATCCCTACTGTGAAGCATGGGGGTGGTAGCATCATGCTTTGGGGGTCTTTTTCTGGACATGGGACAGGGCAAATGCACTGTATTAAGGAGAGGATGACCGGGGCCATGTATTGCGAGATTTTGGGGAACAACCTCCTTCCCTCAGTTAGAGCATTGAAGATGGGTCGAGGCTGGGTCTTCCGACATGACAATGACCTGAAGCACACAGCCAGGATAACCAAGGAGTGGCTCTGAAAAAAGCATATCAAGGTTCTGGCATGGCCTAGCCAGTCTCCAGACCTAAACCCAATAGAGAATCTTTGGAGGGAGCTCAAACTCTGTGTTTCTCAGCGACAGGCCAGAAACCTGACTGATCTAGAGAAGATCTGTGTGGAGGAGTGGGCCAAAATCCTGTGTGCAAACCTGGTGAAAAACTACAGGAAACGTTTGACCTCTGTAATTGCAAACAAAGGCTACTGTACCAAATATTAACATTGACTTTCTCAGGTGTTCAAATACTTATTTGCAGCTGTATCGTACAAATAAATAGTTACAAAATCATACATTGTGTTTTCTGGATTTTTTTTTTAGATTATGTCTCTCACAGTGGACATGCACCTACGATGACAATTTCAGACTCCTCCATGATTTGTAAGTGGGAGAACTTGCAAAATAGCAGGGTGTTCAAATACTTATTTTCCTCACTGTATATATATATATATATATTATATACACACATTAACCGGCCACTATATTAGGTACACCTGTCCAACTGCTCGTTAATGCAAATTTTTAATCAGCCAATCACATGGCAGCAACTCAATGCATTTAGGCATGGTCAAGACGATCTGCTGCAGTTCAAACCGAGCCTCAGAATGGGGATGAAAGGTGATTTAAGTGACTTTGAACGTGGCATGGTTGTTGGTGCCAGACGGGCTGGTCTGAGTATTTTAGAAACTGTTAATCTACTGGGATTTTAACGCACAACCATCTCTAGGATTTACTGAGAATGGTCCGAAAAAGAGAAAATATCCAGTGAGCAGCAGTTCTGTGGGCGCAAATGCCTTGTTGATGCCAGAGGTCAGAGAAGAATGGCCAGACTGGTTCGAGCTGATAGAAAGGCAACAGTAACTCAAATAACCACTCGTTACACCCGAGGTATGCAGAAGAGCATCTCTGAACACAACACGTCGAACCTTAAGGCGGATGGGCTACAGCAGCAGAAGACCACACCGGGTGCCACTCCTGACAGCTAAGAACAGGAAACTGAGGCTACAATTCGCACAGGCTCACCAAAATTGGACATTAGAAGTTGGAAAAACGTTGCCTGGTCTGATGAGTCTTGATTTCTGCTGTGACATTCAGATGGTAGGGTCAGAATTTGGCGTCAACAACATGAAAGCATGGACACATCCTGCCTTGTATCAACGGTTCAGGCTGGTGGTGGTGGTGTAATTGTGTGGGGGATATTTTTTTCGGCACACTTTGGGCCCATTAGTACCCATTGAGCATTGTGTCAATGCCACAGCCTACCTGAGTATTGTTGGTGACCATGTCCATCCCTTTATGACCACAGTGTACCCATCTTCTGAAGCACGAATCATCTCAGACTGGTTTCTTGAACATGACAGAGTTCACTGCACTCAAATAGCCTCCACAGTCACCAGATCTCAATCCAATAGAGCACCTTTGGGATGTGGTGGAACGGGAGATTCACATCATGGATGTGCAGCCGACAAATCTGCAGCAACTGCGTGATGCTATCATGTCAATATGGACCAAAATCTCTGAGGAATGTTTCCAGTACCTTGTTAAATCTATGCCACGAAGGATTAAGGCAGTTCTGAAGGCAAAAGGGGGTCCAACCCGGTACTAGTAAGGTGTACCTAATAAAGTGGCCGGCGAGTAAATGAGTGTGTGTGTGTATATATCGTATATATAAATATATATCTTAGATAACCAAAACAATGTATGCAGCATGTTTAAATGTAGTTTAATAGTTTCTTTACAGGACAGCTTTTTCTTTTGGTATGGCACCAGTAGGTGTGGCTGAATGGCAGGTTAGTCAGTCAGTCTCTTAAAAAGACAAGATGACCATTAAAAAAAAATGAATCAATTGTCAGAACCAAATGGCAATTCAATTAAAGGGAATGTGCAGGAGGAGGCAGTGAACCTATGAAGATCTTTTTGCAATCTTAATTGATTTTCTCTCTCTCTCTCTCTCTCTCTCTCTCTCTCTCTCTCTCTCTCTCTCTCTCTCATTGTGCACACAAGTCGTCACGGTCGTGAACAAAAGAAAGCAGAGAGAACATAGTTATAAAATTCTTTTGCCTTTAATCAACTCAAATAACAAACAAAAAAAAGTTTCACATCAAAAACGTAACACTTAAAAGGAGGGGATGACGTCACTACTGACTGAATCAGAAACATTCTTTTCCTAATTAGAATGTCGGCAATTTTGTTTATACTGTAGATTCAAAATAGCAATGAAGAAAAACGACGAAATAAAAAAATGTAAACTGTGTATTTTTTAATTTCTTTATTTGCTCTACGTAGTGACTTAAAGCACTACAGCATGGTAAACAAAGTAAATTAGTACAAAAAACAAAAAAACACAAAGCTCCATAACTGTCTCTGAATGAGTTAACATTAGAGCAGGTATAAAGACGCAGACTACAATAAACCCATAAATATTTCAACCACTTTCGATTTTGTTTTTCTTTAAACTTCGATTTAATGAAAGCTCGCAAAAGGAGCCACCGTCCTCATTGAGGAAAAAAAAAACCCTGATGTCGGCTAAGCGACAGCACACCCGCACACAACTGCACGCTCGCTCGCTCACACACACACACACACACACACACAAACAAAAAAAAAACACTAACAGGAAGAAACATCTAAGTGTTCCCATGGTAATAAAGCTGCTATTCGATAGTGATGATGCGTCCATTCCGATATGAAGCCAGTGAACACCGAGAAAGCTAACCAGGTCTATCCAGGAAGCTAGAGCTGCTGAGATCGAGCAGCGTCCAGCAAATCTTCATCGCTTCGTTTTCATTCATAAAATTCGACATTCTTTCTGCAGGCTGTAAGCAGCGCAGAACCTCACAGCTTGTTCCTTTTTTATTTCTTCATCAAAACACATTCACTGAGTGATAAGGAATCTTAGGGATTAGGTCTAGACTGGGAAGTCGATCCAATTCCAGACTAACTGTTCATGGTCTGGACAGCACATTTACTTTACGGGAAGTGATCACTCACTCATCAATACGAACAATTTTATTCTCACTGTCCAATCAACAATCGGTTTGAGTTTCAATTTGAAGATTTAATTTTTGTTCGTTTAAAAGAAACCCCCGCCTACTTAACCACTACACTAAGTTCCACATGTATTTGTTTCACATGAGATTTGTCTTTAGCTCTAGAAAAGACCTGCTGCGTGAAGCAAAGAATTTACCTCGCAAGAGCCCGAAATCTGAGATTCCTCATCACCGTGTTAGCATGTGGCTTACTGCAAGAAACGAGAAAAAAAAAAAAAAAAAACAACAACCTTGCACTCCCAATTTTATATATAATATATATAAACTAATATATGATGTGTAAAAAGAGGAGGCAGAGAGAGCGAGAGAGAAGTTAAAAGGTGTCGGTGTCAGAAAAAAAAAAAACTCCATGCAGCGTTGAGGTTAACTGACCAAACATAAACTCGAGTTAATTATGGAGAGGTACTATACAAAAAACAAACAAACAAAAATTATAATAATTATTTGTCCATATAAAATGCAGGTTATGTAAAAAGGGCCACTGGGTGACTGGATCATTATACAGATTGGCATTGATTTGGTCAAAAGACAGCCAAGTGCAGATTTTGCCTCCATAGTGGAGGAACACACTCTCAGACACACTCAACCCTTACACACACACACACAGACACACACGATCACTGGCCTCAAAACAAGACAGCATTGACACTGCTGTCTTTAGCGATGTGGTTAAATGCGTTAAGGCGCCAGTAAGATGTGTACACACACACACACACACACACACACACACACTGTATGTTCAGTCACACATCTCCTCAGGGATCTCGTGAGGGTTAAGGATTCCAGGGACAGACATCTGCAGCTTGTGCTTCTCCTCCTGAGCCTGGCGCAGAGATGCTTCACGCTCCTCGAGGAACAAATCTGTAGTGTCCTCACCTGCAAATTCCTGAAGGAGAGAAAAAGATGCGAGAGAGAGAGAGAGAGAGATATATTCAGTGCTGGCCAACATTGTACAAGCTCCAATTACTGCCAAAAGATCAGCCATCAAACTATAAAACACACAAACTCACTTGTTGCCAGCTAAATGACCCAACAAACAACACAAGCTACATTTACATTTACGCTGTGATCCAGAGCGACTTACATGCATCTCATTCATACAACTCAGTAGCCATGGGGGTTAAGGGCCTTGCTCAGGGGCCCAGGAGTGGCCACTTTGGTGTGGCTGGGATTTGAACTCACGACAGATTGGAAAATATAGTTTGAACTGTTACCTGTGTAAATGGAGCCTTTCTGACCTACTCTCAAGCTACAGCACCTACAGTGAATGTTTATTAAAAAAAACACACCCCTGCTGCATTTTGGGATGTTGAATAAACCGTTAGCTTATTCTATTAGTTTTATTCAAGCATGCAGTAAACATCTCTGCAATGTCAACGTATTTTTTGTTTTTGTGCAACGTAAAAAATAAGTGAATATAACTGAATATCAAGATATATTGTGTAGACCTTCTCACCTTGATCTGCACCAGGAAGTCTCTCAAGTGCTCTTTAAATGCAGGGATGTCCTGGTTCAGACTGAACAGCCCCGTCACAAACACCTTTACCTGTGCACTAAACACACACATGGAACGAGAGTCAGAACTCAGATTTGGACACAATTGAGCACATCATATCTATTCAATCAAAACGCAGAAGACCGTCAGCGTGAAGAAAACCCCATTTAAAAGAAACATTTTAATGTACGGTAACATAACATGCATTACTGTCTTTAGTTATGGGCATGACAGCCCTCCCCGAGGTCTGTGAAAAAGTTTGGGAAGCACAGGGTTAAATCCGTGCCGGGACGCGCTCCGATAGCTTCCACCTGTTCAGTTATGCTAGCATTCGCAGTGCGATCGGAATTTCCACGCCACTGTATTGAAACATAAACTCACTCCTGAAGATGAGGGAAGGCCGTCTTGAGCAAGTTGGCCACGTACTCCTGGATGAAAGCCTGATTACTCATTGGGCTCGCGGGGTTCAGTGTCATACTGATCTTACCCTCTTCTACCAAATTGAACATGTAAGCCAGGATAGACGCGTGCATCGTCAGACCTGCAGAACAAACACACGGGAGTTATGCTATGGTTTAAGAACCAAAGACAACAATATAGAGGACACCAGTATAGAGCGCAATATTTTAACTTGTTCCTTTGTTTTATATGCAGCTGTTATGTTTGGTGCTCTGAAAAATAGAACACAAGTGTGTTAATAGTTAAGATTTAATGCTGTGGAATGTTCGAGACGAGTCCCGTTTTCACTACGTTACAGCAAAGATACTCATTCCCTCACACACACACATATATATATAGTTTTTATTTATTTTTTTTTTAACCTTAAATCACATGAAAAGGTGAATTCTTTTGCGAAAGGAGGAAATTGTGCTGTTTATGGGAATGGATATGATATTATTAATAATAATGACAATCTTTTTTTATATTAAGACTAATGTTCATCATTAGAGTTTATTTTATTATAAATAAAACCAATGGAATAAATACATACATATACACACATAAAACACACACACACACACACACACACACACACACACACACACACACACACACACACACACACACACACACACACACACACACACACACACACACACACACACACACACACACACACACACACACACACACTATCCATCCATCCATCCATCCGACTTCCTGCCTACATGCATGTACAAAAAGCATCCGTTGAACAACATGTTCTTTCTGCCCGAGGGAAGAACTGTGGGGGGTGGAGGGGAGAATTATTTGTGCCCTGCATGTTTATCAGTTTCTCTGTGGTACGTTATTCTTATTTATTCTCCGAACTCCAGAGTTGGTAGCAGTGACTCATAGGGTGTGTTCATAACGCATCATTAACTTCAGTGCTGGATGACTCACCAGCCGTGTGCGACGTGTCTGTAACTACGGAGAAGATGTGCTGCAATACATCACAAAAGTATGTCTGGTAGAAGCTCTGAGCCGCTGCCTCCTCCTGGGCCACGTTCTGCAGCAACGTGTAGAGAATCTGCAGACCTGCACACATACACACGGCAAAGGTGACAAACTAAATACTGAATATAATCGAATAAACCTCATCAACAACATGATGCTGTTTTTTTACACAAAGAATAAACAAAATACGACATTTTGTCTTCACGTGTGTAGATTCTCACCGGTATCAGCCACGTTTCTCATCGTGTGTTTAAAGGCCCAGATGATGGAGTCCAGCACCAGTTTGAACTGTGCTGGGGGAATGGCGAGGAACGCCGGGAAGCAGTGGGAATTTACCGCCTGCAGTAGGTAAAAGAAGTGTGTGCGGTGCTCTGGATACTCCTCAAAATCCTGAAGCAAAAAAAAAAAAAAGAAAGAAAAAAAGTAAGAAAAGACTTCATACCAATTTCCTCTTTTAACTTGTACACCTGATATTCACATACAAATATACTTCACTTGGACTCTAACAAAACTACTGGGGGTTGAGGAGAAAAAGCCATAGAAATTCAACAGTCAACCATTCTTTCTTGAGATTCCTTAAAAATATACAAGAATGGAGACAAAAGGACAGAGACACACAGAGTGCTGTTCATTGACTTTAGTTCAGCGTTAAATACAGTCCTCCCCACTGTACTGATCACTAAGCTCAGTGACCTGGGTATCTGCACCTCCACTTGCAGATGGATTCTGGACTTTCTTACCAACCTGTCTGTTAGGTTGGGCAAACAGGTATACTCAACCCTCATTCTAAACACCGGCATCCCACAGGGCTGTGTTCTGAGCCCACTACTCTACTCCCCATTTACCCACGACTCCAAGATCTTTATCAAGTATGCAGATGACACCACTGTGGTTGGCAACAATGACGATGAATCTGCCTAAAGGGAAGAGATCTGAAGGTGTGCCACCAACAACCTGACCCTCAACACCATGAAGACTAAAGAGCTCATTGTGGACTTTAAGAAATCTAACAGCAGGTGACACTTGCCAGTCTACATCAATGGAACTGAGGTAGAGAGGGTCTCCAGGTTTAAGTTCTTGGGAGTTTACATCTCCGAGTATCTGTCCTGGCACCAGAACACTTCAGCTCTGTTAAGAAGGCACAACAACACCTGTTTAACCTCCTTTCTTTAAGAAGATGATACAGGAACATATACACCAGAACCAGCAGTTTCAGGGACAGCTTTTTTCCATCCACCATCACCCTACTAAACTCTACACTACACCATTAGACCACTGTATATAAAATCTGTACAATGTACATATTTTTTATACCCCTCATACACATGCTGTACATATACTTACATATTTATCTTCACTTGTCAATTTCTTTTTTATTTGCACTTTTGGATGCTAAACTGCATTTTGTTGCTGTGCACCTGTACTATGAAATGACAATGTTCTATCCATCCATCTACCTATCCACCCATCCATAAACCAAATAGGAATTTGCTTGATCTTACAGCTTTATAGTCACTAACAAATTTTGTCTCTTTTACCATAATGCAACAAAACATGTTTAACACAACTCTTTTTCATCTGGTCATAAATACAGAATACACAATTTGTTAATGTCTGAGTTGCACTTGACAATTTCAAACATGCTTGGTGTCCATAAGTTTTGTCCATAAGATTACTATCGGAGCTAATGTAGCTGAGAAGTATTATAGAGTCTATAGAGGGTTTGCATTATGTGAAATATATGCCTAAATAAAAACAAACAAAAGAAAAAAAGCATATCTGTAAGGTTTATGTTATAGGTTTTGTCATTCTGGCTTTAAGACGTCTGTATTGGAGAACACAGCGATTTCAGCTCTACACTGACCTTTGGTCTATTTCTAACATAACCAGGAAACCATATAAACTTTGAAAATTATGATCATCTTAAAAAGGTTAGAGGCATTCTATAAAGATTTTGCCATCAATCTCATGGCTTCAGAGCAAAACTGTAAACATCGATTTCCATCAGAGACACCGATAGAAGTAAAGATGTCTTGGCTGATGATCTTATTGCTGCATATTGGAAACAGTGTGTTTGCCCTGTGACAAAATATTGCTTCATGTTGTGTAAACTCTTGCAAGTGTTTTTATAATAATTCAACCGTTTATAACTTTTTCACACTTTTGTGCACCGTCTGCATTAAAAAAAAAAAAAAAACAGAATCCAGGATTAGAAAAATCCAATGTAGAACGGTGTGTGAACCGAACCAGGCTCTTACTTTGTTGATCATGTTCAGCGTGCATTCAAACACCGCATCGAAGATCTGTGGAATCTCAGTGGTGATGTGACCGCCCAGTTTGTTGACGATGGTTGCCATCGTGCTGAGCACTTCCGGCTCTCTGGCTGCCGGAACGTTGCGCTGGTAATCTATCAGGACGGCGTCCAGCAAAGGTGGAACGAAGTTCTCCCCGACCTGAGAGCACACAAGCACAGAGTCTTAAAGGATGAGCAAAAGAATGGGGGAAGAGACTGTGTGTGTGTGTGTGTGTGTGTGTGTGTGTGTGTGTGTGCGTGCGTGCGTGTAGCAGATTATCTTAACAGGTTCAGACTGACTTACACCTGAATTAGGTACAGCTTTAGAAGAACACACTTGTGGCACAGATATTAAGCTTTATTGATCAGGAGTGTGCTTGTAGACAAGCTATGTTTGTTTGTGTGTGTGTGTGTGTGTGTGTGTGTGTGTGTGTGTGTGTGTGTGTGTGTGTGTGTTACCATCTGTGGATCGTTTGAACGGCTGACCCAGCCTGATATGAGTTTGAGTGTTTCTCTCTTGACCGTGCGCATGCTTCTGATTAGAGGCTGTTTAGTCACCATCTCACCTGCATGTGCACACACAAAAATACATCACATACACATTATCAGGGCTACAACAACTAAACGATAATGAAATCCGTTATGCGGTTATCGATCAGTTGGGCTGATCAAGTTACGGCTTAGCATGACGGCACGATAACACAGCCGCTTGCAAAACGAGTACAAAATCAACCGGCAGCGGGAAAAAAAAAGTGTGCGTCCCAAGTCATACAAGGCATATGAGCATATATTAAATGTTTGTGTGGTATGGATTTTTCACAGTGATGCACCGTAAGCAAAAGCCTGTTTTTGAAGTGCTATCCAGTACTGGCGTGACTCTCGAGCATCAGGTTGCGCAATCGGCTAGCTCGCGACAATCGAGCCTGTTAGCTCTCTGCGTTTCTCTTTTTATAGCGTTTGTCTTCTACAACAGTAACTTATCCGTTTTCGAACGTGATTTACTATGTCCAAATGCTTGTTTTCAATGTTTATATATTTATGTATAAATCATTAAATTATTATTTTTCTATTGTCTTTGCACCGTCAATCCAATATGGCTTTCAAGGCGAGATTGATTATTTTAAAACTAAACTTTCTGGGCTCGTATAAAAGCTTTATAGAAACAGAAGTGGTAAACATACAAAGCAACAGGCAATTCCTTTCTCCTCAAAGCAAGGCCATACAGTTTTTAATGCAGTATTAATAGCACCAACAAAGCTACTGACATAACCAAGTTTCATTTATAAGAGCAATATATAAATAAATAAATAAAAAATAACCATGCTGGATATGAATATGAATACGCGAATATGAAATTCACGGCACATTTTCAATAAAATCGTATCAGCTCTGGAAGAGAAGTAGTCCGATTCAGCATGCGCATATAAAAACACGTACCGTTGGTCTGGATAGCTGCGGAGATGTTCTCACTGAGGCACTTGTAGACGTTGAGCATATCCAAGTAGATGCGGCCGAGCTGAATGACAAACGGGTGTCCCACAGCCTTACAGGCCCTCACGTTAGTCTTCAGGATGCTCCCTAGCTGTTTAACAGTCTCTGGGTCCTTCAGAATATCTACGTTCTGGGCAAAAGTTAGAGAACAGTATAACTCTGATGACTGCAACAATTCAAATATTCAGAATTTGATTCATTGACTTGTGTGATGAACATTCGCAAATTTCAGCAACGTGAAGTGAACAAAACTGGTTTAACTAATGCAGGCACGTCCTGAATTTAAATAGTTTGCCATTCATCAAATTAGCTATGATTTTCCTCAGACGTACATCTCAGTACGCCATCTTGAATATTTGCTGTTGTGCGAGGACACTAAAATGTCTTACCTTGGTGGCCTGTTGGATGATGCTGTCCCACACCTGGTTAGGTAGCAGCATATACTTCTCTATCAGATGCTCCTGTACAGCCTGGTCTGTCTGAGCACCGATCATATAACCTACTGCCTCATAGAATGTATGCACCTACAGGGGCAAGACAAGTGAGCGAACAAAAGACTTCTTTAATCTGTCGTTCATATCCAAAAGCAGAACATAAACCATAGTGAGACTTTTGAGCTGAATCTGACCTGCTGTGGCTGCAAGTCACAGATGATGGTGTTGATATTGTTGAGGATCTCGTCAATGAAGGGCATGACCTCGCCGACCTGCACCTGCACAAAATGCCTCCTGCACTTTTGCGCAATTTTGATGAACGTGTCGCACGCCATGTCTTGCACTCCATCGTGGGTCTCTTATAATTGAGAATGGAGAAATGTTTAGCATTGTCACTAGATCAGCAAGATCGGATTTTGGATTTGTAATCAGGAAGGAGGAGATTCAAGATGGGTTTTTTTTAATTCGGCACAAACAGTTATATAGAATACAACTTGCAGTGAAATATAAACAATCAAATTGATACCAGCGGATTATATTACCAGCACTCGTGAGATCATGCACAATGCAATATGAATGTACTTTTACATTTTGGGAAGCGTTTTGTTAAATTATTTGTAGTACGTGTCTTTTTACATAATTAATCACGTGAGTGTGTATTTGTATATGATGTGAACAAGACTTTTATGACATGCAAAAGCGGGCAAACATTCAAATCCGTGCCTCGTAAAAGCGCGTTATGCAATTTACCGTGCATGAACTCGAACAGTTTGTTGACTACAGTCTTGAGGAACTTCCAATGTGCGCGCAGGAATCGCGGGTACTGGCCGACGATGTACATGATGTTTGAAGCGATGATGGCCTTGTTATCTTTTCCTCGCTTCTGCTCACACAATCCCAGCAAGTCCTAATGCAAACACAAACATTTTACAATTAAGCAGACAATTAACATGAGCACGAGAATAAACTTTCATTCTGGAGGTAAGATTTGTGTACACTGATCAGGCATGATATTATGACCACCTGCATAATATTGTGTTGGTCCCCATTTTGCTGTAAAAACAGTCGTGACCCATCGAGCATTAACAGCACTAACTTCACGTACCAGCCTTCCCTCCCCACGTGCATCAATGTGCCTCGTTGCCTGTTCCTTCCTTGAAACACTTTTGATAGATACTGACTAGTGCAGTCTGGGAACATCCCACAAGAGCTCTGAACCAGTCGTCTGGACATCACAACTTGTCAAACTCACTTAAATCCTTCTGCTTGCCCATTTTTTCTGCTTCTAACACGTCAAAATATCACTTGCTGGCTAATAAATCCCACCCACTTAAAGGTGCCATGATAAAGAGATAATCAGTGTTATTCACTGGTATTAATGTTACAATGTTCTGCCTGATCAGTGTAAAAAGAGAATATCTGTTGAAAGTAAACACCTTGATGACAGTGACAAGAAATCGCTTTTCATCCTCCTCGTGCATGGCTCCGCTGATTGAGCCGATGGCCCAGCACAGTGTGTTCAGGTTTTTCCAGGACCACTCCGTCCCATTCACCTGGTTATGGAGTTTTTCGGTCATGATACGCTCGGTGTCGGCATAATCCAGATGGGTCAGATACACTACATGGGGCAAAAGAGGAAGATAAAAGAAAAGAAACAAACGAAAGGACAAATAAAGATAAAATTAGTACAGTATTAAACACGAGCAAAAAAAGAAAAGGATCAACTGAGTTCATCAGAGTTCACTTCATGATTATCTGGATTAAATGTACAAAGCGTGTTTATACCAAGCGTCTCCCTCATGTTCTTGTACAGGTTGATGGAGTCCGTGTCCTTCATAAACTCCCGCACCACCTCCCCCTGGTCATTTTCCACCACCAGCACCTCTTCTGGTTTTGCCATCCGGCTCACCATCAGCAGACGCACCTGCAAAACACACACACAGACACACACAGACACACACAGACACACACAGACACACACAGACACACACAGACACACACAGACACACACAGACACACACAGACACACACAGACACACACAGACACACACAGACACACACAGTATTAAGAACTTGTGTGTAAGAGAGTGAGTGAGTCAGCAGCCATTTTTCCATTTAAATGTGTGTGTGGGTGTGTGTGTGTTCATGGGTGCATGGTACTCAGTTGCTTTTGTGACAAACATTTTGTTAGAAATCCCAAACTAGATTAGAGATCAGAAGTTTATGAGAATAATCCTTACCTTGGAAAGCACAGGTAGATAGAGCTGCCTACGTGGTGGAACATCAAAATGCTGGCTGCCAGAGAGCAGCGGGGAAGTGGAAGTGCTGAACGGACTCTCTCTGTACAACTCTGCGGCCAGGTGGTTCCAGTACTCCAGACAGATCTTAAAGATCTCAGTCTCCTCCACCTCAGACACCAGCAGCATGTAGTGCAGAGCCTGTGGATCACATGCAAAAGTTCCAACAAATAAGAACTTTTATCCTTTTGCAGATTTCAAAGGAACGCCGATTCATTATGAGTTTTTGGCAACGTTCAGGTTGATCAGCTGAAGCAACGGATTATCACTTAATTGTAATTAATGGATTATTAATTGGATTTACTTTCTCTCTCTCAAGTGCACTGTTTGGTTTACTGCACATTCAAACAATGGCTTTTAAAGAATACTTTTATTAAATAATAATTAAAGTAACTAATATAACGATCATTAATTAGACTCATTAGAGCACAGGACTTTGTGTATGTACACGTGTGTGAGACGCTACGTACCTCCATAAGTGTCTCCCGCAGGTTGAGTCTTTTCTCTATGAGCTGGCCGTGCTCTTTCAGGAACGTGCAGAGGAACAGGCTCAGGTTCTGAATGAAGTTCTGCTCGTCGTCCTTCCCGTTGGCGTACGCTAGGCGAATGTTTGTGTTCAGAGGCAACATCTAGAAATCAAATGAGAAGAAATAAACCGAAACATCACATTACATATTACAAACTGCACACAATGCGCACGTGTGTGTGTGTGTGTGTGCACGCCGATGCCTTGTATTTAGTTACCTGTTTGAGTTGCATCATGGTGAGGGTGAACAATGTGACAAACTGCTCCTCATACTGGCTCACACTCACACCTGCGATCTCAGTCAGACACTTTAGTGTCACGTTCCGAAACATTGGGACATTCAGAAACTTGAGAAAAAAAATTAGTTTGGTAAATTTGATCCGTTCTTAACCTTTGAAACTCCTACAAATAGTCTAGATACGCTACAAATCTTCTAAACTGACGTTACATCCCAAAGTCAAGTGCTGCAGGAAACAGCGCTCCGACTCTGAGAAGGGTGCAGGTCTCACCTTATACACTAAAGTGCTGATGAGTTTGGTCTCAAAGATGTAGCCAAGTGGAATCCAATTCAGAAACCGGAGCAGCGTTTCTAAGGTGGCATGTACCAAAGGAGCATTTTGGGAGTTTTCCTAAAAATATAAAATATACACAGAAAAAAAAAAGTTAATTGATAGCGTTCTTGTCTTAAAAACTTCACAGACGTTTGCATGAAGAGTGCGCAAGTTTGAATATGTTATTAAAAGCTGTACTCACCATCACAAATTGGCAAAGCTGAAAGATCTGCGAGAACTCATTACACATACTGGAGGAAATAATAGAAAACAACACCACCATTGTACTTTCAGTGATAATCCTGAAAAACCTATTCGCTGCATTTCCTTAACACACACACACACACACACACACACACAAAATCTCAAACCTCACTTTATTAGCAAAAGCTGCACGCCAAATTAGGTCACTAATAAAAAATAAAAAAATTCACTAAAATCATAAACAGTACAATTACACAATTGATTGGATCATTCCAATGAACTAATTTATCACTATTGCTGGAGTCTTACCTGTCCTTCAGATGTTTGGCTTTGACCTGTGTCATCTGTCCACTGGAGAAATCAAACACCTCCTCGCTGAGCAGCTTCAGGATGATCATGTTGTTCTGGCAGAGGCTCTCGCTGGTGCGGCTCGCCCCTACGATGTCACTGATAAACGTGGGCCAGTGCTTGGGCCACTCCTGCTTCAAAATCTATAAAAAAAAAGGTACATAAAGGAATATAAAAAAGGTAAGAACTGGAAAAAGCAAATATAGTTCACATCTCACATCAAACCATCTTAATTAAAGTGCAATTGTTTGATCAATAATACAAGTCATGTAATTCAGTATTCTACAGATTTTAAACTAATAATAATTAAAAAATAATAATTAAATAAAAGTCTATACGATGTTAAACAAAACCTATGCCTCTTAAACCAGGGGTTGGGGGGTGTTAATTATTGTTTAATCACATAATTGTTTGCAAACAAAATTACAAATAAATAAATATTGTTTAAATTTTTTTATTTATTTAATTAAATATTTAATAAAACTAAATTATTACATTAAAGTTCTATTAAAATAAAAAATGTTAAATTCATCCAAGTCCACTTGATAGTAAAATGTGAACAATTGAATAAATTGTGATTTTAATTGATAAATATAAATTTGCTATGATGCACAAATCTTTTTCGAAAGATTTGAATATATACAATGATTCATGTACAACAACAACAACATCGTTCTAATTGTCTTAACATAATATATAACAAGAGTAATACGATTGGTTTCTATTAAGATCGACTAATTTTGTATCGGGGGGACCCTGCCCCATGTATCCATCGCCTTGACGTGAAAAACGTTGAAGACCCCTGATTTAACGGCTTTGCACCATTTATTTTAAACGAACGCGTACAATACATTGTATACAAATTTAAATGAATAATGAAACATCAACAATTGACCTTCTACACCTCTTACCTGAACTAAAATCATGTTAAGTTTTCCAATGTACACCTTCTCCTTCTGCAACGAAACACAAAACATTACCGATCGGCTTTAAACAACCATTAAACTTTGCTCCAAAGTGAATGTAGACACCACACATACCTCCACATTGGCTGCATCAGAAGATGTCTTGATAATGAGGCCGACAACATATTTTTTAATTCCTGCATACAAACAGAAATGAGAGAGTGTAAAAAGGTATCAAGAGAACAACATGTCATACACATAAAGCACAATAATGCATCCTTTATTTGCTTAAGTGTCTTCTCCAAAACCAGAACCACAATATAGACGCCTGAGTAGAGCAACCTAGATAGCATCTGGGTACAAAATGTGTTAGAAAATGTCCCTGCAGTGCACAACAGAAAACCTGTTTATAAATATGACTTAATTGCATCCGTCTTGGTGCTCCTGCAGATGCCAACTGGGTTTTAGCGATTACCTCAAAAGAAACCACATGTGCATTTCAATTTGCATTGCCCACCATGGCGATTGCTTTGCATCGCATGTGTGCCATTTGCTTTGCATCGCACGGTTTCATTTCGCAGTACTCGGTTTTAATGCTTGAAGGCGTACATTAAAAACAAAGCTAATAAGCCGAGCTATAAAAGATCACTTACAAAGAAACAAGCTATACAGATTGTCTATACAGACTCCTTCTAAAAAATTTTAATAAAAAATTAAAAAAAAGACGGGGGTGCAGTAAATATGTAAAACAGCAGGGGGAGACAAGAGAAATCCATCATGGGTAAAGGGGTTAAGTTGTAATCACACAAGATACAATAATTTAACAAACACAAAAAGGTGCATGGACCATTTTAATGAAATTTATTTAATTTTTTTACCCATTCACCCTCCTAACTTTACCCTGGGTCCAGTACGATAACGGAGTCTACACAACACATTAGAGATTCATGCTGTGCTACAAATGGAATTGCCAAAGCAATAATTCTCAGTGTTCAAAGGCAGGCAGGAGAAAAAAAAAAAAAAAGGTTGGGATTTTCAATGCGAATGCAACTTGGAAAGCACACACGACTGCTGTAGCAAACAAATGGGGTTCTCACCAATTAAAGCAGCCTTCAAGCCAAATCCAGTGCTCAGAAAGAAAACAAAAAAACATCCCTGTGTGATTTAGCCCCGATCACTGCATAACTTCAACATTTCATGCTAAAAGTGTGTTCGGAGAACCAGTTTTGGAACTGCTGCACATCGGCATGGTTTAACGCTTACTCGAAGGGTGTGATGATGAGCTGCTGAACTCAATCAGGTGTATTGGAGACAGAATAGAGAACACCGGGGGGTGTGTACAGAGCAATCACATGCTTAGCTTAGGATTAGTTAACAGTGATGCAGGTCCACTACGAGCAGATCCTAGAAGACATTAGGAAATACGCAAACTTGGACCCTGAGCCAAAGACCATACCATATATAATGAAACAACAACAACAACAAAAAAAAGTGTTTTGTAGGTTTATTTTCATATTTATCAATGTAGATTTTAGAAATGAAAACTTACCTTCGCACTGGTTTCTGGGCAGAATCTTCCATCTTGTTTTAATAACTGTTTCCAGAATCTGCAGAGCATAGTACTGGAATGCCAAGGAAACAAAGCGAACATTAAGGACTTCACCTTTAACTAGACAATTCACACATGTGCTACTGACTTTTTTATTTATTTATTTATTTTTTTTTTAAGAAATATGACAAAACAGAGACAGAAATATCATCATTGCCTGAGTACACTTAAAAAGATTTATTTATTTAATTAAATAAAATCAGACTGAACATGGTCTTTCATGCAGGTTTCTTTTTACTGGGTTAATTCATAGTTTTGCTGTAAACATTCTAGAGAATCGATATTTTCTAGATTCTCGAAAGCTTGTACACGTTTTGCTGTTTCTGCCAGTTTTACACCAGAAAGTGAAAAACAGGAAGGAAAATAAATCCATTTTCACTAATCGCTGGCAGCGTCTACGTACGACCGAACAGGGAGCCACAGAAAGCTCTAAATATTATTTTTAAATCTATAAAACACTTCACTCAAAGTTAACCATTGAAACGAATACAAAAATTTTTATAAATAAGTGACTAAGAATTTGGCAAATGATCAATAAAATATTGGCACCTGTTTTTGTTTTTTTCACCTTTGGCTTAAGTGCACCTCTGGGAACAGCAAAACAAACTGCTTCGTTACATTAACCGAGGAAAAAAAAAATAAAAAAAATAAAAAATTTCATTTCAGAATTCATTAGTGGTCAGTTACTGGTATCTGTGTTGTTTGGGCTGATAGTATTTCAGCTGTAGGGATCGATAATTTTTAGAAAGGAGAAAAGGGGGAAAATGCAGTGGGTCAAACAGAGAAAGAAGCAATGAGTGGAGTTTAACATACAACAGAGGCTTGACAAAGTGAAGGAATGCGATTAAAGGTGAAATCTGTATATAGAAACCCTACAGGTTACCCACAAACCCCCTGTTCAGATGTCCACCTTTAATAAAAAAAAAAAAAAAAAAAAAAAAAAAAAAAAAAAAAAATCTCACTGTGCTATTTGATTAATGTCGAAGCTGTGATTCAGCAATGACATTTAATTGCTGATGGTAAGAACAAACGAGAGAAAAAGGTATACAAAGCGAGTGGGGGCGGGGAGGAAAGAGAGAGATCAAAACTAAAAAGAAACACACTTAAAACAAAATGATCTCTACAGTTGAAACACCTAGTTGCCCTTCACCTATATATAAATGCCTATACACAAAAGGTAACACCTGCCTAGAAAAGAGGAAGAGTGCTGACCTAAGATCAGTTTCTCTTAATGAACACGACCATACAAAAGAAAGAGGAGGAACTGCTCCTGGATCAGCATCTTACTCATCTTACACTTAGCTCTCCCTCCTTCGGACGAGAAGAAGCAAATGCAATGAAAACGGATGCAGAGCAGAATTAAGTATAAGGGAATGAAAAGGTAGACCTTGTGGAGGCCTGCCGCCCAAAGCCTAGCTGTGTCAAGGTGCACAGGAAGACACACCCCTTTTCTTCCTATTACAAGCAATCAACATAATGGAACATTGGCATTAATGATCAAATATGAACAAATTCAGTTAAGAAATTCTTCTTGTGGTTTGGTGTTTGTTCATTCTTTGTTTAATAAGAAATAGAGAGAAGCTAAATTTTACACAAGTGACTGACGCACTTCAAGATTTTTACGTATGGGTTTTGAAAGTATGAGTTTTGTATGAGAAATTTTCTTTTTCTTTTTTTTTTTTTTTTGGGCAGCTTATTATAAAAATTAATACATTCATTAATTCTGTTGTCAAATCCACTCCAAAACATTAGTAATAATGACCAAAGGATTAGAGCACACCTACAGCAAGCTCAGAACAAAATGAATTAAATGCAAACTGTCGCCAATCGTTTAAGGAAGTCTGATGCACAATAGGGGAATATTCTCCATCCCAACAACTGCTGAGTAGAACAAAGCCCCAATTAGGATCAGCTAAACAGGAGGGACAGCCGAGTCGGGATTAGCTGAGTTTACAACCAGGTAAACATGCACATGCTGCCCTTAGATTACTGAACTGAGATTCCGAGGGTTATGACTAAACTTATTTTATATATTTTTCCCATCAAATGGAAGTTACAGATACAAATGTTTACAGAGGGAGAGATTTTTGAAATCGAAAATCTAAAGCTAACCCAAAGAGTAAACAATTTCCTTCTAATTATAAAGTGTGTTTGTTTAGGTGGGGCAGAAAGCACTATCGAGGCTCACAGGTGTTGGGAGGAATCAAAGATTCTAGGTCATTATTCAATCTCAATAAAACACACTAAATAAGCACTTAAAAAAGGGGGCTTCTAGGTTGTCTATAACACAAAGAAATTGCTGAGGGATCTACAAAATAGATTAAATCGAGCTCCCCAAATATGTGTATCAATTAGTGACATCATGTCAGAACTTCCTCAAAGCAGGGAAGTCAGGGCCTGTGCTCACAAAGCATCTCTGAGTAAGAGCGCTGATGTAGGACCTGCTGATCACGAAAAATCAGAAAAGGGGGGGAAAAAAAAGGCCTGATCAGCGCTCCCGCCACTAAGATGGTTCATGAGCATCAGCCCAGTTGACACAAGCAGGTTGGGTAAGAACGTAGGCTTACTTTGGTGTTCATGTTCTGGGAGAATTCCAAGATGGTGTCCACTCTGGTCCATGCGTCCGGGTGCTCCTTTAAATGTGTGAGGACCTCCTGGGCCATTCTTTGCTGGAATACAGAGAATAATAAATATTGCATCACGACACGTTGTACTCCTCATGACCAGCTGGGTTCTTGTGGGTATATCAGCAGTGATGTTTTACATCCAGAATATGGTAACACACACTACATGGTCAGTCTGATTTGGACACGACCTTCACGCTTATATGCTCATATCATCATCATCATCATCTTGTTAAACATATCTGTCCTCGTTTCTGTTATAATAACCTCGAATCATCTGGAAAGGGTTTGCACTGGATTTTAAAAATGTGGTTGTAGGAATTTGTGATCATTCAGCTACAAAAGCATTAGTGAGATCACCTGATGTTCCAGTGGGCTTGAGGTCTGGGCTCTGTAAATTACACTAGATTTCTACCAATCCAACCTTAACACAATGTCTTCATGGAGCTCACTTTGTGCACAGGGTCATTGTCATACAGGTTTGAGTCTCTTAGTATTAATCTTAATGCTGGTTGTGTTTAGGTTTGGTAGCTAAATGACCTCAATAAAGAACTATAGGAATATAAACCTGGGAATAAATATATATATCTTGCACCACAAGAGTGTTTTTGTATTTCTTTTTTTTCTGCCCTGCAATAATACATCACTTCCCAAATATAAAAAAAGAGTTTTACATTTATGAGATTTTCCCCATCAAAAAAATAAAAAAAAAATCTGCTCAGAATCCAGTAAAATAAAAAAAACCCTTGGTGAAGCTACACCACAGCACGAGGTTTGAAAGCTTACCTGCGGTCCCACTCCATGGTACAAGCAGTTAACCACATTATCGAGGAGATTAATATCCAGTTTCTGGTTGAAGTCCAGCAGCTGTCTGGCTGCGTGGTCGGCTAACATTGTCATAACTGCTGGCATAGAGCTCTGTTGGGACAGGGGAGGGCTGGTGAGGCCTTTTTTGGGGCAGTAAACATACAACAGGACAAAGTCATGTGAAACGAGCGCAACAACTTCCTCACAATTGTAGACTCTAGTAACAATGATACACACATTGAGCTACACGTTTTGGAACACGATATGATATCATGTAACAAAATATTGCAATGATTATATCGCCCAATCCCTACATGAGGCTTACTCACATTTGTTTTTTGATATTCAGTTTAATTTTATATTAAAAAAACAACCTGCATGTCAGAATCTATGGAATGAAATTCCAGGAACAGCCCACTGATCTGGTCACTGGTTCCAGACATGCGGATATAAAAAGAAACTACGCTCTATCCTGGACATGTGATACTTATCGTCAATAATTTAAGACAAGTCTCCAAGCTCAATGAATGACGAAGGAGACGAAACAAAAAACGACACTATGTTTTTCGATGGGTTGCGTTCGACAGTGCCTGAAAGCACGTGAGGACGCCGTTCATTCATTTCACAATGAGAACACGCTCGAATCGTCCTTTTCAGTCGACGCCTCACTGTTTACATCTGTCACGGATAGGCGTGGCCGTGTGACCGAATCTGAAACCTGTTCGCCAGCGTGTCATCGAGCAAGGCATGACGCAAAGACACGTGCTTGCCAATCAGCTGTCGGAGCTTGAGGACTAATTCAACAAACCAGTTCAGTGTCCTAATCCTAAATCAGTTGTACAGGGTTTTGACAGCAGAACGATCGCAAAGTGATGCGAGGAATAAACTTTCTGCAATCAGCCTGTATTGGAAACATGACTGTAAGCAAGATCAGCTAGATGAGCTCTTCAGCATTGTACCTAAAAGATAACACACACACACATATGTACATGTTCAACAATAAAACTAGCACTTAATATAATTTTAAATTTTCTCTAAACACAACCATCTATAATAGAAATAAATACAATCACAACAATTGCATGGCAAAACAATGAAATGTACAGCATTGTTAGACAAAGTAGAGGTCTTATCAAAATGGAATGGAAATTTATGCTCAATAGTTTTAAAAGTATATACATATCAGTATTTTTTTTTAACACTGATGGCTTGAATAAGGAAGTGTGCAATGCTTCCAAGCTAAGTAGTACAGGATTGGTCAACCCCTCCCACCCAACATCATGCTCTTCTCTTACACACACACACACACACACACACACACTTACTCACATGGCATAAAAGAAAAAAATATACAGCACTCCACCCAGTTATAGTCATTCATCAACATTGCATACCAAATAAACTCAATCATGAACACACATGAGCTCTGTATACAACTATAATAGATAAGTTAGGCAGTATGAATGACATGACTAGCAAGCATGGAGGCAAGGTGACTAAACCTGCAAGGAGATTCATTATTAATATTATCTTTGATCATTCGTGATATAGGAGGACATGCAAAAGAGCAGAAACGCCTTATTCACTAAGCACAACACATATACACATATACACATATACACAAGTTAGTTCTCAGTTCATTCATTTTCTCAACCAACACTCAGGTCAGTTACCTACCGAAAGTCCAAGCCTTTGAGAGAAAGGTCTGCCAGAGTTGCTAAAAAAATAATAATAAACAAAAGATATATCACCTCAACTATTTCCAGTACCTGTGTGAATGAAAACACTGATTAGCCTCACGGATACTATGCTAGTTTTTTTTTTTTTTTTTTTTTGACAAGGACCCCTGCACCTCCCTCAGCGCGCTCACAATCACGGCAAAAAAAAAAAAAAGCTACGGTATCTCCTCCAGCCGACTCATCTTTTCTTTCAACGCCCCGAAAACCGAACCTCCATAAACAAATCTTTCACTTTGTTTATATTTTATATGTTTTTTTGTTGTTGTTGTTTTTTTAGGAGACTGTGTAAGAGAGATAGAGAGCGCGTGAGTCTGCGCCGTCTTCTTCTTCTTCTTCTTCTTCTTCTTCTGCTCCTCACAAGCACCAAACTCGTAACCGGCTGAAACCGGTTCAGACTGGGAGATTCCATCTCGGTTTAGTTCGCAGCCGTCGGCGCCGCGAAAAAGTTTGGATCAACGTCACGCCCCCCCCCCCCCCCACTTCATCCTCCCCTCAGCCCCCTCCCCCTTACTCCCCCCCGCCCCACACCCGTGCCGCAACGCCATTGGCTCGGGACGCGGAGAGCGAGCGCGCGCTGGCTTCCTATTAGCTCGCATGCATGTCAATCAAAAAAAATATATTAAAAAAACCCCCAAAATAAACCCCACCCCCCGACCCCCCTCCCGCCCCATATGTTTGCTCAACAGCTCCGCCTTCTGTGAGGAAAAAAAAAAACCCCGCGCGCTGCAGTCTTTTATTTATTGACTATTTATTCGCAGGATAAATACAAAATAAAAATGATTTACCGATACGTTATGATACTGATTTTGTATGTTTTTAAATAAATAAAGAACCGGAAGCGCTTCTATATTAACTCCCATAGACTCGCTACTATGATAAAAAAAAAAATATCCTTTACTAGCCATCTGTGAGAAAAGGGGGAAAAGGCAGCAATAATCGAATTATCGATTCGATCGATCCTCCTGTATAGCGGATATCAGAACAGAACCTGTACTTATTTAGGGCTGATTGTCAGCAAGCTGGTAATTTTCCACTCGCCACCGAGGGGGCGTGGCCTCTGCATGAGAGACAGGCGTGCAGGTCGCGGGCACGTTTAAACCGCCCGGAAAGGAGGGGGGGGGATGCGTATAAACCTGCGGTATGTCGACTTAAAAAAAATCATACAACCTAAAACATAAACAGTCCATTATGGTTCTTCGGTTTCGTTTGTTTGTGTGGGTCCTACAGTAAAGCGTGTGACTTTGACACAGAGTTTTTCACACGACCACGTGATTTCCTCACACCCCCCCCCTCCCCATCCTCCTCCAGCTCCCGCAAGGCGCCCTCACCACCACAACACAACCACCCCTCCCCTCCCTTCAAAGGACTATCACGTGGTGCAACTCGTCACTTGATGGAAAAATACAGGATTTTGGTGTAGGATATAGGGAGAAGAGAGAAAAAGGACTTTAGTGCAGCAATAACAGAACAAAGGAAAACATATACAATGATTAACTAGCTTGTGATTGCAGCAGAGTGAGTGCACGTGGTGGCACATGCAACTGTGATCCTGATCAAGTGATCATCGCATGTGCATGCTTCGCAATTTCCTTGCAATAAATATATAAATCCTGAGATGCAGGATAAATGCATCCTCGCCCTGGTGCATCCCCCTTAACAAGAGTTTTTCCATAATTTTTCTCTCTTGCATGAGAGCTTTGTGATAAACGAGCGGGATTGTTCACCGGATTTTTTGACCTGACCCGAGCTCTTTATTAGTTACATGTTTTTTACAGTGTACAAAGTCAACGTCAAGAAATTTCCAGGTTGATTGCAGTGCCCTGAAGTGCTCTGCTTTCTAGGAAATGGAAAGTCTCTTTCTGAGAAGATAGAACGACAGGAACGGGTGTGGAATTTGCATGACTTGTTCTTCACAAGAAATGTTTTTTTCATCTACACTTTACACATCGACAAACTGATCGCACTCGGCCTGTGGTCATGAACGTCATTTTATTGTTCATTACAACTATTTAAACTTAAATATTGGAATTGAACCTGGTTTATACAAGAAAATGCCAGCTTGTAAAAGATTTGTGGAAAAAAAAGTTCACCAGAAATTGTTTTTGCAGCATCCGACTTTTTTTTTGTGTCGCCTCTTTTTTTCGTTCTTGTTGTTTTGTTTGGTCTTTTCAGCAGTGCTGTGTAAGAAGCCAAAAGAACACTGACACAATAGAGCAATGTGTTAGTGCAGAGTGAAGAGACGTTAGTTTCCTAGCGCTTTATTTGTGTTTTCGGGGCAACCCGAGCACGGCATGTTCCTTTCGAAGCAGTCAGGGGTAAAAGGGGTTTGTGAGAAGAGAACACGTTCATTTTGTACTGTCTGCACTCCACAGGAAGTCGTATTACATGCCTCTCCTAGGAAGCCACAATTAATGTGAAATGTTGGTTATGTTTACTGCATTTTTTAAACAAACTTGCTCGAAGTGACTCCTCTGGTTAATAGTTCACATTCAGTGTTGTGTGTTTACTCAAACACACTGTACACTTTTCCAGTTGTTTGTGTCTCCTCCCCAAACTGCTACCACAATGTCACACAACCGTATATGGATGTCTGGATGTCTGGATGTTAGGAGACCCAAACCTGATCCAGCACGACAATGTCCGTGTGCACAAATTCATATCCATGAAAATATGGTTTGCATGGGTTGGAGTGGAAGATCTTGTGTGGCCTCCTATTGAATGAAACTGGAATGTATTGGAACACTGACTGACCCCAGACCTCCTCAACTCACCTTCATCAGTACCTCACTTTACTAATCCCTTTGAGAACCAAGTTCCAAGATCTAGTGGAACATCTTCTCAGAAGATTGGAGTTTATTATAAGAAAATGGGGATTAAATTTGGTATGGGATGTTCAAAAAACACATGCCAGTTTTATGGTAAGAGATGTCCACAAACTTGACACAATTTGCCAGGAGCACGTTCACGTCAAAGGTGCATGAAATATGAAATGCACTGAATACAAAAATGCCAATCACATGTCATTTTCATAGCTGTAGTTTTAAAACCACAAAAATTAGTGTGTAAAATGAAGTGAACTAACCGGAACACCATCACGATAGTATACAGTCTTTCAGGAGTAATTACCGTTTACGCTCAAGGGCTGTTTGATAACACCAATTGTGAAACCTGTGGTAGATTTAGTTTTAAAAGGAAACGGAAATTCAAAATAGAAACCTAGCCAGAAAGTGAGTCAACTACAATAGAGATCAAAGCTGTCATTGGTCGTGGGAAGAACCACCTGAAAGTCACAGGCCACAGTACAGCACATTTCTACACGTGAGTGAGTGTGTGTGTGTGTGTGTGTGTGTTTGAGTGAGCGAGCGAGTGCGAGGTTGAGCGCCACATTCAGGATTCGGCCAGCTTCAGCTTGTTCAAGCTGGTCCTGCCTGTCTATTTGCATACATTATCATGCCGTCAGGTCAGCAGGGCGACTTAGCCCCCACTTTGGCACAGTGTTCCTCCAAATGCTGGACTAAAAAAAAAAAAGCAACCCATTTGCATCGTTTAATATCAGTGTACAGTAACATGCATGAAAACGGCACTGATATTTAACATTTTTGAAAGCATAAAGCCCCGTAAAATGTGCATGCTTGTGAAAATCGAGCGCACGACTCTTTTTTGTTTCCCTCCGTCACATACACATTCGTAAAGATTAGGACATGTGGTGAAATTATTTTTCCGAATGTACGACGTGAAAATAGAAATAGGATGTAAAAAAAATTTAAAAACAAATGTATAACGTATAAATAAAAGTATAAAGCATAATTATAGAGTATAGAAAAGATACTGTACTATAAAAATAGATAGGAAAAGTGATCATGTGCTGTATTCAAGAGTCAGAAGGAAATGTAGACCGAGAAAGAGAAGTCCAGGTACCAGGCGATTTCCTAGTTTAGATTTATTGTGTGTTCTCAATCAAATAAACCTAAAAATCAAACCAATCAAAACTGTCGCTGTGTTTATTTATATTCGCCCCTATAAATAGTAGGGGCCTATTCCAAGAAGTGAACTTGGAAACAATACAAACAATGAGGAGGAGTCAATATACAGCAGGAGGAGAGAAACGAACAGCTCCCTTTAGTGGCTTTCATTCATTATGACAAGAATTAATTTTTTTTCCTTTTTTGGGGTACATCACATCTCTGATATGTAATCAAATGCACTCCAAAAAAAAAAAAAAAAAAAAAAAAAAAAAAAAAATATATATATATATATATATATATATATATATATATATATATATATATATATATATATATATATATATATACAGTGAGGAAAATAAGTATTTGAACACCCTGCTATTTTGCAAGTTCTCCCACTTAGAAATCATGGAGGGGTCTGAAATTGTCATCGTAGGTGCATGTCCACTGTGAGAGACATAATCTAAAAAAAAAATCCAGAAATTACAATGTATGATTTTTTGACTATTTATTTGTATGATACAGCTGCAAATAAGTATTTGAACACCTGAGAAAGTCAATGTTAATATTTGGTACAGTAGCCTTTGTTTGCAATTACACAGGTCAAACGTTTCCTGTAGTTTTTCACCAGGTTTGCACACACTGCAGGAGGGATTTTGGCCCACTCTTCCACACAGATCTTCTCTAGATCAGTCAGGATTCTGGCCTGTCGCTGAAAAACACGGAGTTTGAGCTCCCTTCAAAGATTCTCTATTAGGTTTAGGTCTGTAGACTGGCTAGGCCATGCCAGAACCTTAATATGCTTCTTAAAGGGACACTCCTTGGTTATCCTGGCTGTGTGCTTCGGGTCATTGTCATGTTGGAAGACCCAGCCTCGACCCATCTTCAATGCTCTAACTGAGGGAAGGAGGTTGTTCCCCAAAATCTCGCAATACATGGCCCCGGTCATCCTCTCCTTAATACAGTGCAGTCGCCCTGTCCCATGTGCAGAAAAACACCCCAAAGAATGATGCTACCACCCCCATGCTTCACAGTAGGGATGGTGTTCTTGGGATGGTACTCATCATTCTTCTTCCTCCAAACAAGTTTAGTGGAATTATGACCCAAAAGTTTTATTTTGGTCTCATCTGACCACATGACTTTCTCCCATGACTCCTCTGGATCATCCAAATGGTCATTGGCAAACTTAAGACGTGCCTGGACATGTGCTGGTTTAAGCAGGGGAACCTTCCGTGCCATACATGATTTCAAACCATGACGTCTTAGTGTATTACCAACAGTAACCTTGGAAACGGTGGTCCCAGCTCTTTTCAGGTCATTGACCAGCTCCTCCCGTGTAGTTCTGGGCTGATTTCTCACCTTCCATAGGATCATTGAGACCCCACGAGGTGAGATCTTGCATGGAGCCCCAGTCCGAGGGAGATTGACAGTCATGTTTAGCTTCTTCCATTTTCTAATGATTGCTCCAACAGTGGACCTTTTTTCACCAAGCTGCTTGGCAATTTCCCCGTAGCCCTTTCCAGCCTTGTGGAGGTGTACAATTTTGTCTCTAGTGTCTTTGGACAGCTCTTTGGTCTTGGCCATGTTAGTAGTTGGATTCTTACTGATTGTATGGGTTGGACAGGTGTCTTTATGCAGCTAACGACCTCAAACAGGTGCATGTAATTTAGGATAATAAATGTAGTGGAGGTGGACATTTTAAAGGCAGACTAACAGGTCTTTGAGGGTCAGAATTCTAGCTGATAGACAGGTGTTCAAATACTTATTTGCAGCTGTATCATACAAATAAATAGTTTAAAAATCATATATTGTGATTTCTGGATTTTTTTTTTTAGATTATGTCTCTCAGAGTGGACATGCACCTACGATGACAATTTCAGACCCCTCCATGATTTCTAAGTGGGAGAACTTGCAAAATAGCAGCGTGTTCAAATACTTATTTTCCTCACTGTATATATAAATGAATAGGCTAATAATAATATAAAAATATATATAAAAATAAAAACCTATGTTTGTTATTTATACCCATAAGTCACAGAGTTGTTTCTCACTTGAGACCATGGCAAGCTTTCATCAGGCAGGCAGAATGAACAAAGGGCAAACAAATGGCCCGGATATGACCTTTGACCTCCCACACCGAGAATGCAACTACTGTCCATCTTAGCGCTCGTGTGTGTACACTGCTCTTTGTCTTCCACAACAAAAACATGACATTAAAAACCTCCACACAGTCACTATTTTACTTGTCCCGCTATAGCATTGTCGACTCATCACGACTCCTGAAGGCTCATTTTAATGTTGAAACCTTCAAATATTGTACTGTAAACAAAACAGAAATAAATGTGGCTTGATAAAGGAATGAAGACAGATAGATTCTTGAACCGGACGGCCTTTATTACAGGAATATAATCCTGATATTCCAACATTAGAATTAGTATTTTAGTATGTACAGTAATGTTGTGCTATATTAATGACTATATAATGGATTTATAAAGCTATTTTTCTTTTTTTTTTGCTAAACAGACATAAACCTGACATTATTTACATGCTTGTTCATCGAGTAGGACTCTTTTTTGGTGAGCAGTCAAACTGGACAGAAGTCAATAATGTATAGTTAATGTCTCTATCCTTATCTTTATTTATTATTGTATTATTTAATATTCCTAGTATTTATAATTAGTATAATATTAGTAGATTGTGATTATTTATTTTCTATCTATCTATCTATCTATCTATCTATCTATCTATCTATCTATCTATCTATCTATCTATCTATCTATCTGTCTGTCTGTCTGTCTGTCTGTCTGTCTGTCTGTCTGTCTGTTCATTTATTACTTTGGATTTAATAAAAAGAAAAATAATTCAGAATATTAGCAATTTCAGAATCAGAATCAGAATAACCAAGAATGTTTGCATTTACAAGGAATTATTTTTAGGTGACAGAAGCTTCCATTTGCACGTTTTTTATTTATTTATGATAATTAAAATTGAACAAAGTAATACAAATGATGATAAGGAATAAAGTGTTATTGCACCTTTTTATAAATAAATATAAATAAGGAGTAATATTACACAGAAGGTACAGAAGTGGTGTCGCACATATTTTTATTTAATTGCACAATAGGGAGAGCATTTCAGTGTTCATGAGATAGATTACCTGGGGGAAGAAACTTCTTCTTGTTCCTGGCTGTCCTGGTGCTTGGTGCTCTGTAGCGTCAAATGTTCGAAAAGCAATCAATTGTATTTAATAAATTATTTTTAAAAGTGTTCACCACATATAAAAGTTCTGGGACAGACGGCCAGGACAACAAAAGTTGCCACAGCTCAGCTCCCCCCACTGTATTCCTAAATAGCAACATTCTCACACCATAAGCTGGCAGTAAATAAGTGATATTGTGTGTCTGGACTTATACAGTTCAGTGAAGTGTCATTCAAGACTCTAAATTGGGCTTTTAATGCAAATCTTTTAAATGAAGAGGATATTTTTATGTATGAACATTTGGCTGCAATGGCTTGGGGCTACAATTGTCACAGTTTTGCATGCAAGTGTCCATCTGTGAACATTTTATAAACTGAACAGTAATGGAACTACAATGGATGGACATTCATTGTTGAGGTTGATTATGGGTCTGGTTCCTCTTAAAGTTTCTCCTTCACACCAGGTCACGGAGCTCTTCCTTTCCGCAGTCACTTCTCAGTCATTAGGTATACATTTATAGAGAATAATTAATACATTTATATGTAATCTGTTCATTTCTTTAAAGCTGTTTTGAGACAAAGCTAAGTCGTTAAAAGAACTATACAGATACAAATGAGTAGATTTTTTTTTTTAAGATGGGAGGGATTTATTCATGATTCGCTAACACTATCGAAGCAATTTCACACAGAGTAATTATTCCTAACTAGTTCCTGCGAGTATAGAAATGTAGAATAGACTATAATGCTGTTTAATGATCGAAATATTACAAACTATTTTGTCTGCGTGACATTTTCTACGTCAAAAGAGTCAGTGCTTGAGCTGGCTCACTGATATTCCCATCACTACTAGCCTACATTCTGCTTCTTCTGACCACCTTGATTTATAGGAGATATGGAGAAATGAAGTTCATATGAAAAAGTTGACAGCAATATTCACCGTATGCTTGGCAAGGACAAAAACGGATCTCATTGGTTCCTGTAATGTAACGAGTCTGAACTAAATACAGCCAAATGCTAACAGGCCTGAGCTGTAAACTGCCTTGAAACAACCAAACACTGTTATGTTTAGTAATGTAGAATGCATAAATACATTTTATTAGTCTTTTTTTATTTTATTTACCTTTATTAGATATAAACGCGAGGGGGAGTGGTGGCTCCAGCGGTTAAGCCGCTGGGTTGCCGATCGGAAGGTCTGGGGTTCGAGCCCCGGTATCGCCAAGCTGCCACTCTTGGGCCCTTGAGCAAGGCCCTTAACCCTCTATGCTCCGGGGGTCCCTTACGAGGGAAATATCAAGGTCCGTGACGTCGGAGTGACGTGGGGCCGCCTTCCCGTGGGCTCACCGCCTGCAGGAGGGACCGTAAGGGACGGTGCTGTGAGGATTGGGCAGCAGTCTAAGGCAGGGGCCTGCTTAGACTGCTGCCCCCGCGACCCGAATTACGGATAAGCGGGAGAAAATGAATGAAGGATGAATGAATAGATATAAACGCATTTTATAAATCAATGTATTAGTAGTTTAGATGATGTGGAATGTGAATGAGCTCTTATTATATTAATTAATGAATGAATCAATTGATTCATTCATTAATGAACTGATATTACATTTAGAGTAACAGATTAATCACTTACAATAAACAGACAAAAGTGTGTTGTCTTTTAGGGGAAAAAAACTATTGTTGGTACCGTGTGGTTTTCTGTTACTTTTATTTATCATTTATGAAAGGAATCTGTGAGACTTTAGTATGTTTATAGTTCATGCTTTTAACTGTTTCCCCATTTCTTTTTGAGAGAGTAAAAGAGGACGGTGACAGAACGACTGTTTTTAGCTCTTGTGATAGCAAGAACAATGTTTTACAGATGTTCTGCAACTGTATTGAATTACATGAATTCAAATATTGCAGAATTACATGAATTCTGTATTTAGGAAATCATTCAAAGTGTGAATGCCTTTACACACACACACACACACACACACACACACACACACACACACACACACACACACACACACACACACACACACACACACACACACACACACACACACTTCATTTCTTCTTCTTTTCTTTCTTTTTGTATTGCCAGTTTGCACTGTTTTTTTTATGTAGCATCATCTGCAATATTGTATTTATTTATATGTTACAATTATTTTATTACATTCTGCCAATTATTTTATTACATATACTGTATATATATATATTTATTCCATTGGTTTTATTTATAATAAAATAAACTCTAATGATGAACATTAGTCTTAATATAAAAAAAGATTGTCATTATTATTATTAATATCATATCCATTCCTATAAACAGCACAATTTCCTCCTTTCGCAAAAGAATTCACCTTTTCATGTGATTTAAGGTAAAAAAAAATATAAACTTCACAAATAAAGCCACATTAGAGTTCAAGCTTTCACGTTTTATTGTACAGGATATCTAAATCCTCTCAAGCTTGATTTATTGTGGTTGTTTATGATGGTAAAAGTGCAGCTCACTATAGCAGGACTGGCCGGGTTTTGTTCACCTGAGATTAGAACATGAGGAACATGAGCATCAGTGCACTGTATATAACGGGTTACAGGATGATACAGACAGGAATTCAATCTGACAAAATGAAAGAGGAATGAAAAATGCTGCCACGAAGCAGAATATGTAAAGGAAAGGGCAAAGATTCTGAAAGCTTCTGCGATGCTATTAATTTCCAATGCATTTTTCATCAACTTCTGCTGAACTAATGATTTTACTGGCCTCCGTTACGCCACTGCAGACCTCCCGACTGTCTCAAAAGGGTTGGATAAAAGGACAGCTGCAGGCTGTAGGAAAGATCACTGAAAGGACTTTTTTTTTTTTTTTTTTTTAACATATCATTAAAGTCTCATTTCTTACACAGTCATCAGTAAATCTGTCTCTACTGCTTTTTCTTTCACGTTGGTCTGGTCTGACCACTGCGTATCTTCGCCCTAAAGAAAGACCAAAGATGAGTTACGAATAGATCTGAAACAGAGAGAGGGAGAAAAGTAGGGATACACAATGCCTAACCTAATACATAATAATCTAATGGAAATTTTCCATGCTGTGGATTGTAAAGATGTGTACAGTTTAGGGTTGGTAATATTCAGCGATTCGCATCAGAATAAAAGTTTATGTGCTGCATAGACTATTTTTTTTTGCTTACGAATACAAGTTTGTATTTGTATCGGGATGCATAGTTTTTAACATATTTAAAAATGAAACATTTTTGAGATCGATTTCTCTTCGCTGAACTGTTTCTCAAGCGCGTTCTCTCAGCACCGCTGCTGCTACGTGAAAATGAGGCATTGCAACACTATACGGAGGCCGAGGCGTGTCCTGAGAGTCACATAGAATACAGATTAACATGGCAGAGGTAGAGCTGTAACGTCCTGTTGTAGAGCTGTAACACAACAGGAAAAAAAAGGTCTGGGTTTATTTAATCTCTTTTTTTTGCCCTACAAAGGCGTGTTTGTGAAAAGGCCATGCGTTAAAAGTTAGAAGGCACTTAAGTAAATGGATAATTTGCTCTCTGTCTGAACCACAGAAATAAAAGCGAACGATCCGTACCATATTAAATTGCATGGCATCGTGTTTGTTTCCAATGAATCGTATTGCATGGAATCGCACGGTGTTGAATCAAATAAAAATTGAATTGCGCCGAATTGTAATATGGGTGAATCGAATCGCATCAGTAGCTGCTTCATATGTATCTGTAATGTATCGTATCGTTGTCTATGCATTACGATGTGAATCGCATCGGCCTAAATTACGGAGATGCACATCCCTACTACAAATCCTGCAGATGTGTCCGTGAACCAAATAATTTTAAATAGAAAAGAACGTAATAGAAAAAAAAAGTAATTAAGGACATTTTTAGGAAAAACTGCATATTTGAGCATACTGACTCTTCAGCTGGTATTATATTTTATAGTATACTGTAAAATATAGTATTTAAAACGGCAAATCATTTCCTAGGGTAACCACGAGTGGTGATGGGGAAAATAAATATTTTGAGAAACATCGAAAGTTTCAAAACAATTGGACAAAAACATGCTTTTATTGAAAGCTCTGGTGCTCTGCTCTGTCTGGTTTCCACAGAACGTATTTCCTTTTTTAAAAATTAAACATTAAGAGACATTTTGAAATCTGATAGATGAGATTTTGAACGTTTGCATGAAATTTAACCTGACCACTTTTTTACCACTTATCACTGCTGACCCTTCGCACCCAGCTACAGAACTTAGCTCACCAACTGCCAGACACAGGAACAGTTTCTTTCCCCAAGCAATCAGCTTCATTAACAACTGACCATAATTATATTCCCTGCTTCATATCTAAAAGTACTGCACAGAACTGTCAGTCATCACATTATCTGTATATGTTACACACACTATGGCTGATATACAGTACAGACCAAGAGTTTGGACACACCTTCTCATTCAAAGAGTTTTTTTTATTTTCATGACTATGAAAATTGTAGAGTCACACTGAAGGCATCAAGGGCTATTTGACCAAGAAGGAGAGTGATGGGGTGCTGCGCCAGATGACCTGGCCTCCACAGTCACCGGACCTGAACCCAATCGAGATGGTTTAGGGGTGAGCTGGACCGCAGAGTGAAGGCAAAAGGGCCAACAATTGCCAAGCATCTCTCGGGAAACTCCTTCAAGACTGTTGGAAGACCATTTCAGGTGACTACCTCTTGAAGCTCATCAAGAGAATGCCAAGAGTGTGCAAAGCAGTAATCAAAGCAAAAGGTGGCTACTTTGAAGAACCTACAATATGACATTTTTCAGTTGTTTCACACTTTTTTGTTATGTATATAATTCCATATATAATTCCACATGTGTTCATTCATAGTTTTGATGCCTTCAGTGTGAATCTACAATTTTCATAGTCATGAAAATAAAGAAAACTCCTTGAATGAGAAGGCGTGTCCAAACTTTTGGTCTGTACTGTATATTGTACAAAGTTCTATAGTAAACTCTTTATCATACCTGATGCACAATACTGTTATTTGCACTACCATGCACTCACACTTTATGTACATCTGTCATGTAATCTGTATCCCTATTTAATACTCATACTCGTCTATATGGTCTCACATTGTCTGTATTGTCTTGTTTAGTCTGTTTTCTCTTGTATAGTCCAAGCTGAATGTATAGTTTTTATTTATGTCTGTACTTTGAGAGTCACTAACAGCTGGAACCAAATTCCCGATTCTGATTCCGATTCTGATTATTAACCAGACTACAAAGCTATTAGCACGACAATGCAAAGCCAGAGGTTTAAAAACAATGGAAATATTGTTTTGAAGGCCCCAGTTTAAGCTCTGTTCTTTAATCTTCACACGCACTTAACTTGTGTTGCTGCATATTTTAGTTATTTATTTTGACTTGTTTTTGGGCCGAAATAAAGTTGGTATAGAAATGTTATTTTCTTAATAATAGTAAAAATATTAATATTTTCCCCCAAATACTCTTTAAAACACAAAACATTTTTCGCTCATGCACATGCAAGTAAAAAAGTTATTTATTTAAAAGTTATTTATTAATATTATTTTTTATAATAGTAAAATGTTTGTTTATTTTAAATAGCTTTAAAAAAAAAAAAAAAAAAAAAAGCTTGTACGTGGACATAAAAGGTTTTGTTATTGAAAACCTGTATTTTTTTTTTATAGTCTTTTTGGCGAAAAAAAGGTTCCCAGCCCATTTTATACTGTATACACACTATATGGACAAAAGTATTGGGACACATGACATTTCCATCCATTTGTGGTTCTTTAGGATGAACTGGAACGCTGACTGCACCCTAGACGTCCACTCCTTTACTTTTTAACGCCCTTGTAGCTAAACATACACCGAATCATTGTGTGATTAATAACTCTGATTGGTCCGCAAGCGTTGATTTGTTTTCAAGAAACAGCTGCTCTGACACTTTTTAATATCCATTCTAATTTAAATCATAGGTTTATTATGATGTATTATTGTTTCTAATTAAAAGAAAAATCATTTCTATCGGAGCAAAGGTTTTATTCCCTATAAAAAAATATATATATAAAAAGATCTGTACAAGCGGCATGCGAGTGTGCGTCATACCGGGGTGTTTTTTCCGAGGTGTTCTGTCTGTTACTCAGCTGAGTGGAGCTTTTGAATTGCGCCTCCAACCTGACGTAGATACCTCCTGCATGCTGAGGATACAGCCACATACCCACACACACACACACGTTTATGCAAGATCTTCTTTCTCTTGACACTTTCTGACAGTGTGTATTCGACTTTCACATGTTTTACAATCAACACAGTTCTGCTTTACCTCCTTGGTGTCCCTTGACTTGCTCTGTTCCAAGTCACCGAAGCGCATCTTAGTGAGATGGTCAATAATCTCCACCATTCTCCTTTGGTCTGCAGAGAAAGAAAGAGAAAAGGAAAGAGATTGAGTTTAATCGACTGAATTTTTATTTTGAATTATTGCACCTGTTATACATTCGTACTTTTGTCCTACACTGTCATCTTGCAATTTTGTCAATATTTATTATTATTATTATACTGATATTGTCATTCAAATCTGAGAAAAAAAAGAGAGAGAAATGAAATCACTTGCCCTTGTATTAAAATTAAAATGTGGCTAAAACTGAAGATGACAGAAGTTTCAATCATTAATCAACCGTAAAGGATTCTCAGTGTCGAGCTCTTTGTTATAGATCTTTATCGCTCATTTACATCACTCAACATAATTATGATCTTTCTAGTTCTTACGTTGCACAGTTCTAGCAGTGGTAACTATAAGATGTTCAAATCCCAGAACCACTGCTCCTTAGCTGCTCAGTCTGTGATCATAAATGTAATCACTGTGGATTTGTGGTTTACAGTAACAAAGTAAATGTAATTTGTTACTGTGCTTAAGTAGCTTTTTCACGTATCTGTACTTTACTGAAGTATTTCCATTTAGGGAGACTTTAACTTCACTACATTTTAAAGTCAAATATCTCTTTTTACTCAAATACATTTAGCAAAATCGGTCCTCTTTAGCAAGTCATCAGTGATTATATCGTCTGAGATCCTCCAGCACTGCTCGACTGGTACCTCCTTCTCTCAGAATGAGAGGTAAGTACACTTCAAGGCTCTTCTCTGTTCTGGCACCGAGGTGGTGAAATGAACTTCCCCTAGATGTCCGTACAGCAGAGTCCCTGACTAGCTTCCAGCGACGTTAAAGACCTACCTCTTCCTGAAACACTGAAATTAGCACTTTCCAAGTTTGTAAAATTCGAGTTATATTTATATTAGGTTTGTTATCTTGTGTACCAGTGTAGATTTATTTATTACTAGAGACTCAAAGCACTTTTGTACGTCGCTCCGGATAAGGGCGTCTGTTAAATGCCGCAAATGTAAATGTAAATGATTGGTGCTTGGTGTATCCTTGGTGTTATCACCAACAAACAGTTCAGTATCAGTTCAACAGCAAGCAGAACATTTTGAGAGGAATGAATGATGAACTCCTGACTCGAGGCGCCTCGACACCCGCGACCTTATTTTTTGACTCATCTTGATCATTGTAATAGATATCAATCATTGTGTGACTCATTAATATTAATAATAAAATCATGTGCTAAAAGGAACATTAGAGTCTTTTCACATAAACTTATGAGTTGATTAAGCGAAGTGACAGAAATGCTAATAGGATCATTATCGCCACAATAAATCGTAACACTTTGGACACTAAAGTACATTTAAAGGCAAATACTTTTGTACTTTTACTCAAATGAACGTTTGAAGAAAGCACTTTTACTGGAGTTATATTTTGCAGAGTGCTTCTCTAATCCAACTCAATGAACTCAACAACTACATTGTGGCGTCCGGCGCGTGCTGCAAACGTGAACGCATCTGCTGAAGAACTTCTTAAATACAATATCTAGCATCTTTTCTCTTCACTTCTCCACACCACAGGAAAACATACAGATTAGTGATAATGAAGGAAAAACATGGCTGAGCGGATTAAAGGATAAACGTATATTGATGAGGGAGAGCAGAGACCTTCCTCTCTCTGGGCATCCTGGTTAAACCTCATCGAGCGAGTGCTGTCCCATTTACTCTTTTGTATGCTCACGCTGGGAAACCAGAGAGACAAGAAGAAACAAAGATATAGAAAAAAGGAACAATTTGTTGGCATCGCATGATTTAAACACATTTTTTTTTTGGATAAATTGAGTTTAGTAAATTTTGGAATCGTATTAACGTGACTGATAAGACATACGTGAACGGGGTCGAGTCCTTCGAAGTGCTCTGTAAAAAAAAGACGAATGACGCTGTGAGGTAGAGATCGCTGGAGATATAACTGTAGAAAAAATAATAATAATACTGAACGTCCTTAACGTACCTTCTCTCCTCCGGCTCGCTCTTTGTGCAGTATGCTCGGTGAGGACACTTGTCTTTTTAAAGGCTTGCCTGGTTTCCTTAGCTTTTTTACAGCTAATATAACAAAACAACAACAACTGTAAATGAATCTGAAGGGTAAACAGGAAAGTATTTCATGCCTGCAAACTCTAAGAAAAAAACACTAATAAATAAATAAATAAATAAATAAATAAATAAATAGGCCCCAGACCACAATGTTCGTAGTCTTTTCTTTAACTTTATAGGCACCACAAAACTTAGCATACTTATAAATATTAAAAATAATAATTAAGTGTATAACAGTAAAGCAGTAGGTTGTTGAAAGGATAACCTCTAGATGGCGCTAGTAAAACGGTTTCTTTTTATTTTTTTCAATTTTGTTCACAGTTTTCTCGAAATTCTGCTTTATTTCTAGCAATTCAAATCGTTGCAAGTTTCAATGCACCACTGACGCACAAAATTGGAAATATTAAAATACATCACTGGACAGAACAGACGTAGTCACTGTAGCCTTTGCTCCTGTCTGCCACTGGTATGTACACACGTTGCATTGTAACATTAAAGCGGCAGCAGAGTTGATTGCTCAAGCTACCTCTTGGTTGTTGCGAGAAATAAAGTCAGAATTGTAAAGAATAAAATCAGGTCAGAATTGCAAGAAATAATTACGAGAAATTAAGTCAAAATTGAAAGGAATGAGGTTGAAACTGCGAAAAATAACTGCAAGGAAAAAAAAGTCGGGTCAGAATTGCGAGAAATAATTGTGAGTAATAAAATAGGAATTGTGAACAATAATTGCGAGCAATAATTGCAAAGAATAAAGTCTTAATTGTGAAAAATGAGGTCGGAATTACGAGAAATAAAACCAGAATTGCGAGAAACAAAGTCGGAATTAGGCAAACTTTTTTTCTGTGGCGGAAATTGAATCCTTATGTGCGCATAAAAAAGTGAAAAATTATTTCTTTGAAAAAAATTGTTTATTTCCGAAAAAAAAAAAGAAAAAGGGGACTGAACAGGCTACGCTCAATAGTCCATGATGATGATGAAGATTATCCTCTATCTTTTAATTATGTCTCATCCTCTAATGAGACACATAAAGCTGGTCCTTTTTTATATGGCATGGAGGTCCAAATCAAAGTTCACCAAGAGCCCTAGTTTGGGGCGTCTCCAAATTTGACCAAATTTGGGCTGCTAAATGCTCCAGTGCCAACTAGTTAAAATCTTTAACTACAACCTCATCCCACCTTGCTTCTTTGATGTGTCATCTTCATCCCCGACTTCATCCTCTGTGACCTCTGAACCTGTAGTGTAGTCCTCGTCCTCAGACAATAAAGGATGTTGTCTCTATACAACATTAAAGACAGATAAATACCTCAAGGATTTACTTTTCAACACATTTACTACGGACTGGGTGATAATGAGAGTGGATACACCGAGTGTGAGTGTGTGTGCTTACGAGTTGGAGACTCCAGTTCTTCAACAGTGAAAACTGGAACAGATTAGAGAAAAGAGAGATGAGTTTAGCTAATCCTAAACATAGGATTGATTGAACAACAGTCTGAAATTGATTCGTGAGATGGAGTAATTTCCACATTTGAGGTACACCCTAAGGTTGAAGGCTTGAATACTAGGATTTTTCGACAGGATCAACCAAACAAGAACCATAGAACAGAAGAAGAGTCTGGTCTTTTCTGCAATATTAAAACTTCCACAGACAAGAAAGAAGGCAAAACTGGATGAACATCACGTATATACATTCAATTTGATTCGATTCGTTTCGTTTTGATTCAATTCAATTCTTTTTTTATTTGTAGCAATGGAAAATGGACGTGGTCTCAAAGCAGCTTTTTTTCAAAAAAGGTGTATTTAAGGATTTTAAAGGGTGTATTTTTAAAGGTGCATTAAAGAATGAGTAGTTTAGTGCCCATTAGTTTCTTATAATTTAGTTTATCCCTAATGATTGAGGCAGTGGTGACTGAAAAAGGAAAAAATTATTCCTGAGATGGTATGAGGAAGAACCCATTCTCATCCGTGTGTACATTGTATTACATCATTGGCGATAACTGATTATGATTATGACAATTGAACAAAGCAGGAGACTCACAGCGGTGACTTCTCTGGCTCTAAGAACGTTAAGGTCTGCGTGGTCCAGCGTGATGTCGCATTCGGGCGCTTGCTCGCTCTGTTTTGCCGACTCAGCAGAACTGCGAGACGGATGCAGCGCAGCACAAACAGAAAGGTAAAAATCTGAATCATAATTCGTAATATTGCTCACAAAAATAAACAGCATCTGGAAGCTGAACATCCTTCAGACCTGTCTGGTGCTGTTGGGGAGCTCATGCACACAGCGTCTCTGTGGAGAAGCAGGTCATTCAGTACTCGAGTCTGCACAGAGCTCACGTTGCCCTCGCAGTCCCCAGGTTCTGCCACAGTAACCGTGTGGTCCCTCATCTTACAACCCTGAGGCGCGCGCGCGCACACACACACACACACACACACACACACACACAAAGGGATTGCAGTGCTTACAGAAATTTAGATATTGCATATATCGAACCAAAAAAAAAAATAAAAATATATATATATATATATATATAGTTCTATTTATATATTATTCTACTATACATAAGCACACTTTCCAAGTTTGTAGAATTCAAGAGTTATATTTATATTAAGTTTGTAATCTTGCGTACCAGTGTAGATTTATTTATTACTAGAGACTCAAAGCACTTTTGTACGTCGCTCTGGATAAGGGCCTCTGCTAAACGCCGCAAATGTGAATGTAAATGTAATGTAGACACGATCATTACAGTTTAAACGGTGGTCTGGTTCTCGCTAACTGTGAATGTCAGCTTCTGTTCAAGCTTAACCTGGGAAAGGTAGTGTATTTTAGCTAATCATAAACTTGGTTACACATTTGTATGTGCTTCAATCTCACCGTTGGCATAGCGACTGGGTCAAAGCGTAAAGCTCTCTGCTTGCAGCAGGGGTAGATCCCGGCACCATGCTCACTACGACTGGCGCCCATGCCTGGGTAAACCACAGCCTCAGGATGATACCTGCACTGGGCCAGATCACAGCAGAGGAAAACCTGCAGCAGAGGAATGTCTACATTATGACCTAAAATATATATTTGTATACTAGGGAAACATGGATAGTGCAATTACAGCTTGTTAAAGATGCGTTAGGTAAGAATTGGGGGAAAAACGTCTCTAATAGATATATGGGTGGGCTTGAATACGATTCAAATTTTTTATTTTTTTTATAAGCCTGTAAGCTCCGCCCACAAAACTTTAATTAAAGTTATAATTATTGTGGACAGTCAACACCGGTAAACTCTTGTTTTTTTGCTTTATAATACACTTGTATTGTGATACATCATTTTCAACATTATTTCTATTTAATATAATATAATAATAATATATTTTTTTTAAATCAGGATCAAAAACTGGGAACTAAATAAACAGCACACAAAAGTACGTCAGATGGCAAAGATTTGCTGAAAATACATAAAATACATTTATTAATTAAAAGGGTAAATTGTCATTGTGAGAATGTGCTTGCGAAACAGTTTAGTGAGGAGAAAATCAATTTACATATCAAATATTGGTCACAAATCTTTGGTCACTTTTCAAATAATAAAAGAATCGCACATCTACGAATAATTATATAGAAATGTATCGGTATCTGTGAATCTTACCATCCCTAGTAAATACAGTTACCTGTTTACAGCATGAGCAGGTGAGATAATTAATGGCACCCCAGATCCTCCAGTAAACCATCACCCACGATTTCAGCTCTTCATATAAGCTGTTTAGATACTCATGGACGTCCCAGTTCTTTTGTCTGAGGGAACACAAACAACATCAGTAAACAAACCAGTCCACACTGGTCATTTTTACTTATTGAAGCTCAAAAAAAAAAGAAGAATAAAATGTAGAAGAAGCGTTTTGTACCTGCTGTGTGTGTAGACGATATCCCCACGATGGTCGATGTTGATTTTACCCGGAACGCAGGAGACCTTCCTTTCTGTGTCTTTGGTGAGAAGCTTAAGGCAAAGACCACACCTTAGTGGAAAGACAATAGGAAGAAAGAGAGAAGATTCAAAATATATCCCCACAATGTGACCCCGCAGTGCAGCATCATTAATGCATTTGACCCAAAAATATAAGGTGTTCAAAAGCCTTTGAGGACTACAGGGAGGTTGAACATTTCTCTCTGACCTGTACAGCGTAGCAGCATTTCCTGGGGAATCATGACTTTCAAAACCTGGATCAAACAGCTTTTCAATCTTCTTCTGGAACACTTTACTGAAAGATGCATATCACAGCATAGAAAAGGACCATGTTTGTCTTCTTATCTGATTTATGCACATTTCATAAAAAAAAAAAAAGAAAAAAAAAAAAAAGAAAAAGGATGACCTCTTAAACTTGTCCTTTTTGTCCTTGATGTCATCTGCCTGGTTGTGCGTAAACAGCAGGGCGATGCGTGAGGCCAGGTTGCTGTTGATGCAGCTCATGTTGCACGGCGTGGCGACGATGGCGCTCATGTGTTCGTGACAGTACTGAATGCACTCCTCCACCTGCAGACACAGTATTCAACCTTCACCTTTCTTCATTTCCAGAAAACCATCAGATAAATCATTATTAAATACATTTATTTAATAAAGGGATTTTGTTATAGTTTATTAATATTTTTAAATACAGCTGGAGATTAACTGAATCCTCCTTTCAGACAATAAGTAGTGATTCTGTCTTTCTATCAGATAACAACATCCCAAAACCAAACCATTTTCTAATTGGTGGTAGTTTTCACCTTTTTGCTACTAAATGAGTGCACACCTTGGGTTGGGGCTCATTTCTTTTAAAAACTGCATTATTTTTTAACAGATAAAAACTCTTCAAGTGGTGCAATTTATTTGAGAGGACGATTGATTGGGGCCTGAACTTGTTCTTCACCTTCACATGAGATTAGAACGCTTGGTCGTGGATCTGAGACTGGAAGATAATTTTAGCGACTTGGTTCTTTAAGTCTTGTTCATCAAAATAAACAATATATATATATATATATATATATATATATATATATATATATATATATATATATATATATATATATTTTTTTTTTTTTTTATAATAATTTAGTTTCTTTCATTACTTTGATCAGAAGTAAAATAAAATGTTAAATTTTCAATAAGCAGATCCCCCTAAAACATCTACATACACCAACTTTGACTATCATCTTCTTCTTCTTTTGGCTTCTCCCATTAGGGGTCGCCACAGCAGATCATCTGTTTCCATACGCCCCCTGTCCTCTACATCTGCCTCTTTCAAACCAACTACCTGCATGTCTTCCCTCACCACATCCATAATCCTCCTCCTTGGTCTTCCTCTTTTCCTCCTTCCTGGTGACTCCATCCTGAGCATTCTCCTACCGATATACCCCATGTCCCTCCTCTGCACGTGTCCAAACCATCTCAAACCAACTTTGACTATAGTTTCAATTATTACGGTAAAATTTGGAAATGTGTATAAAAAATTTTAAAATGCTAAACAGAATGAATAGCTCACCCCTCGAATCTTCTGGTCCGTGTCGTTAGTTCTTTTATCACGTGACTTCTATAATTATTGTAACAATAATGTCAAGACCAAAAAAACCCTGATCTATTACATTGTGTAGCGTCGATGGGAGTCAGAAAAAAGGAACGACTCAGACCAGAGGACTCGAGATCTTCTTCTTCTTCTTCTTCTTCTTCTTCTTCTTCTTCTTCTTCTTTCGGCTGCTCCCATTAGGGGGCGCCACAGCGGATCATCCGTCTCCATACCACCCTGTCCTTTACATCTGCCTCTTTTACACCAACTACCTGCGTGTCTTCCCTCACCACATCCATGAACCTCCTCCTTGGTCTTCCTCTTTTCCTCCTACCTGGTGGCTCCATCCTCAGCATTCTTCTGCCAATATAATTAATGTCCCTTCTCTGCACATGTCCAAACCATCTCAATCTCGCCTCCCTCACCTTGTCACCAAAACATCCTACATGCGCTGTCCCTCTAATAAACTAATTTCTAATCTTTTCCATCCTCGTCACTCCCAACGAAAACCTTAACATCTTCAGCTCTGCTACCTCCAGCTCCGCCTCCTGTCTTTTACTCAATGCCACTGTCTCTAATCCATACAACATCTCAGGTCTCACCACAGTCCTATAAACTTTCCCTTTCATTCTTGCAGATATTCTTCTATCAGAAATCACTCCTGTCACTCTTCTCTGACCACTCCACCCTGCCTGCACTCTTTTATTTACTTCTCTAACACACTCTCCATTACTTTGCACTGTTGACCCCAGGTACCTGAACTCCTCCACCTTCTCCAGCTCTTCTCCCTGCAACCGCACCACTCCACTGCCCTCCCTCTCATTCAGACACATGTACTCTGTCTTACTCCTACTGACTTTCATTCCCCTTCTCTCCAGCGCATATCTCCAGCTCTCCAGGCTCTTCTCAACCTGCTCCCTACTCTCACCACAAATCACAATATCATCCGCAAACATCATAGTCCAGGGAGACCCCTGTCTGACCTCATCCGTCAACCTGTCCATCACCACTGCAAACAGAAAAGGGCTTAGGGCCGATCCTTGATGCAGACCAACCTTCACCCTGAACCAGTCTGTCGTACCTACTGCACACTTCACTGCCGTCACACTGTCCTTCTCTATACTTCTCCATCAACATCCTCAAAGCAAATAAGGCATCTGTGGTGCTCTTCCTCGGCATGAAACCATACTGTTGCTCACAGATGGTCACCTCTTCTCTCAGCCTGGCTTCCACTACTCTTTCCCATATCTTCATGGTGTGACTGATCAACTTAATTCCCCTGTAGTTACTGCAGGTCTGCACATCTCCCTTATGCTTAAAGATCGGTACCAGCACACTTCTCCATTCCTCAGGCATCTTCTCACCTTCCAAAATCCTGGTTAAAAACTCCACTGCCATCTCTCCTAAACATCTCCACGCTTCTACCGGTATGTCATCTGGTCCAACCGACTTTCCATTCTTCATCCTTTTAATCGCTGCTCTCACTTCCTCCTTACTAATCCTATCTACATCCTGCTTCACCAGCTCCACATCATCCAAACTTCTCTCTCTCTGGTTTTCCTCATTCATCAGCTGCTCAAAATACTCCCTCCACCTTCTCAACACACTCTCCTCACTAGTCAACACATTTCCATTTCCATCCTTTACTGCTCTAACTTGCAGCACATCCTTCCCAGCTCGATCCCTCTGCCTGGCCAATCGGTATAAATCTAAAACCCTAGAGGACCAGAGGACTCGAGATAAACTACTCAATTCTGTTTCCTGTGCATAACCCAAGATTTTGCGATGCTTTGCTCATACACGTCCAGCAGAAAATGAACAGATCACTCTTTAAGACGACTCGTTCAAAACGAATGAAACCCGTCACTAATCTGGGACCACGTGAACTTTATTTTGCTTGATATGATTATTTGTATATCACAGGTCATGCAGCATGTTGAATACACCACGCAGACACCCAGCGCTACGCCTACAAGACTGAAATACACCTACTAAAGCATCCTCACATAACTATTGCTAATAATGTACTGAATCTTAAAACCTCAATCGGGAACCGTTTCCTGTTGTTTTTCTTCAATAGATAAATACCAGCTGATTATTAGGTTGTATGAGGTACTTAGTCATTTGAAACCAAAGAAATCTACAATATAATTATTAATTTGTGTACAAACTATTAAAATAGCCTTAAAATAGTGCTATACGTTTACATTTTGTAGCAGCAAGGCACAGTAGGGTCTCAAAGCCAATATAAAAGAGCAACAGGCTACAGTGGGTATCTGCAATAAGAAACTCAGACTGATCTGGATGTCTGTATACCTGCATTGGTAACTCATCTATGTATCTGAGCAGTAGTTTCATTCTTTTACCTGCTTTAGCCATCACTGTAGTGTGTACATATACTCTATATAAATGCTAGCACATAGCTAGCCAGCCAGTCAACAGCTAGTAAACTAGCTTGCCTTTGTAAACATCAGGTAAGCATGAGTAGGATTTTGGGATCTCGATTAGATTTGTCATATTTGTAGCCCAACCAATGGAAACACAAAAACGAAATGTTTCCACCAACTGATTTTAGCTAAGCTGCAGGGAAATGAACTAATTTACAGGATCTGTGGGAAATAATGGTAATGTCACCACATTGTCATCTGTTAAGAATTTGCATAGCTAAGCTAATAGCAATTTCAAAAGCAATTCCTAATACAAAAAAAAAAAAAAAAAAGATTTGAAAAAATGTTTTTGTTTTTATTTTAAAATCTTACCAAATTTTCCTAAAACATCTATCTACACTGCCTGGCCAAAAAAAAAAATCCCACACACTAACATTCAATTGGAATTGGCCTTTTGCTTCGATTACAGCACGCCGTTTCAATAAGCCTATGTAATGTCAAAATGTTTATTAGAGTGCATTCGTTTCTCGGCAAGATTGTATTTAAGATGGGAGGACTGGACCGCTGTGTAGTATTCTCCAGCACATTCCAAAAATTCTCAATGGGGTTAAGGTCTGGATTCTGGAGAAAAAAAAAAAAAACGACTAATGCTCATGGAAGCACTCTCACAATTTAAGCCTGATCAATCCTAGAATTGTCATTGTAGAAGATACCAGAAAAGATACCATATTTAGTGTTTTATATACTTGTATACTGGTAATTCCCTCAGGAAAGAAAAAAAAATCTACTAATGGAAAAACCTGGTCATTCAAGTAGTCAGCTGAACTCTTTTTTTTGGGTCACATAACATTGCTAACCCCTGATGTACCTAAGCAACCCCAGATCACAACACTGCCCCCACAGGCTTTTACGATAGGAACCGATGATGGGTGAATCTCTTCATCGGCTTATCTCTGCTTTTTGATGCACAAATCACTTTGGAACAGGGTAAATGTGGACTCATTAGACCCCATGACCCATTTCCATTGGTCCAGAGTCCAATCTTTATGATCTCTAGCAAACAGAACCTCTTTTGGATTCCACTTTATGTAGAGTTTGGACATTGGACCTCTGAGTGTTTAAAGGCTGGAGAAGCTGGTGTTGGATCTATGATGATCTCAAATGTTGAGCTTCTCAGTGGCTCCTGGTTCCATAACGTCAACTGACTGTATAAGACTGTAGAAAGGACATTACTTATAATCACACACTCCGGAGCTCATGTTAGTTCTCACTCTCCGGTGTTCTGCATTGTTTAAAAAATTTATAACCACACTCTTAGTGTCACCCTTATGAGGATGGGTTTCCCTTTTGAGTCTGGTTCCTCTCAAGGTTTCTGCCTCATAACATCTAAGGGAGTTTTTCCTTGCCACAGTCACCACGGCTGCTCATCAGGGATAAATACACACCATTCACCTTAACTGTTAAATTCTGTAAAACAGCTTTGAGACGTCTATTGTATAAAGCGCAATAGAAATAAACTTGACTTGACTCTTTTTCCACCAATGAGCTTTATTGATAAGTGGTTGTCCTAAGGCTACATGGCTGTTGACTTCTCTTCGTATTTTAAGTGTGGAGATGCTCTTACTTTCAATATTAAACATAGCAGTGAGTTCTAGGTCGGTTTTTGAGGAACTTTGTCTCCTCTTGTGTTTACTGAACAAACTGACATGTTAGCAATCTTTGATTGAGGTTTTAAGTGCACACACACACACACACACACACACACACACACACACACACACACACACACACACACACACACACACACACACACACACACACACGGCGACTAAATTAACCACACTTACTAAAGCATCCATCTTCAAGAACTCGGATGAGATCAGGATAGAGATGACGTTGCTGGGCTCTGAAACCAAACACCAAACACGACACCCCATAACCAAACGAGCACATCACAACCAACAACACAACTCCTTTGTCCACCATCACTCCACACACCACACATGAAAGAAAAGGTCATCGTTCAAAACCACACACACCAAACACTCACAAAACACCCAAATCTGGCTTTTAAACTTTTATACACCAAAAAACACTGTTATGAGGCTCGGTACATATCTCACCCAGAGTTGGCTTGTCCACATGTTTCCCTGGTTGATCTTCTGAGGAGTTTCTTTTGACGTAGTTCATGAGCCAGTCGAAGATCTCGACGTCGCAGTGCACCGAGATGTCCACCTCCTCCCAGCGCTGGGCGTCCATGGAGAGGTACTCTGCGAAGTAGCGCATTTCTCTGATCAACAGGTCACGCGGACACTCAAAATCCTGCTTCAGGTTCTTTGCTTCATCGCACACGTGGATCACCATGATAGGGCTGAGATAAGGAAACCAAGAGCAGCAGTTAAAGATGCATTATGTAATTTGTGAAAATAGGTTCTTGACATTTAATATTCATATCATTCTAATGAAAAACTGTAATTTAAAAGATAAAATTTCAACCGCTAAGTGTACCAAAAAAACCCCAATGGTGTAGCACACACCTAGCCATTGTCTACCCTATTCATACCAGGTTCATTTGCCAGCATTGACAAGCTGTAATTTCTTTTGCAGTGCAAAACTGACTGGACATATAAAAATACTGGTTAAATTGTTAGTTATTTTATATACAGATCTAGAATGTGATCTAGATCCTGTGTGATTAAATTACATGTATTGAAAGGAATAGTAATGTATATTATATTGTAATGTACTGTATATTATATTATTGGAGAATGAGAAAGAAGAAAATCTGTGTGAATTATGCATCTGTGGCATCTCTATTAATACTGAAGCTGTTGGTGATATTTACAGTATTTGTGGAGGTTTTTTGGTCATATTTCTTATTTTAATGTTTTTTCCTCCAGCGCATTAAATTCCTCTTGTGTCTATATTTTATTATTATTATTATTTTTTTTTATTAACACATGATTAATGCAGCCTGCATTTCTGTGACCTTTTTTTTTTTTTTTTTTAGTAATTAAATAAATATGAAAGAGGCGAAATTAAAACCTTCAACGCAACACACATTTATTCATGATTTCCCTTCTTTACCCGGATAATAAATATAAAAAAACCCACAGAAAAATAATTTTTAATCACTAAACATTTGTTTTACTGATGGGCCAAGTCTCAAATCAAGCACCAAAATCCGCCATGATGCACACATCCTTCAATCCTGTCCACGTGGAAACAAGCTTGGTTGTGTTGGTTCCGTTTGTTGTCCTGATGATTTATGTAATTTAAAACAAAATAATGACTTTTTTTGAAAATTTTACAAGAATATTTTGTCTTCATGCTCTATGTTGAGTTTGATTACACTTATAATAAACATAAATTTGCATAAAGCATTCCCATTTATCCATGCCCACATTGATTAGACTATTAAAAACTGGAAAATTATAGATTTAAGGTACATTTAGAACAGATAATAATGTGAGATTAAGTTGCAATCACAGGTTAATATATATATATATATATATATATATATATATATATATATATATATATATATATATATATATATATATATATATATATATATACAGTGAGGAAAATAAGTATTGAACACCCTGCTATTTTGCAAGTTCTTCCACTTAGAAATCATGGAGGGGTCTGAAATTGTCATCGTAGGTGCATGTCCACTGTGAGAGACATTATCTAAAAAAAATAAATCCAGAAATCACAATATATGATTTTTAAACTATTTATTTGTATGATACAGCTGCAAATAAGTATTTGAACACCTGTCTATCAGCTAGAATTCTGACCCTCAAAGACCTGTTAGTCCGCCTTTAAAATGTCCACCTCCACTACATTTATTATCCTAAATTAGATGCACCTGTTTGAGGTCATTTTGAGGTCACCTCCACAAGGCTGGAAAGGGCTACGGGGAAATTGCCAAGCAGCTTGGTGAAAAAAGGTCCACTGTTGGAGCAATCATTAGAAAATGGAAGAAGCTAAACATGACTGTCAATCTCCCTCGGACTGGGGCTCCATGCAAGATCTCACCTCGTGGGGTCTCAATGATCCTAAGGAGGGTGAGAAATCAGCCCAGAACTACACGGGTGGAGCTGGTCAATGACCTGAAAAGAGCTGGGACCACCGTTTCCAAGGTTACTGTTGGTAATACACTAAGACGTCATGGTTTGAAATCATGCATGGCACGGAAGATTTCCCTGCTTAAACCAGCACATGTCCAGGCACGTCTTAAGTTTGCTAATGACCATTTGGATGATCCAGAGGAGTCATGGGAGAAAGTCATGTGGTCAGATGAGACCAAAATAGAACTTTTGGGTCATAATTCCACTAAACGTGTTTGGAGGAAGAAGAATGATGAGTACCATCCCAAGAACACCATCCCTACTGTGAAGCATGGGGGTGGTAGCATCATGCTTTGGGGGTGTTTTTCTGCACATGGGACAGGGTGACTGCACTGTATTAAGGAGAGGATGACCGGGGCCATGTATTGTGAGATTTTGGGGAACAACCTCCTTCCCTCAGTTAGAGCATTGAAGATGGGTCGAGGCTGGGTCTTCCAACATGACAATGACCTGAAGCACACAGCCAGAATAACCAAGGAGTGGCTCTGTAAGAAGCATATCAAGGTTCTGGCGTGGCCTAGCCAGTCTCCAGACCTAAACCCAATAGAGAATCTTTGGAGGGAGCTCAAACTCTGTGTTTCCCAGCGACAGGCCAGAAACCTGACTGATCCAGAGAAGATCTGTGTGGAGGAGTGGGCCAAAATCCCTCCTGCAGTGTGTGCAAACCTGGTGAAAAACTACAGGAAACGTTTGACCTCTGTAATTGCAAACAAAGGCTACTGTACCAAATATTAACATTGACTTTCTCAGGTGTTCAAATACTTATTTGCAGCTGTATCATACAAATAAATAGTTAAAAAAAAATCATACATTGTGATTTCTGAATTTTTTTTTTTTAGATTATGTCTCTCACAGTGGACATGCACCTACGATGACAATTTCAGACCCCTCCATGATTTCTAAGTGGGAGAACTTGCAAAATAGCAGGGTGTTCAAATACTTATTTTCCTCACTGTATATATATATATGTGTGTGTGTGTGTGTGTGTGTGTGTATGTGTATGTATATATATATATATATATATATATATATATATATATATATATATATATATATATATATATATATATATATATATATATATATTATATGTATACATTATATGTATATATATTTCTAATTTAGAGTATCGCTGTGACTTCCTTGAACTCCAACTGCAGTTAACATTCAATGGAATGAATGAACATCTTCAGTATAGTTTTACCTCTTTCCTCTGTCTTTCTTCTCTTCGTAATCTGTGCTCGCTGTCTTTTCAGTCTCAAAACTTGCTCCATGCACAACAGGGGTCACATTCATTCCTAGAAAAAAAAAACCCCAACAATTTCACACGTGAAAACCTCTCAGACACGTTACTGATCATTGTTATGATTTTCTGCCTGCGTGGAACTGCACAATAATAACACTTACAGCTAGTCATCTAGTTAACTCCTAGTAACATAGCTTGCATTGGTCCCAGGTGAACATGAGTGGGATTTTAGGATTATTCCCAGTGAATTATTACCAATTTAACATTACTATACCAGTTCTGCTGTATTTATTACCATCACTGACTTAGCTCAGTTTGCTTGGTTTACCCTATCGAATACTCTAAAGTTGTTACCTCATGAAAGAGGTGAAAGAATATTGTGATGAAGTAACCATGTTTCCTACTTTTATTGTATTAAATGAGCAAGGACCTGCTAGTTTTTTGTTTTTGTCTTGTTTTGCGCTGGAGCTACTTTTACAATGCTGCTAATGATAATAATGCAAAGCTATAAATACTAACTGTTAGCATTAACATAACTGAAACAAACTTGGGACCCACTTGACACATTAAAATAAATAGAAGCCTGGAAGCTTTTGCATCAAGTAATGAATTATACAGGTTTTAAAATTAATGTTAATTTAATTTAAGTTAATGGTTTTACATGTGTCTCTGAAGAGGACAATTATATGTTATATATTATAAGTTGTCCTTCATGTGTTCTATATAAAGATTTAGGTTAAACAATTTAGGACCATATGCAATAGTTGTATTTTTTTAATCTGAATATTTAATTGGGGATTCCTTTGCCTTACCTGACACTGAAAGTGTGCTCTGGTTGGTCCGTGGTTCCCCTGACTCCCCTGTCTCCCCTGTAAGGTCCAATAATGTGGATCGGATGTAAGCAGAGAGCGGTTCAGATGGAGAACCACTGGCTCCAGTCAGAGCGTTACACTGCTCGTCTACTAGGGGAAAACTGCCAGTGCTTTTTAGCTCATCAAACCTGCGTGCACACTAAAAAAACAAAAAAAAACAAATCTGTAACGATACTGTAGTATGTAACCTTTTGGTTTGTTTAATAGCAGCTATTGATCCTCAAACGATTACGTTAATAACGTCCATTGATTACCACAGCCTTTTAGAACATATCTAATCAAACAATCCTTACTCACATTTTAAATTACGTCAAAATACTAATGACCTCTATTTAAAAATGACCAGTGACTAAAATGTGTCTAAATGTAGTCATTTGTCCAACATAAGACCACTGTCCAGTGATTTGCTCCCTATTCCAGATGTTGCACAGTCATGAAACAACACGTTCAAGGCACCGCTCAACATTTATGGAGTAATTATTGCACCTGGTGGTCAGGAATAAGAACTGCATCAAATGCTAATAGAGATCCATTGGGGCAGGTATCATACTGCTCCATGCTTGACAGTAAATTTTTGAATTTTTTACACGGTACAGAATGTTGTTGACTCTAAACTGCCCTTTTTCCGGTTAATATGAGTTAGTGCAGAGAGTAGCCTATACAGTAGGTTGAGTGTGATTGCTTTTTGAATTTGTAGCATGTAGGTAAGACTTAATCACAGTACATCTGTGCTTTCTGAAAGATGTAAAAGCCTAATTATGCATTAATATGAATGAAGGTACCTGTATCAACCGTTCCCTTTTCATTTATAGTGTCATTTAGCACTGCACTATTTCACTACAAGTCCTTTAACCATATTATTTTTATTTCTTTCATTACAAACAGCCTCACAAGATTTTATAACATAATAGGATAACATTAATACAACATGAATTCACTCCTATAATCCAATCTAGTAACTAGGAGCCTGTTTAAACTGAACGTAATTAAACTAAGACTTTATTAATAAACATTTTGATTCATATTTTTATGTAGATTAAGCCGTCTATATTCTCTCAAATCTGACTGACCACATAATACCTTTGTTTTTATGTTTTGTTTTGCTTCTGCTATGATGACCTACTTGTCAGGATGTCAAATTTTATACGCTAATCTGATGATCCCCAGGATGTTACTATAATAGGGAATCAATAATTTCTGAAAGTTGCTAAAAATGTCAAATGAAAGCAAAACGGTTTTGTGAATGAGTAAATTAAGATTAAAAATAGATCAAACTTAGTGTATTAAACATTTTAGTGGCAAGTCTTGGAAAGTGTTCGTAAAGAAAATAGTAGTTTGGAAAAAGGTCTAATTGTCACACCGTGAGTTTTTCCTACATTCCCACCCCCATGACACGGCCTGTCTGTTTTCTATTCTGACCACCGTTTGCTACTTAATTACCTCTTTAGGAGTGAAACCAGGAACTAAGCGGGCGACGTTCTCCCAGTTAATTGGCTGCGTGGTTCCCCAGAGTGACCGCAGAACCATGTCTAACACCAGGAGACTGTTATCATATGGGAAATTGTTGTTCATGTTACAGAGGCGATTCATGATCTGAAAAACAACAGAGTGAAAATGGTTCAAGTGGAAATCAATACATGCAGAATTCATAATATTACAGTTTACTCAAAAACAACGCCACCAACACACTTTACACACGTCATCTGCTTACACTATCATCTACACAGTTCATCTCATTGTCTCTCTGTATGTCTGATTGTCTACCTACCTACCGATCATAATACAACCATAAATTATCCATTAACCTGCCAGTGATACAGGATTTATGATATTAATTAATTAATCAATTCCATCCATCCATCTATCCTTCCATCCATAAATTATCCTTAAACTTGTCCTGGGATACAGGATTCATGATTTTTATTTATTTATGTTTGTCATATATTTTGCAGACATCTTAAAGTACAATTTCAAACATATTTATTCTACCAGGGGTCTGAGTTATTTATTTATGTATTAAGTCTGTCTTATCGAGTCGTCTGTTTTGTCACGTCTGTCTGTGATTTTGCCTTTGAAGTTTCTTAGCTCATATTATTCTTTTTTTTTTTCCACTTTGTTGACTTCATATTAATTACACATGCTACATATACACACACTTTATGTATTTACACACACATTATATATTGTGTGTCAATGTGTTTACAGTGCCTTTTTACGTCTGCGTCGGAACGCATCATAGAGGACCTGATGGACTTACGACCGTTTTTTCAGTCCCTATCTATGTCGTAAGTCGGGGGGGGTCTACCTGTATATATAAAGGCAACTTTGCTATTTGTTACATTTGTAAATGCAAACAAAACAACTGTTTTGTAACAAAACAGTACAGGAAAATGTGAGATAAGAAAATTCAATATTTTAAGGAAAGGAAATAAGAAAACATGAGGGAAGAGCACATAAAAAAAAAAGGACAAAACAGAACAGAGACATGTGCATGAATATCAAATGAGTCTTTCGGATTATAGGATCAAATTTACAATTAGTTCTGCAAATATTTGTAAGAAATCAGCCAAAACATGGGTTAAAAGTGAGCAGGAGATCATACTATGATTACATTATTTAGCTTTTTCTCTGAAGACTTCTGGGCTCCAAACTTTTTCCACTTAAGATTTATGGAGGTCCTGTGTTATAGGAAAATTCAGTGCAGCCAACATTTTGTAGCCTTCCCCAGATTTTGACACAATCAATTCTCGGAGCTTTGCAGGCAGTTCCTTTGACCTCATGGCTTGGTGTTTGCTCCTCCCTGCATTTTCAGCCTTTATATAGATCAGTGCTTGCCTTTCAAATCATGTCCGGTCTACTGAGTTTGCCACACGTGGCCTCCGATCGAACTGCAGAAACATTTCGTAGAGGATGCAGAGAAATGGGATTTGCTGGAGCTCAATTTCAAGTGTCATAGCAAAGATATTGCTACTAGATACGTTTCATTTTCTTAATCCAATTTTTATTCACAAATCTGTTTTTTGATAGATAGATAGATAGATAGATAGATAGATAGATAGATAGATAGATAGATAGATAGATAGATAGATAGATAGATAGATAGATAGATAGATAGATAGACTATAGATAGATAGATAGATAGATAGATAGATAGATAGATAGATAGATAGATAGATAGATAGATAGATAGATAGATAGATAGATAGATAGATAGAGGCAAAAAAGTATTTAGTCAGCCACCAATTGTGCAAGTTCTCCCATTTAAAAAGATAAGAGAAGCCTGTAATTGTCATCATAGCTACACTTCAACTATGAGAGACAAAATAGGAAAACAAAAAATCCAGAAAATCACATTGTCTGATTTTTAAAGAATTTATTTGCAAACTATGGTGGAAAATAAGTATTTGGTCAATAAGAAAAGTTCATCTCAATACTTTGTTATATACCCTTTGTTGGCAATGACTGAGATCAAACGTTTTCTGTAAGTCTCCACAAGGTTTTTACACACTTTTGCTGGTAGTTTGGTCTATTCTTCCATACAGATCTCCTCTAGAGCAGTGATGTTTTGGGACTGTCGCTGGGCAACACGGATTTTCAACTCCCTCCAAAGATTTTTTATGGGGTTGAGATCTGGAGACTGGCTAGGCCACTCCAAGACCTTGAAATGCTTCTTACAAAGCCACTCTTTCGTTGTTCGGGCGGTGTGTTTGGGATCATTGTCATGCTGAAAGACCCAGCCACGTTTCATCTTCAATGCCCTTGCTGATGGAAGGAGGTTTTTACTCAAAATCTCATGATACATGGCCCCATTCATTCTTTCCTTTACACGGATCAGTCGTCCTGGTCCCTTTGCAGAAAAACAGCCCCAAAGCATGATGTGTCCACCCCCATGCTTCACAGTAGGTATGGTGTTCTTTGGATGCAACTATAATAAATAATAAACTATGCAACTTGTCTCCTCCAAACACGACAAGTTGAGTTTTTACCAAGAGGATCTATTTTGGTTTCATCTGACCATATGACATTCTCCCAATCCTCTTCTGGATCATCCAAATGCTCTCTAGCAAACCTCAGACGGGTCCGGACATGTACTGGCTTAAGCAGGGGGACACGTCTGACACTGCTGGATTTGAGTCCCTGGTGGCAGAGTGTGTTACTGATGGTAGCCTTTGTTACTTTGGTCTCAGCTCTCTGCAGGTCATTCACTAGGTCCCCCCGTGTGGTTCTGTTATTTTTGCTCACCGTTCTTGTGATCATTTTGACCCCACGGGGTGAGATCTTGCGTGGAGCCCCAAATCGAGGGAGATTATCAGTGGTCTTGTATGTCTTCTATTTTCTAATAATTGCTCCCAGAGTTTATTTCTTCACACCAAGCTGCTTACCTATTGCAGATTCAGTCTTCCCGGCCTGGTGCAGGTCTACAATTTAGTTTCTGGTGTCCTTTGACAGCTCTTTGGTCTTGGCCATAGTGGAGTTTGGAGTCTGACGGTTTGATGTTGTGGACAGGTGTCCCCACTGTAGATAAATAGAGCTAGCTAGCTAGCTAGACACAGACAGACAGACAGACAGACAGACAGACAGACAGACAGACAGACAGACAGACAGACAGATCGATCGAGAAAATTTAATTAGAACCAGATGTGTTTTAGGCACAATGTAAGTAGAGAAATAAAAAATATACATTTACAATATGAGATATGTACATACAACTGTATAAAAGCTATGCAGAGTGTTTTCAAACACGTATAATTCCCTTCACTCTTCTGGGAAGATGTTCCACTAGATTTTCGAGTGTGTTTGTGGAGATTTGTGTTCATCAGCTACAAGGCTGTTAGTAAAGTCAGGTAATGATGTAGGTGAGGTGAGGAGAACGGGGGTGCAGCCAGCATTCACATTAATCATAAAGGTGTTCAGTAGAGTTGAAATCAGAGCTCTCTCTCTACACATACATATACTTATACACACATTATATATATATATATATATATATATATATATATATATATATATATATATATATATATACACACACACACACACACTGCGTATAACATTTGTACAGTTGTACACACAATGAAGATATCTTACATTTTAAATAGGATAAGATGAACAACCAGAAAATATTCCACATATGCTGTTCCTCCAATATTAAACATTTTAAAGCTCTAGCATAAACCTGTTAGTGTTGAATTTATAATGATCTCAGATGTTGAGCTATTTTATTGCTCAGAAGCTTCTGGCTACAAAAATAAGACTGTAATAAGGACATTAATCATAATTACACACTCCGGTGCTCAGGATTTTTCTCACTCTCCAGTATTTGTAACGTTTTAATGATTTATAATCACAATCTTGGTGTCACGCAAATGAGGACGGGTTCATTTTTACATTCTTTAAAGCTGCTTTCGGAGAATGTCCAGTGTGAAAAGTGCTATATAAATAAACATGAATAAAAAAAATACATAGATATTTGTTTCACAGAAGAACTAAAAATATTCTTATTGGATCCCACTACATGTGTGGAGTTTTGACATTGGACCTCCGGGAGTGTTTAAAGGCTCTGGCATGGAGAAGCTGTTGCTGAATCTGTGATGATCACAAATGTTGAGCTCAGTAGCTCCTACTTTTATACCAAAGACTGTAGAAAGAACATTTACTCATAATCTTCTACTCCAGTACTCATGTTAGTTCTCACTCTTCAGTGTTCTGTATTGTTGAAAGATTTATGATCAAACTCTTGACGTCACCCAAATGAGGATGGGTTCCCCTTTTGAGTCTGGTTCCTCTCAAGGTTTCTTCCTAATAACATCTAAGGGAGTTTTTCCTTGCCACAGTCACCACGGCTGCTCATCAGGGATAAATGCACACCGTTCACCTTAACTCTTGATTTCTGTAAAGCTGCTTTGAGACAATGTCTGTTGTGAAGCTACAGAAAGAAACTTGACTTGACTTGACTATTATACAATATACTGTGATATACTATTATACTGCAACCTGTACTGATATTTTTTCTTAAGATATAATGCAACAGAAACAGCACATTGGAAATAATATAAAGCTTTTCTTACGTTTTATTTGGTGTTTCTTCTCTCCACGGTCATATTATTGTCCTCTTTGATTGGATTTGATGCTTTAATTCAGAAACAACTCCATATTGATGCACATGTATATGTATGTATTTGTATATATATGTATATATGAGACAAAGCTTAGCTATTATAGCCCGGATGTTGCATTAAATCACTCACGGTATTCAATTGCGTCATTCATACGCAGGAAACACATAATATTTACATATATTTATTTTACAGATTTTATTGTAAACGCTACAACACGCGGACGCGCTCCTCTCTGAGCAGATCAGCCGCTCCTGCTCCTGTCGCGCTTCCGGTGCCGCAGTGCAGCAGGTGCCCGACGGCGTCCTCGTTGTCATGGTGACATCGCAGAGTTCTTCCGGTTTGCTAGAAAAGATGACGAAATTTATAGTGGCGCGTTTTTGTTTTACTTAACAATTATTTTATCGCAAAGTAAAACATTTAAATAAATATTCTATTTACAAATTACTAAATAATATTCTGTTCTGAAATCTGATTGGCCGAGTGGCTCTCGATACCGCTTTGACCGCATCACAACAACTGAATAATGTATTCATGCGCCATGTCATGTAATCAGTTAAACACTATGAGCAACAGCTTGATTTCTCGTACCATATTAAAACAAATTAATTCTTTATTTCGAATACAATGTATAATATGTGCTTTGAATGATTGGATATTATATCATTAAATAATCCTACGGAAGTTTTAAGGGGTCATGCTTTATAATTTATTTTCCTTCTTGCTTTCTCGTGAACACGACTTAATTTTCTCGACATAACAAAATGCTCTTGATCTTGACATAACGAACACCGTTTCCTCGTGATCAGTGTATTCAATATACGAGCATGTTTAAAAAAAAAAAAGAGAAATATATTAAACGATAAGCAATTTGCAACAAAGAACTATATAGTATGGTGGTTTCTTAATTTAGAAAAATGAATGAATTATTATAATAATATAGTAATTAAACTCTGGTGTGTGTTAGTGTGACTTCACTTGAATTAGGACACCCAAATACATTCCAGCATGACAATGCCCCTGTGCACAAATCCAGCTCCATGAAGATCTGCGTTTCCTGGGTTGAAGTTGAAAATCTGCTAGAGCTCCAACAATATTGAACACCAACGGGATTAGTGTAAACTCCTGACTGCACCCCAGGCCTCCTCATCTCACCTACATCAGTACCTGAATTTACTAACAGACTTGTAGCTGAATGAGCACAAATCTCCACAAAATCTAGAGGAACATCTCCCCAGAAGAGTGGAGGTTAATGTGGAAGGCTCTCTTTAGAGTCTGGTGTTGGAATTAAATCACAAGAAGCCAGTAGATATCAGTCTGAAAATATTTTAATGAAAATAATGTTTCTATGTACACAGTTGCGTGTTCCCTAATAATTATTTAACGACAGTAACACACACACACACACACACACATGAAGAAGAAACAGATAAAAGCAATACAATTTGCTGAAGGACTCATTCAGGCCTATTTACGTATGACGTTCGTCGATAATTCAAAAATTCGAACAAAATTGTAGCTGAAATCCGTTAATAACGTCACGAAATGAACAGTAAATTCTTTAACTCCAGCTTGATGACAAAACTATAAGATGCGATACATTACGCTTGCGTGTAAAAACGCCTCTGACCTTTATAACTGTTTAACCTTTCGGGGGGGGGGGGGGGGGGGAACGACACGCATTCTACACGTATTGTGGGGGGGGGGGGGGGGGGGAATCAGCTGCTTATTCAATAAACAGCTGATTAACATCAATAACCCAAACCATAACACAGATTCTGCTTTTGGTCCTGATTTCACTGGAATTGTTTTTTTTTTATTTCAGGTCTTAGATCTACTGTGGGTTGTTTTTTTTTTTTGTTTTTTTTCTGGGCCAGAAACAAGCTCCACCCCCAGGCGTAGCGTAAAATTCAAAGGTGCAGTATGAAATTTTTTTTACATCCAGATAAAAAAATATTCCATGGATACAATATAATAGATTGAATTCACTCCTGCTTTTATTTGAGTTGGCTCTTTTTTCAGACATTAAGTCTATATTTTTTTTTTTCTGGTCCAGAAACAAGCTCCACCCACCCGGGCGGAACTGCTCAGATTTGCTGCTCGTCGTTAACATTTTATACCGATTTCAACCGGGGGCTTTTTGGTCAAACAGGATTGCGAATGCAAGGTACATTGCGATCACAAGCAGCAAATAGCGTGAAAATGTACAAACCGCTCCTTTAAATCATCCCTACCACTTTTTTTTTTTTTTCATTAAATGGTTTTCCTTAGCAGATTCTCCACGTTTCATGAAATAAACAGGGCATTATTTATTTATTTATATTGGTAAATGTTTTTAATCCTTTTAATTTCGAATCAAAATATCCCAATCAAACCTTTAAACATAATATCAGCAGCTATGTAACCCCCCCCCCCTTTCTACTTTTTAATAAATTCATTTCCAATTCCGTATAAACGTTTAGTAACTTTTTATAAACGAAACGACCAAAAGTCATTGAAAGTGCTCCAGTCGACGTTTTGATCGTCACATCTTCTACTTATCCGTGTAACCACCTCGTTTTTTTGCCATTTCTATTATTGGATTTAAAACGCGTAAAAGCAGGTGGATGAAAATCACACATGAGAAGATTCGTATCAATTCTGGAGAATATATATATACATACACACACACACACACACACACAAACTTTTATAAGTCAAGTTTTTCGGGAGTTTCTAGTGCACTGTTTGAGCTGCTCATCATCACTGCTGTGTTTGTACATACTGGGTTTTCAGCATACACACTCTCCAGCAGCTTCTCGTGATCTGGTTGATCTGCTGAAGCTGCGGCTGAAGATGGCACAGTGGCAGTAACTTGAACCGGCGCTGACTGCTGGAGCTGTGCCAACCTTTCTAGCTCAGCTTGCCTCCTGCCCCTCCTCCTCCCCAGGATTTTGACGTAGTTGGCGGGGACGAGGCCTGTAGTCTGACCATCCACGCTGGCCAGCAGCCACCCACGCACCCTTGGCTGTTGCTCTGGAGGTGCAGAACGTGACAAGAGTCAGGCTTATGAATGTGAATGCGTTAAATATAACAAATGCACTTTGAGTTCTGTCGTAAGCACGGTGCAGCACGGTCAAATGTATTTAGTGCACCATTAATTGTCATAGTCCAAAGTAAAGTATGGATCTTTAATTAGCACCACCAGATTATGAGTATAAACACATCTTGAGTACATCAAAGACTTTATACTTAAATCCAACTTAATTCTGATTGGTCAAAAGGTTGATCTGATCTGACAGTAGTTCCTTAACATTTCCATACATCATACAACAGCTCATGCACAATGACCTTCAGGAAATGTTTCTTTAGCATGTATAGAAGGAGATTTCTGTGTCAGTCTGATGTAAGGCTGTTGCTTAACTTTGTAATAGAGGTAGATCAATTAATCGGCTGTTGACTATGGGCAAAAATCCATACCGATAGTTTTTCCGGGCTGCTGGCATTACGAGAGTGGCCTCTAGAGGCGAATCACCACATGCTGTTTTATTTGTTTATTTGTGCACGCTATAAGGTATTTATTACTCATAATTTATTAATTATATAATTATATTTATTAATCAATATGTTCATACTTATTTCCTACAGCACATTTTCATGTCTTTTTATTAAAATCTTTTAATCGGTTATCAGCAAGTATCATCCAAGCTTTTTTGTAATGTGGGAATAGTCTTGCAAGTAGCTGTATAATATATCAATAAGTGACAATATGGACTGACTTTCTTCAAAACATTTCACGACACAAAGTAAAACATAATTTCCTTAAAAAAAAAAAAAAAAACTGTCAGCATTGACAAATTGGTAGGGAATAGGAGGAAAGAAAGGTGTACAACATTTGGTTAATTCTCAGTACCGGAGAAATGTGAACCCGGGTCTACCTTTTTGCTGAGAGTACAGTTCCCTGAGGTTGTGAAAAATTGTCTTTATTGTTCATAATCATCTCAGTCCTCTGATTGAACCCTATAGAAATCCTATGGGATGAACTGATGAGGAGAGTCCATAAGCATGGACCTTGACATTTTGAAGCTTGTGGAGTCATCTGTATGGAGGAACAATCTCAAATCCCTTGGGATAGGGTGGAATCTCTATATAGATCTCTATATACACCAATCAGGCATAACATTATGACCACCAGCATAATATAGTGTTGGTCCCCATTTTGCTGCCAAAACAGTCATGACCCTTCGAGCATCAACAGCATGAACTTCTTAAGCAGTTTGAGCTACAGGAGCTCGTTTGATGAATCAGACCACACAGGCCAGCCTTCGCTCCCCACGTGCATCAATGAGCCTCGACCCTGTCGCCGGTTCACCACTGCTCTGACCCAGTCGTCTAGACATCACAATTGGTCAAACTTGTTTGAATCCTTACGCTCACCCATTTTGCATTCTCCCACTGCTGGGTCCTTATAAATCGCCCTAGAGAAGGGCGTCTGCCCCATGCCCCCATGAATGTGGTTATAAATTTCAAAGATTTGTGATTTATTGCAGCAGCATTTGATTTTCTGTGTATGAAGGTGGGTTCATTACCCTTTAGAGCCAGGTTCAGCATATCTCCAGCCTGGAAAGAGATCTCCTCCTCAGACGCAGCAGTGAAGTCGTACTCAGCTCTGGCTACCACGTGGTCGTCTTCACCACTTGCCCAGTTGGTGCCTAAACACACAAACACCACATTTAAAATCTACGACTTGTTAAGACCTTATCAAGAACATCAAGATTAAAATGTAAGATCTACAGTGAGGAAAATAAGTATTTGAACACCCTGCTATTTTGCAAGTTCTCCCACTTAGAAATCATGGAGGGGTCTGAAATTGTCATCGTAAGTGCATGTCCACTGTGAGAGACATAATCTAAAAAAAAAAAATCCAGAAATCACAATGTATGATTTTTTAACTATTTATTTGTATGATACAGCTGCAAATAAGTATGTGAACACCTGAGAAAGTCAATGTTAATATTCGGTACAGTAGCCTTTGTTTGCAATTACAGAGGTCAAACGTTTCCTGTAGTTTTTCACCAGGTTTTCACACACTGCAGGAGGGATTTTGGCCCACTCCTCCACACAGATCTTCTCTAGATCAGTCAGGTTTCTGGCCTGTTGCTAAGAAACATGGAGTTTGAGCTCCCTCCAAAGATTCTCTATTGGGTTTAGGTCTGGAGACTGGCTAGGCCACGCCAGAACCTTGATATGCTTCTTACAGAGCCACTCCTTGGTTATCCTGGCTGTGTGCTTCAGGTCATTGTCATGTTGGAAGACCCAGCCTCGACCCATCTTCAATGCTCTAACTGAGGGAAGGAGGTTGTTCCCCAAAATCTCGCAATACATTGCCCCGGTCATCCTCTTCTTAATACAGTGCAGTCGCCCTGTCCCATGTGCAGAAAAACACCCCCAAAGCATGATGCTACCACCCCCATGCTTCACAGTAGGGATGGTGTTCTTGGGAGGGTACTCATTATTGTTCTTCCTCCAAACACGTTTAGTGGATTTATAACCCAAAAGTTCTTTTTTGGTCTCATCTGACCACATGACTTTCTCCCATGACTCCTCTGGATCATCCAAATGGTCATTGGCAAACTTAAGATGTGCCTGGACATGTGCTGGTTTAAGCAGGGGAACCTTCCGTGCCATGCATGATTTCAAACCATGACGTCTTAGTGTATTACCTACAGTAACCTTGGAAACGGTGGTCCCAGCTCTTTTCAGGTCATTGACCAGCTCCTCCCGTGTAGTTCTGGGCTGTTGCATGGAGCCCCAGTCCGAGGGAGATTGACAGTCATGTTTAGCTTCTTCCATTTTCTAATGATTGCTCCAACAGTGGACCTTTTTTCACCAAGCTGCTTGGCAATTTCCCCGTAGCCCTTTCCAGCCTTGTGTAGGTGTACATTTTTGTCTCTAGTGTCTTTGGACAGCTCTTCGGTCTTGGCCATGTTAGTAGTTGGATTCTTACTGATTGTATGGGGTGGACAGGTGTCTTTATGCAGCTAACGACCTCAAACAGGTGCATCTAATTTAGGATAATAAATGTAGTGGAGGTGGACATTTTAAAGGCGGACTAACAGGTCTTTGAGGGTCAGAATTCTAGCTGATAGACAGGTGTTCAAATACTTATTTGCAGCTGTATCATACAAATAAATAGTTTAAAAATCATATATTGTGATTTCTGGATTTTTTTTTTTAGATTATGTCTCTTACAGTGGACATGCACCTACGATGACAATTTCAGACCCCTCCATGATTTCTAAATGGGAGAACTTGCAAAATAGCAGGGTGTTCATATACTTATTTTCCTCACTGTATATCACATCAAGAACACACAAGAACAGAAAGCCGATTGGCTGTTGCATGTTGGTCTCATTTGAAGTTATAAACAAAAACATTCTAAAGTGCTGCATCAGCATTTTAATGAGCATTAGAGGGGGCATCACATGGACGTCGGACAATTAACACCTGTTTAAAATTATTTAAGACCAAAAACAGCGAATTTAAGACTTTTTAAGGCCTTAATATTTTGACTTTCAAATTTTAAAATTGTGACTTTAAGACCCAGTGGAAAACTGAGGGCACAAGCAGAATCATTTATGTCCTTTACTTTTATCAGTATGCGAAATTCAGAGTCAAAACACAGCTGATGAGTACGACCTCACATCCCAAATCTATAATTCTAGCAGAGATTTCCAATGTCCTAATATTCTCTGTTCTCACTATGTTACATTTGTATTATACATTTTTTATAAAAATAGTTTGATCACTCCATTTACCTCGATAAGCATTGTATAAATAAATAATATCGATAAAATTTTTTGTTTAAAAAAAGAAATATATCTTTGATAATTTGTTCAGTTCATTTTCAGGCGTTTCTTCAGAATTTGGTGGTACCGTAAGGAAAACCTTCTTATATTTATTATTTTAATGTTTTATTTCCATAGTTTAAAATTTTTTTATAATATAGCAGATTAATTGGGGGAATTCTTAAAAAAGAAATTATTAGATAAGAGAAAAAAACAAAAAAAGGAGTGTACAAAGAAAGATAGAAAAGAGAAAAAAAAATAAAGAGAGAAAGAAAGAGAGACATAAAGATGAAGCCCCACCGTGCTCTTCTGCACCCTCCTCCGATCTCAGAAGTTTCCAGATAAGGTACGGTCCACCGAAAACCACCGCCAGAAACAGAAATATGGGCCAAGACTTGACTGTGCCGTCTCTGGAATCCCCAGCAGCGGCTCCTCTGCCTCCTGAAACCACGGCACTTGCTGCACTGTCGTCCCACAGCTCGTCCACGTCGGCGCCCGACCTCAGTCCCAAAATCCTCTGCAGGCGGCGGTACAGGTATCGCAGCGTGCGGACGAGTGCGAAGGCCGAGAGCACTTTGGTGAAATGGACTCGTAGGCGGGAGAAGTGATTGGCGACGTCAAGCACGGCTCGGAAGCTGTTGTAGACGGCCGAGAAGGTGGCGTCCAGCATCATGCTGACGGAGGAGAAAGCGTGCACGATGCTCTCGACCGACTGGAACGCTCCTCGGCTGCTCTCCTCCGCGTGCTGCACAAAGCGGCTCGGCGGCACGTCCTCCAGGGGAGGGAGGCGACTGTAGCCCAAACCGCCGTAGCTGTACGGGCTGTAGCTTCCGTACGGAGAGCTGCTGAAGGGGCTGTAAGAGGGCGGAAAAGAGCTGTAGGCCGGACGGTAGTTCTGCTTGATTGGACGCTGCGGTATCGGAGGCGCCATACGCGTCATGGTGGAAGGGATCGACGGCGAGAGACCGATTCCTCCCGTGAAATCGGTGGAACTAAAAAGAAAGATTCAAATCATTCAAATCTCTAATAATTGTAATGATAGCAGTATATACGAGGGGGTATGAACGTTTTAAAACCAGTTTTATAACACGCCAGCAGATGGCAGCACAAGGCTGCACGCACAGTCACAGGAAGCACCGCCCTTATAAATCAGTGTCAAAAGACATCGTCCTGTGTGCATTGGGAGGTTTGAAGGTTTTGACACCGTTGCAGAGGTCCAGTGCAACTCGCAGAACGAAGACAGGGGGCGCTGTGTTACTGTGCGAGGTGACTATTTTAAAGATTACAGTGTGTTAACTTGGATAAATAAAATAGTTTCTCGTAAACAGAGCGAGTCTCGAAACTTTTTGATACCACCTCGTGTTTAAGTCCCTTAAAATAAATAAGTAGTTTGTGAAAACTTAACCTATTTAGTTGCCGTATTAAATCAAAATGCAAATACATAAGTGTAAATAAATACCGTAATTTCCAGACTATAAAGCGCACCCATATATAAGCCGCACCCACTGAATTTTACAAATATTTTTATTTTGAACATAAATAAGCCACACCTGTCTACACTGATGAACTTTACACAGGCTTTAACGAATGACACGTTACACACGGTGTAACGGGTGAAATATGTTGTGCTTCCTTTAGGAGCATAGCGGTATTTTGGGAATTGCATGCAACTGCATTTTCCGGTTTTACTGCATGTGTGTAAGACAGAGGAATATGTCCTTATTATTTTCTGATGCTCATTTCTAATTTCTTTGACTATTATCTTTTATCTATTTATCTTTTGGCATCGCCGTGCGTTTAAAAAAAAACTTTTTTCTCCTGAAGCCGTGCAGCTCAGAACACAGGTGAGGTGCGTTTTTTCGTTTCTGTTCAGAAAATTCATTGGTCTAATGTTATGGGGTTCAGTTTTTTGGCTTGAAGTTTGTAAAACCGGGAAAAACCCAGGAAAAATTCATAAATTAGCCGCTTCGTTGTTTAAGCCGCGGGGTTCAAAACGTGGGAAAAAAGTTGCGGCTTATAGTCCGAAAAATACGGTATATATAATCAAATAAGAATTAATTTAAAAAAAACGGTAACCGCACTGTATGCCGCTTTCTTTATGTTTTACTTAAAAATGATGATGATGAACGTTTTCTTTGGCCTGAACCTCCTTCTCGCTGTTTTCTTACCGTTTGTCTATTTATCTTTCTGAAGCGTCTTTTGTGTTACCTGTCCGGAGCACGCCAGAGTTTAACGGGTGGTGCTTCAGTAAAAATGGTCCGTGGAGAAACACAATGGACTAAACTAAGGTTTTTTTTGGAATTACTCTAAGGATATCTAATAACCTAACAATACCACCAATCTTCTCCCTTTCTTCTATCTGGACCTTTCTTCATCCTGACACCCTACCCATGAAAGAAGATCTTTTCAGGTTACTTTGGAGGATCTCAACAACTATGAAGATGGATTTGGACTGCAATTAATAGGAACAGTTTTCTCCAATGGTTTGGGACTACGATGATCAGAACCTCAACAATGATGGAACTGTAACAAATGGAAATTCGGTGTCAGCCAGATGAAAATAGGTCTCCTTTGGAGTCTGGTTCCTCTCAAGATTTCTCCCTCAGATCATCTCTGATAATAGTTATATCATTAATGTGGTTCAATAAACTGCATGTTTCTGCACATAAATTCAATTCCAATCCATCCATTTTCCATCTGTACAGCCTGCTACAGATCCTGATCAGTTCATCTCTCTCTCTCTCTCTCTCTCTCTCTCTCTCTCTCTCTCTCTCTCCATATCAGCTTATCAATCTATCTCGCCATTTCTTCTCCTCCATCTTTCACACTGTTTCTTTCTCCAGCCATCTTTTTCTTCCTATATTCCTCTCTCGTTCTCATCTCTTTCTCTCACTATCCTCTTCTCATTCTCACTCTCATCTCTGTTTTATTACTCTCCTCATCTCTTTATCTCACTCGCCTCTTCACTTTCTCACTCTCCTCATCTCTGTCTCTAACTCTCCATCTCTTTCTTTCACTCTCCTCATCTATTTCTCAAGCTCATCTCTTTTTCTCACTCAACCCATCTCTTTCTCTCATGCTCATCTCTTTCTATCACTCTGCTCATCTTTTTCTCTCACTCTCCTCATATCTTTCTCTCACTCAACTCTTTATCTCACTCTCCTCATCTCTGTCTCTAACTCTCCATCTCTTTCTTTCACTCTCCTCATCTATTTCTCTCACACTTCTAATCTCTTTCTCTCACTCTCATCTCTTTTTCTCACTCTCATCTCTTTTTTTCACTCCCATCTCTTTCTCTCACTCTCCTTATCTCTTTCTCTCATGCTCATCTCTTTCTCTCACGCTCCTCATCTCTTTTTTAATTCTCTTAATCTCTTTCTTACTCTCCTCATCTCTTTGTCTCACTCTCCTCATTTCTCTTTTCATTTGCTCATTCTCCTCATCTCTTTCTCACTCATCTCTTTCCCTTACTCTCCTCATCTGTGTTACACTCTTCTCATCTCTTTCTCCCACTCTCCTCATTTCTTTCTATCATTCTCCTGAATTCTCTTTTTTATTTGCTCATTCTCTTAATCTCTTCATCACTCTCATTTCTCACCTTTTCTTTGCCTCCTTAACTCCACTTTCACCATTTCTTTTTCTCATTCCCCTATTTATCATAACACATCTCTCTATTACTCTCCTAACCTTTCTCTCACTCTCAGCTCTCTCTCACTATTTCATTGACTATTTAATTTATTTTACTCTTCTAATATTTCTCTCACTCTCATCTCTCTCTCTCACTCTCACTTTCCTCACCTCTCACTCTCCTCATCACTCTCTCTTACTCTCCTCATCTTTCTCTCACTCTCTTCTTATCTCCTTCTTTCAGTCTCCTCATCTTTCTCACTATTTATTAATTGCACCCTCATCTCTCTTAGTCTCCTGATCTCTCACGATTTCTTTCTCTTTCTTATCACCCTCTATCACTCACTACTTCTTCCTCGTTTGGTATCTTTCTCTCTCACTCGCCCATTTCTTTCTCAAATTCTCCTCATCTCTCACCATTTATTTTTGCTATTCTCATCTCTCTATCTCTTCCTCTACATTCCACTGTATCTCTCTCTCTCTCTCTCTCTCTCTTCATACATCTGCTTTTTTACCATTTCTTTATCTGCCCACAACTTTTAATATTTGAGGAAACACATTTTCTTTCTTTCTTATTTCTCTCAAAACTTTCTGTACATTTCCTTTCTCTCTCTCTCTCTCTCTCTCTCTCTCTCTCTCTGCCAACAAGAGTTGCTATTTGATTTTGCTTGTGCATTTACATTTTCTCTCTCTCTCACACACACACACACACACACACACACACACACACACACATACATACACACACATACATACACACACACACACACACACACACACACACACACACACACACGGCGTTTTTATTTGCTCTATAGCTAGAAGCAAAAACAGTTGGTCGCATCCCAAATACAGACGTATAGGGACCATAACAAGGCGTCGATGCCCATACTTCGTGCCCTGTGTAGTGCACTCTTCTAGTGTTCATGCAGCAATTCGGGATGAAACCAGGGCCTGTCACTATTTAGCTCATTCGGGTAATAGAAACCCGAGATCGCAGTTAAATCTGTATATAAAACTCAAGGACGGGATTAAAACCGATTATTTTACAAACCGAAAGTTCAGTGGAGCTCCAGCAGCTCCAGGAATTCGTCTTTCCCACGGTTTTGGAGGCGCCTGAGAGGACATGGTGTTAAAGCTACACGCTAAGTTCACTAGCGCCTGAGTTCACTCACTGACAGGCGCTGCCGGGGCCAGGCCAAAGCAATCGAGTTCACATACATCGATCAGATATACATACATCATCTCTCTCTCTCTCTCTCTCTCTCTCTCTCTCTCTCTCTCTCTCTCTCTCTCTCTCTCTCTCTCCTTTTTCTCCCTCACTTTATTTTTTCTTTATTTCTTTCTTTCTACTTATTTAATTCTTCCTCCACATTTCTTTCTTCTTATTTCTCTCTCTCTCTCTCTCTCTCTCTCTCTCTCTCTCTCTCTCTTCTCTCTCACCCCATTTCTTTTCCCCTCTCCCTCCTTTCTCTCCTCGTTTTTTTTGATCATTCTCCTCATCGCTCATTCTCTCACACCTTTTTCTTTCTCTCTCTTCTCAGTTCTATCACTCTCTCCTCTTTCCTTTCTCTCTCTCAGTTCATTTTCTCCTCTCTCCTTATTTTTTTCTCTTTAACCTCATTTCTTTCAATCACATGTTTTCTTTAGCTCTATCATCAATTCTCTTTTTCTCTCTTCTCTTTTCTTTCTCTCACACTTCTCTCTCTCCCTCATTTCTCTTTCACACCATCAATTTTTCTATTTTTTTCTCTCTCCCTCATTTCTTTCTCTCTCTCTTCTTTTCTTTTTCTCTCTCTATTTCCTTTAATCTACCTTATTTCTTTCTCTCTCTCCCCATTACTTTTTCTCTTTCCTTTCTTTTTCTCTCTCTTTTTATTTTATTTTCTTCTCTCTATCTCCTTATTTTTTCTCTTTCTTCCCATTGCTTCTCTCTCTCTCTCTCTCTCTCTCTCTCTCTCTCTCTCTCTCTCTCTCTCTCTCTCTCTCTCTCCTTATTTCATTGTTTCTATTATTTCTCCCTCTCTCCTCAATTATTTTTCTCTCTCCCCATTACTTTCTCTCTTTCTCATTTCTGTTTCTTTCTCCTTATTTCATTTTCTCTCTCCATTATTTCTCTCTCTCCGTATTACTTTTTCTCTCTCCTCAATTCTTTTACTTTCTTTTCCCACGAGTTTCTCTCTCCCTTATTTCTCTCCTCAGTTTGCAAGTTGGTGACACCCGAGGAAAAGAAATGGTTTTCGACACAGATACACTTTTTTATATTTTTGCGTTTTCTTTCCTGTAGAATTCGCACAAAAGCACACTATTTGCCTTCATTTTAAATTCCCAGGAAAAGCATAATGCACAGAAAAATGCACAAAAAGTCATGGAAAGTTCAGGGTCATTATGAGGTTATTATTAAAGCTTCTGCTGGAAATGATGTATGTGGGAGGTGCAGCTGCGGCTGCAGTGAAAAGAGAAGTGTTCAACTGTGTTTATTGCTTTAGTAATGACATTTTCACTGTCTGTCTGTGATGGTTTCTAGAGCCGTGGAGTCACAAATGATGGTTTTAAAAGGAAGATTAATTCAGGCAGGATACCACTGAAGGCTATGGTGTGAAAAGCACGACTGATGAATTTATATTTTGGAGATTTAGATTTGAATCGATTAATAATGCCTTTTTTTTTTAGGTTCGACTAAGTTAGACTTTGCTCTATGAGCTGTACTGTGTACTGTGTATATTGTTTTGTAATATTTAAAAAAGCTTTTCCTGAAATAAAAGTGAGTAAATGCAGTTAGAAAGCATTTAAAAAAAAAAAATCAAGAATCAAAATGATCTAAATTCATTCTGCTCACTTAACAAGATGAAAGAGCATTTCACGGTTTGTACCAATAGATGGCGCCATTTTGTAAAGTTGTGCACTTCTGTATTTGAATTTAAACATAAATCTCAAATTATGATCAATTAAAAAATAAAAGGCAAATATCATAGTGGGAAGAAGGCGGATCATTTTGTTTTTACAGGAAACACAAACCAACGCAAAGATTTTGACACTGTTTTGCCAAAAGTTTGTGGACACCAGGTCACAAGTACAGAAAGTGTTTTTTTAACCATCGCATTCCACGTGTATTCCCAATGTACTCTTATAATTCCCTCCACTGTTCTGGAAAGATGTTCCACTAGATTTTTGGAGTGTGCTTTTAGAGATTTGTTAATATTCAGCCACAAGAGTGTTAGTAAAGCCACGTACTGATGTGGGTGATGTGAAGAGGCCTAAGGGTGCAGTCAGCATTCACATTCATCCCAAAGATTCCTTGGTGTTCTTGAGAATGCTAAGGAAGGCCCAGCTCCCACCGCAGGTCCTCACAACGTTCTACAGGGGGACCTTCCTGAGCAGCTGCATCACTTCCTGGTTTGGGAACGGCACCATTTTGGTTTGCAAGTGACGATGGCTGTGAAGATCGTCAGGGTCTCTCTACGCTACATCACAAACATTTACACAACAAGCTGCATTTGCAAAGTCACCCACACACACATACACTTTTTACTCTTATTGCTATCTGGGAAAAGGTACCGAAGCATACACGGCTCTCACCCATAAAATATGTTCTTCTCATATAGGTTAGGACGCTGGGGTCAGAGCGCAGGATCAGCCATGATACACTGCCCCCTGGAGCACAGAGGGTTAAGGGCTTTTCTCAAGGGGCCCAAAAGTGGCAGCTTGGCGAACCTGGGGCTTGAACCCCCAACCTTCTGATCAGTAACCTAGAGCCTAACAACAAACCTTGTTTTTCCTTTTGCTGTTTTGCACAAATTGCTGACGAGTATTTTTTATTTTATACACCGGTCAGGGTATAACATTATGACCGATTAAGTGAATAACACTGATTTGGTTTAAAAAAGCCAGATGTAGAGGACAGAGTAGTATGGAGACAGATGATCTATCTGTCTGTCTGTCTGTCTGTCTGTCTGCAAGAACACTACTACAGTTGTCCGAATATTTGACTGTTAAAGCATTACTATGTTCTTTACCATATCTAATACATCATATTTTGCTCCACCTCATTTCTGTTTTGGTGTATAATGCCCAACCTTTAAGGACATTCAAAGCCAAAGACAGGTCTTTCCTGATGTTTCAGAACAGGGATGGGCAATTCAGTGCAACTTCTGGCACTTTGCAACCACTACACTTCAATCAATTCATGCAACTCAAATTCATTCAGCTTAAGAGGTGATACTCTGCATGAGTGTTTTTTATAAAGTGCTTTTGTGTGGTATATGTGGTCCTGATGTGTTCCTTTTTAGATCTAGACATGTTATAGGAGAGCTGATGAGCTATACTATAGGGACATGTTGAAAATATACACCTATAAAGTGCATCAGTGAAGTGGACCATGAGTGTAATACACTATAGGGACAAAAGTATTGGGACACACTTTTACAGCCCTATGTACTTTCTCCCCCCCAAAAGTTGGAGGCACACAATTAAGCAGTCTTGTGAATGAGAAATATTCTAGAGCATACAATTTCCACACCTAATTCCTGTTGTTTAACCACTCAAACTTGAGTTGCCAAAAGTATTAGAACATCCGGCCTTTCCAGCCATATATGGTTCCTCCTAAAAAACTTTTGTCAAAATGTTGGAAGCACAGTTGTATATGACTTCTTTCGATGCGGTACCATGAAATATTTCCCTCACATGAACATGAACCTTCAGACCTGTTCCAGCATGACAATGTTCCTATACACAAAGCCAGCTCCATGAAGATATGGTTTACACCCTTGTGTCTGAATGAGCCCAAATCTCCAAAATGTAGTGGAACAACAATCCAGAAGAGTGGAGATTATTATAACAGCTACGAAGGATTAAATGTGGAATTGGACGTTCAAAAAAGCAGATACCAATCTTATGATCAGGTGTCCACAAACTGTTGATATAGTGTAGGCTCATATCAAGATTGTGTTTTATATCAGGTGAATCTTGTATCTGCCACTTTATTTTGTCATGAAGCTTTATTGTTACACTTGAGCTGGAATTAATCATTTCTTTTTATTTATACTTTGTTTTTTTTGTTTCAAGAACTGCAAGCACCATAGTTTCGAAAATTCATTTAGTAGCAGAGAAACCTTCCAAATCAAACTTTCTGACTCAATATTTACTAATCAAATTGTGTGCAATCTTATATGCCATCACTATTTAAATGTCTAATAATAATCTTTCAGTAAGGCTGCAGTTCCTGTTAAAATTCCTAGTCTTTTAAGGCTTTTGAGAGACACATGCCTGTTTGATTCTATGCAACACACCAGGTCATTTGATATTATAATGATTACTTTGAATATAAATGTCCAGATGTTCCACTTTATTCTAAGTGAAATATCCTTCTTCATCATGAATAACAGATTTACACACTCTCGGCAAGTTCCTTTCTCTAAAGGTTCAGCTGAAATATTTTGCTGTGCCTCCTGTAAAACCTGCCAAAGGTGTTCTTCACTAGTTGGAGATTTCTTTCTGACCTCCCGTTCTTCCCAGAGCAGTTCATTAGGTTTTAAGTGCAGTGACTAAGCAGCCATCAATCCAGCCCACCGTTTCCTCTCTAAATAATGCTTACAGAGCTCGGACGTACGCATCTGGTCATTGTCTTGTTGTATGGTGAAGTTGAATCCAATGTACAAATGCATGGTGTATGTTGAAGAATGGAACGGCAGCCGTGATGGTTTCTTTAACCTGGAATTCGCAGGGAAGTTTCCAACCTTCCCTGCTCCAAAACAACCCCAAACCATTAACCCTCCACCTCCATGTTTGACTGTGAGGATGAAGCAGTCTGCTTGTGTGTAAAAAAGCAACGTAGACCTTTTGGGAAAATTAGAATGCTGCAGGTAACCTGAACTAGTGTCCCAAAAAGTGCTTTAATTTGAAGATAATGTTGGATTAACAGCATTGTCTGTCCGGCAAATGTTTGGCCCCCAGACCCGATGGACTTTAAGCCACTTTTAAATCCATGAATGTTGGCTTGAAAGTCAGCTGTTCTTCTGTGCCAACCTCAGTCCATGTTGGCAGAGCTGTTTTGAAATTGGCTCTATTGCCAATATTGGCCCAATACACAAGGAATTTCCAGTTGAGCCTTCCCCTGCCAAACAAAACAAGCAAAACATTGGTCCAATATAATTTTGCTGACAGGAAAAATTCTCGACATGAACAAATGATTCCCATCTGCTTGCTACATCCATTAGCTTTTCAACACAGTATAATACATTACATCTAATATTACATTAACGTTAATATTTATGTTACACGAAAGCGCTCATTCATTTTTAACTGGTTGCAAAGGCTTGATGCTATATTTAGACCTACAGTATATCACACTCTAGTGTGTTTTCAGAAGTTAGAAGACGTATCTGTCTGATTGTATCCGGGGCTGAAAGTACACCAACGTGGAGAAGTCTGTGGACGAAAAAGAAAAAAAAAAAGAGGTTTCTGAGGTAAAGGTTTGGGCAGCATTTATATATATATAAATATGAGGAAGACAAGGTGAGGAGGGTGAGATTAAGATGGTTTGGACATGTGCAGAGGAGGGACATGGGATATATCAGTAGGAGAATGCTGAGGATGAAGTCGCCAGAAAGGAGGAAAAGAGGAAGACCAAGGAGGAGGTTTATGGATGTGGTGAGGGAAGACATGCAGGTAGTTGGTGTGAAAGAGGCAGATGTAGAGGACAGGGGGTATGGAGACGGATGATCCGCTGTGGCACCCCATGATAGAGGAAGCCGAAAAAAGAAGAAGACTCTGTTCTAAACCTTTGCTCTACACAAGACAACTGATGAGGTCTAAAGCACATTAAGAAGGCAATAAATGTCACAAATGAACTCTGTTCTCTTGGCTCTGTTCTTTCCTAATCTGGATGTCCTTCAGTATTAATGTACAATACTGTAAATAATAATAACACACAAAAAAAGAAAAATAATTGAAAGAGATTGTGTTTCCAAACTATTCATTGGTACTGTGTATAAATGACCTGCAATCAAAACGTCCTCTACAATGGCCCCTTTGGAGTGATTATACAATTCCTAACCGGAAGTCCAATCCAAACTAAAACGTCATTCCGGACCGGAAGTTTGTTTACATGGGGTGTTTGTTTTTGTTTGTTTTGAACTTGCTCAGAGTTTATGGTTTAAAATAATATATATCCACACGTTTTATATTCCTATGGACATTATAAAAAAATAATTAAAACAAAACGAAATAATATAAAACTAAATAAAATAAATCGAACATTACATCTTTAAATAAGATTTGGGATTGGGACGCCACATGTAAACCGCGTCTAGTCGTCGAATGGATGACGTAGGCGTCCTGCCGTCCAATTACATGCAGCCTAAAGAGCCCAGGGCTTAGTCTTGTATAGAGAATGGCTTCCTTCAAAGGGAGCACTATTAATGTGTGTGGAATAGCACTACATAGTGCCCTAGGTGTCCTTCCGTGTGGGATTTGTGGTCAGGCCTGGGAAAGCGCAGGCGGATGATATGGCAGCTTTATGAGCGGCCAGGTGGAACTCGCTTTTGTGGTTCAATTCCGCCTTATGTCGTATTGACCAGGCGGCGGAGAGAATCGGAATTATCATTAATTAATATAAAAAAGAGAAAATGATTTACTTGATTTTAATTTCAGCGTTTACGGGGGCGGTGATAACCGTGCTGTTACAGCTCGCACTCCTGTACCGGAGAAACCCGGAGCCCGTGGCGCGGACCGTGCAGTACGTCAAAGCGGTGCCGGATCCGGTTCTGAAGGATTACTTTACAAATCCGCAGCCACCAGACGCGTCCAAGCAGCCCACGGACGGTGCGTGTCCTGGGCCTCCTTTCTCTCCATCGTCTTCCTCTTCTGCAACGCACCATCCTCCTCCTCCTCTTTCTTCTTCTCTCCCATCTGAACCGGAGACGTGCGGCTTCCTCAACGCGATCTTCCTGTTCCTGTTCCGCGAGCTGCGCGACACGCCGCTGGTCCGCCACTGGGTCACCAAGAAGATCCGCGTGGAGTTCGAGGAGCTGCTGCAGACGCGCACGGCGGGCCGCCTGCTCGAGGGGCTCAGTCTGCGCGACGTGTCGCTCGGCGACTCGGTGCCCGTCTTCAAGACGGCGCGCCTCGTGCGGCCCGTGGCGCTGGACGAAGGCGGCATGCCCGAGGAGCTCGGCTTCGAGGTGGACCTCGAGTACGCGGGCGGCTTCCACCTCGCCGTCGACGTCGATCTGCTGTTCGGCAAGTCCGCCTACCTGTTCGTGAAGATGCGCCGCGTGGCCGGGCGCCTGCGCCTGCGCTTCAGCCGGCTGCCCTTCACGCACTGGTCGTTCGCCTTCGTCGAGGACCCGCTGGTCGACTTCGAGGTCAAGTCGCAGTTCGAGGGCAGACCCCTGCCCCAGCTCACCTCCATCATCGTCAACCAGCTCAAGAGGGTCATCAAGAAGAAGCACACGCTTCCCAACTACAAGATCAGGTCCTTCAACATGCCACTTTTTACTTTTCTCATACACTCCTTTCTCACATGGAATGATCCCATTAGGTGCACATGTTCTCAAGATGCATAGAAGGCAAGGAGTGTGTGTGTGTGTGTGTGTGTGTGTGTGTGTGTGTGCCCCTAAATAATCAATGCACAGACAGAATTATTAGAGATGATTCATTATAACAATACGCAGATATTATATTGCAGTCTTGGAAATAAAAGTCCCAATTTTAGTCCAGTATTCAAGCAATTAAGGGGTCAAGGGCCTTTCTCAAGGGCCCAGCTGCCACTTCTGGACCTTCTCTTGCTTTGCCGTATAACTGATACATGTATAATCTATCTACACACACACTGCAAAAATAAGGTACCAATAAACGTCCAGTACTCAAGCCAATAAAGGTACCAATCAAGGTTTCAGTCCAATATTCAAGCAATTAAGGGGTCAAGAGCCTTTCTCATGGGCCCAGGTGCCACTTCTGGACCTTCTCTTGCTTCGTCGTACAGTAAAACCCCGTTGTACGAGCAACCTATAGTATGAGCAAACGCAGATACGAGCAAACTTGCTCGCAAAATTTTACCCTGTTTCACGAGCAAATTTCGAAGGCACGAGCAAACCCACGCTGCCGGTTCACGTTTTCGGCGGAGGGTCGCATCAGTCGCTTAGTTGAGGACGTATCACTCAGTCGCTCTCATTGTTCAGTGCAGCAAAAACATACCTTTTTTTAGTTTTATTTTTATTTTACTAGAAATCTTGAAGAGTTTCTCCCAATATAATCAGTGATGGTGCTGTGAAAACGAAAGTAAATAGAATTACCATGGAAACTGTGGAGGTTATGAGCGTGGTGCGCATCTCACACTCGCGATCAACCACTACCACATGAATAAGTGTAAAATTATGTTTATATTACGGTAATTTGCGGTGTATTTGTTTGTTAAAACAGGCTACAAATACTTTATAAGTGCAGAAAGAAGCGATCGGATGAGATCTCGAAACGGATTAAATCACTTTTACATTCATTCTAATGGGGAAAATCAGTTCGAGCGTACGAGCAACTGGACCTACGACCAATTTTCAAGAACGAATTATGCTCGTACAGCGGGGTTCCACTGTATAACTGATACATGTATAATGTATCTACACACATGCTGCTGCTGCAAAAAAAGGTACCAATAAATGTCCAGTACCCAATTCAATAAATGTACCAATTAAGGTTCTGTATTTGGTATCAGTCCAATTTTCAAGCAATTAAGAGTTAAGGGTCTTGTTAAGGCGGTCAACTGCCACGTCTGGCCCCTTGAACAAAGCCCTTAACCTTTAATTGCACAGCTGTAAAACTGTAAGTCGCTCTGAAAAAGGCTTGTCTGCCTAATGCCATTAATGTAAAGTTCACTGAAATGCTGGAAGCTACAGTTTAACACTTTCTAAACGTGTAAAGTTGACACACACCAAAACTTCCTTATTACGTAACTTCTGCACAGAGGAAAGTAACCGAGCGCATTGACTTTATTTCATCCAAGCTGTCGTAACTCATAACCTCCCTTTGCACTTTTTCAGCTACGGTAGATAAACAGGCCAGGGCCTCCCCTCTGCTGCCAAAATCAGCAGTCCTTCTTGACATTGGTGCTCCACAATAATGTTGCCAACATTCCTTTGAGCTTCTATTAAGATATTTTCAGTTGCATTTTTAAGCTGTCGCTTTCTACATCATTCTGAAGGTTTTCAGTCGGATTCGATAATTTATTGATTTAGCTTTTTCAGGCCTGAAGTTTGCAGAGATTGCATTCCTCACACCATTACAACACCTCCACCAACCCGAATTGTTGACACTCTGCAGGATGTGTCCATTGGTATACTGTTACCAAATTCTGCAGAAATCAAGATTCATCACAGCAGACTATGTTTTCCAAAGGCAGCACTCTCAGATATGATATTTTTAGGGTTTGGTACCATTAGTGTGTTTTTTTTTTTTTTTTTTTTTTTTACTTTTCTTTGTATTGTGCATGGGATGTATCTTTGATTAGCTTTAAAGTAAATGCTACAGATAAAAGAATAAAGGTCCAATGATACACCCTTGAAGTCAGGGGAGGTCCTCTGGAAAGTCTTCCTGGTGGACCTGCATCTTCCTGACAGACAAGTTTTTTCTTAAAAGTAACCAGATTTGAATAAGAATCTATTAGAAGGTTCATTGTAAAAAATATAGCTTTTCTGAGTAGTTTCAGAGGAAGAACTTTTAAAGCTTTCCTCAAAGGTGCAAGCCAAAGTATGGAACTGTTTAAGTTTGGTTGAGAGGGAAACCTAATCTATAAAGAGTTTCTTAGATCAAGAGCAAAGCTGCTGAGTTTGGATGTACCACCAATGTAATTATGTCCTCCTTAGTTCTTTTAGGATTCTAGATTTTATGAATGGGATCTACATGGAACTCTGTGAAAGGAAATTACTCAAATTAAGGGTTTGAGTTCTCCTGAATGGTTCAAGATGCTCCTTTTTAAGAGGCTAGATTGTGAAATCGTTAAAAGGATGTGGTTAAATTCTACATAATGGCATTTAAAGTGATTTTGTGTCCCCGGGAACCCGTCCTCTGGCTTGCCTGGTTAGTCAGGTGCGATTTGTTTGTTTCGTTTCATTCTTCTCAAAATTGCTTCTCTTTATTCTTCCTACCAAGAATCATTCAGTGATTTATACCCCTGGGTTGTTTTATGCAAAAAAAAAAAAAAGCATTAGCAAAAATGCTATCTGGGAATAATATCTCCTCACTTCTGTTTAAAGCAGAAATCAGGCTACACATCTTGTTTGGATGTTTGAATAGATCCTCAGGGTTTGTTTCCCTCTCTGAGCCCCGATATCACGCCTCTTCACGAGAGCTTTGGAATGAGCGGCAACCTCTTGTGAAAATAAGGGTGTTAGGGCCCATGAGGTATGCGGTTTCATGCCATGTTCATTTTACATGCATAACTGCCAGTGGGTTAATTATTATACTTAGATCAGCAATTTGGAGTCCACTTTTCTTTATTAAAGAATGACGTGTTATACTTTTATTCCATTTAATTCACGGCTTATATTTTTCTCACTGATTATAACTGAGCAGCCAAGGGGTTAAGAGCCCTGCTCAGAGGCCCGGGAGAGGCATGGCAGCTTGGTGTGGCTGGGATTTGAACTCACAACCTTCAGATCCAAAGTTGAATGCCTTAAGCACTAAGCTACCCCCCTCCTAGACTACGTTATAGAATTTCCACGAAGCAAGTTAGTTCTCTAGTTAATTGCTTACAGTAAAGCGCTATTCACTATAACACTCATTCTTGCTTATCCTTTTCTTTCTTTCTTCTTCTTTTTAAATATTTGTATTTATTTTAAAGTTAAGAAAAAATGCAGCTTGTTGATTTGGGAAACCGCAAAGTGACGAGGACTTTTCAAGAATGAACACTGAAGATTCCCTCAGGAAATACTAAACTACATTTTCCTGAACACACACAACTGAACTATGTTGATGATTCTATTGTTTTTCTTTGGTAAATAAAAACTGCACGATAGGGTTCCTTGTTCGACTTGGATATACTCGACTTTCTGACCATCAGTCACTGGTGCGCTGATGTAAATAATAAAAAGCAATTTATCCACAATATATTCCTGTAAACCTGCTAGTGACGTATACAGTCAGAGATTTGATCCAATATCGAAGTCTGTGTGGTAGCGTATTGCAGTGTATCTCTCTTCTGCTGTGTTTTGTGGCGTGAATGTGATGTCTTATTGCAGATTTTACACCCAAACAAAGCAAATAAATTGCTTTAAAGCTTAAAACCTGCCAAATGACTTGGCTACAGAGAGCCTGCAGAGAGCACGAGTCTGGCGTGGAGGTCGGTATCAAATTAGTATTGTTAATTAGACAGTAAGCTCGGATATGGGAGAACCCTGATGGAGTAGTTTCTCAAACACTCATTCCTAAGCAGATATATGAACATGTACAAACGTGCCCATACATAGGTTCACTTGAAATGTGGAGACTAAAGAAATGTATAGGGAAAATGGACCATGTATGATTTTGCTTAGTCATCTTACAGGGTAAAATGTATTGCAGACATCTGTGTGTTTGTTTGTGTGTATACATCGATTTCTTCATCACCAACTGGGTTGTTTTTCTTTTCTGAAGCTCTTATAGCTAGCCTGGAGTCACTCTATTTATTCTCTGTATATCATATCTATATCTCAATCTTTCAGGGAAGATTTTATATAGAACAGTGGATTTTGGATTGTCTTTTGGTGTCCATCATCCCAGGCTCATTCCATTCCACTGATAATCTAGTTTACATTGATCAAAGTTTGGTCAGCAGTGCTGGTCTGAGGCAGGTCTGTGTCAGAGGTCAGTGGGTATGTTTGTCTGAGATCACACTTGGAGCAAACTTTGGGAGTTTTTTGATTGTGTTCTAAACTTTGTTTTGTGAGAATAAAGTGGGTATGTGGAGAGCAAAGCTCCTGAGTCTGAACTCTAAAACCTAGTTCTTTGTGTGGTTCAGGATTTTGTGAATAATAACTGGAACTGGTTTCTCAATGGTTTAAGCTGTTCCTTTCTGAGTGTCTGGATTGTAAAGTCGTTGAAAGGATGTTAATAAATTCGACATTATTGGTGTTAGTGATTTTGTGTTCAGGTCTGCGTCAGAGGTCAGTGGGTTTGTTTGTCTTGGATCATATCAGTCAGGGTGATGGTGGGATTTGGAGGGTATTCTGGAAACACTGGGTACAAGGCTTAGTATTAAAACATCTACCTCCATGTTTTTTGGGTGACATTGGCTTTCCTCCAGTTTCCTTCATTCTAAACACTCCACATGAATTGTATTTAGTTCAGGATCGTATCAGGGACCCCGGGGTCTGGGAGGGTACCCATTGCACCATTTGTTACATTTTCACATTATTTTTGTTTTTTAATAAAATATTTGCTTAGAGGACAAACATTGTTCTCTGTGGTGCTCTTCGTTCGTTGAATAGAACAAGAAAAATCTTAGATTCAAACATGCTAGACAAGAAGTCAGCTGTACTTGTGTTGAACGCTCCTCCTCTTGCCCTTGGCAGGTAACTCAAGGGATGGGCTGTATTTGCCTTTTCAGAAATCTCTACTACCTTCTACTATTTACTGCTAAACTCAGTGACTTTACCTTTAAGCACTTGGTGCTAAACTGTGTCTTGATGTGACAATTAGGTTTTAATAGCCGTCTATGTCTACAGCTGCAATTAAATATTTATCAGACTATAATAGTCATCTGACCTTTTACTCACTTCATATTATGATAAGTGTTACCACATGCTTGCTTGTACTTTTCCTCTCATCACAGACATCAGCATCAATGCAACCCAAAGGAGACGGTAATATGGATTTAGAAGTTTCATAACAAATAATGGTTTATAATCCGCAAAACTAATATTACAAAAAAAACTGACCAGTGATGTTCTGTATGAAATTTAAATTTTGATTGTAGAGGTTTGTTTGTTTGCATTTCCTTCGCTTTAGGTTCCTGTGCCACTTCAAGTTTAAAACCTATGTGTGGTTGCAGGTTTTCATTCCAGTCATACAAGATCCACACCTAATTCCACCTGTTTAACCACTCAATCTTGACTTGTTATATTGCTAAAAGTATTGAAACACCTGTTGAGTTTACGATCCCCTGCTATAGAGCTCCAACCCTATTGGGATGAATGTGAACGCTGTGCACCACAGGCCTCCTCACCTCAACTATATCAGTACCTGATTTTATACGCTTGAGCACAAATTTCCACAAGCACACCACAAAATCTAGTGGAACATCTTCCCAGAAGAGTAGAGGTTCTTATAACAGAAAATGCGGACTATATGTGGAATCATATGGTCAGGTTGTTCATGTGGTGTAATAAGCTATCAAATGTTGCTTGTGTTTGCTAGATACACTTTCTGAATAAAATTGGATTGAATCAGCTGGTTTGGAGGGGGAAAAAAAATGAGCTGTAGGCATTAAACAAGGTGTTACAACAGATCAGGTGTTTTCTAATACAGTGGTCCCCCGGAACTCGTGGGGGTTACGTTCGAAGAGTTCCCGAACATCGGCGAATTTTGGACGCAGCCCCTCCGGTACCTTAATGAATTCACCTAGACATTGTCACTTTAATACAATAATGTGCTTTAAAAATAGTTTTTATGGATTTTAAGTTTAAAATGTTAACGTTCCTGAATATTTGGTCTCGCTGCGCAAATTTTATGGTAATCCACAACTTGCTGTTAGTTAGGTTCCAAACAAAATTTTTCCGAACCGCGAATTATCGGCGGTTAACTGTATAGTGACCTGTAAGTGAAGAAAATTGTTTCAACAACACACATTAACAGGTTCAAAGAAACCTGTGAACATTGCAATCGGGTCACAATCATGTAGTCATGATTAGTAGCAGTAATGTTTGCTAAAAACGCAGGTTTTTACTATTAAGTAGCTACTACTAAGCATGACTATCCGATCGTGATCGTTCACAACTGCAACATTGGTTTTTAGACCTGGTAGTGTGTTTTGGTAGGAATTAAAACTTAACAAAATATCGTAGTAGTATTTGCTAAAAAAACGCTAAAATCTTTTCTGCATCTAAAACATTCCATTTATACCGTTTTGTGTTCTCTGACTGGCTTTAAATGGAAAAGATCCGGAACATTCTAAATAAAAACGGTGGCAAATTTAGTCACAGTGATGGAGATTCGAGATTTTTCATTTTAACCGATTAAAAGCAGTTTATGATGAATTGTATTGCATATGAACTCTTTAAATACTTGAATATTTAATTATTAATTAATGCAATAATACAAAATTTGAGTCATAATTAAATGTTTCCACCTCCTGAGTATTATAAATATTCTCAATATATTCATAATATAAATGTGTAATTGTTTACCCAAAAATTTCCTGATGCCTTGTTAGAAATATTTACAATATGCTACAAATTTTCCAATACATCTAATTTATCAGACATTTTTTATTTTGCTCATCATTTAATCTGTCTGGTTGGTTGACATCAAAATTATTATTATTGAAAGCAGTATATTCATCTTGATTGCGACCCGGTGGTGTTTGTTGTGGTTTCCTGAAAGCCCAGATGTTTTCATGTGGTCTGTGCTGTGCCAGCTGCTCTCCACATCATAGAAACGTAACTTCCGTGCGGTTAAGGTGGAGTTATTGTTCCAGTAAATTCATTTATAGAAATATTGAGCGGGTTGGACTCAGCCCTGGGGATGTATTTAGTATTGTATCTCTATCCTCTCGCCGTTCGCCTCTGTATTGACTTTGCGTGAGTGTGTTAAGGGTACAGCAGGGCAGTAGAACAGTACTTTTACACTGTCAAACCCCATTTTTCACACACACACTGTGCCGGAGCTGGTTTCCTGTTAACCAGAAAAGCTTTTTTTTTTCTTCTCAGGAAGTCTTTTTATTGTTTTGTAATCAATTGTAGGTTCCCGAAAAACCATTCGAACACGTGGTTCTGGCTTTGAGAATATATTTTACGGTTTAAAATAGTTAAAATCGTTTGCACACAGGGATATCATCGTAGGTGAGAAGTACAAGCAAAACCGTAGATATTTGTTTATGCTAAAGGGCATTTATTTGTATTTTGTCAGCTCTCAGTCACGTAGAAACTCCAGTTCCTTATAGTATACAGCATGCAAACATAAAGCAACTGCTCCAACTGCTAATACATACCTACAAACTCCTGCTTTCATTCTACACTACTTTCACACACTATTTAAAAAAAAACCCTCATTTACACACACAAGCCAAAGTAACTTATTTAATGTTTCCTAGATTTTGAACACGTTTGGGTTTGTTGTTCACGTTTTGCTCACGTATTGTTGTTTTGCACATTCTACGTTTTCAGTTCTATCTACCGATTTGGATCTCAGCCTGTGTTTGCATCCGCCTCGGCTACTGTGTGCATTCGCATTACATGGCAACGTTGTCGTTTTAATTCTTATTTAATGTGTCTTTTGAGTCACAGTTGGAATATTTAATGTAACTTGATTTTGTGTTGAATTTCGATGAGTCCATCGCATCCGTTTGCTCTTTTTCTTTTCTTTTCTTTTCTTTTTTTATTATATATATATATATATATATATATATATATATATATATATATATATATATATATCAATAATATATATAATCAAGCCTTTTGGATTTTTTTTTTCTAATTGTATAAATAATTATTTAGGCATGTTTTAGTATTAGCAATAATATAATGTGAACAACAATGCTATTATATTTTTTCTGTATATTTGCCTGGTTTATATACATTATGACTAAAAAAATTGGGACACCAGACTTTACCAGCCACACGTGGTTCTTCATCAGACTGTTACTACAAACCTGGAGGCACACCAGTATACAGGGAAATTTTCCCTTCACTTAAACTAGGAGATTTAACCCTGTTCCAGCATGACGCTACCCCTGTGCACTAAACCAGTTCCTTGAAGATGTAGTTTAGAGGAGTTGGAGTGGAAGATCTCCTGCTATAGAGCTCTGAACTCAACCCTATAAAACACCTTCCCAGAATCTTCCCACATACTTTTGACCCTGTAGTGTGTAGCAACACACACTTGTTCTATTACATCATTGTTTTTATAGCAATTCACAGGGACCTGCATGGAAGTTGAATGGAAACAACAGGAAATGTTTTTTTTTTTTTTTTTTTCTGTGGAGATTTTTACATAACATTCTCTTCGGTGTCAGTTGTAAAAATTACAGGTAAAGCTGTAATAAGGTTTTCCGCCACAAGAAAGTCCAAGGATCACGTTTTACCCATTATTTTGAAGATATAAAATTCGCCTGTTAAATGTAAATGATCATGTAAATTCCTTATTAATATATATACTTTGTAGAGAAAAAAAAAATCATATAATTCCAAAGTGTATATATAATCCTGATATTGCGCATATATATATATATATATATATATATATATATATATATATATATATATATATATATACACAGTACAGACCAAAAGTTTGGACACACCTTCTCATTCAAAGAGTTTTCTTTATTTTCATGACTATGAAAATTGTAGATTCACACTGAAGGCATCAAAACTATGAATTAACACGTGGAATTATAAACATAACAAAAAAGTGTGAAACAACTGAAAATATGTCATATTGTAGGTTCTTCAAAGTAGCCACCTTTTGCTTAGATTACTGCTTTGCACACTCTTGGCATTCTCTTGATGCCTACTTTGAAGAACCTACAATATGACATATTTTCAGTTCACTTTTTTGTTATGTATATAATTCCATGTGTTAATTCATAGTTTTGATGCCTTCAGTGTGACTCTACAATTTTCATAGTAATGTAAATAAAGAAAACTCTTTGAATGAGCAGGTGTGTCCAAACTTTTGGTCTGTGCTGTGTGTGTGTGTGTGTGTATATATGTATGTGTGTATATATGTATGTACGTATGTATGTATTTCTACCTTCTCTACTAGTTGTCATTGTAAGCATTGGTAGCTCAGTGGTTAAGGCATTGGGCTTTGGATCACAGGTTCAAATCCCACCACCAAAAAGCTGCCACTTCTGGGCCCTTGAGCAAAAGCCCTAAAACCCTCCCCTGCTCAGTTGTAAGTCGCTCTGGATAAGGGCGTCTGCCAAATGCCGCAAATGTAAATGTAAGACTTGTAACTCCGCTCACCTCCCCCCTGAAAGCGCCCCTACGCTATTTTATTTTACATCTCTACCTGAATGCTTCTGAAGCGTTGAAAAATCGAAGTGCTTGATCATCCTCAGCTTCATCCCAGAGTCTATTATTAGCGCCTCAGGAGCTTTAAGTGGTCTTTAACAGGAATGAACTTTGTTAATGGTTATCTGCGCCGCCAGACTGTAGACTGCACCGGTGGTAGTAAATGCGGGCATTAAGAGCGACATGCAGCCAGACTGATGGATGTGTGAGGTCCCGAGGCCTGCTGTGGGCCGGCTTACACACTCATTTCATTAATCTTTTTTCTGGTAATTTCACTTTTTCTCTGATCACATGACCGCTGGGTCACCTGCAGTTCCAAATCGCACGCCTTCGTTTTGGTTTATAGACAATAAAACCCTCAGGGTAAACAGGCTGGTAGTAGGGCGTGGCGGTGCACACAGCGAGCAGCGTAATCGGATGAGGAAATGCTACACTACACCACTTTAGCTGACTTACAGCAATACCAGGTGTAGCTCCAACCATGCAACATACTTTATTATAGATATGTAAAACAAGGTGGCTTGTAAACGTTGAAATCTAATGTCGTCTTTGTTGGGACGGAGAAAAGAAAAAGGGAAAAATACCATTTAAAACTTTGTCTAATAGCTTAACGTTTCTTCAAAACACACCTTGGAACATATGTCCGAGTCCAATCTAAGCTCTAAATCTGTACTTTAGCTACTCGTAAAGCAGATTTTCTTTTCCAGTCTGTGGCTTTGAGACACTAGGATGATATTACAGTATTACTTCTGAACTCATCTGTAATTTGTTCCGGATACTCGTGACCAGCGCTTTAACTTACTAGGACCCATGATTAGAGGTAGATGGGACATGATACAGAAATCATTGAGCAACATGCACCTCTCCAATCAGAGCGCTAGTTTTGATTTTGGACCTCGTGTCTACCTGTAGCCTAAACTACCGCTGGTTGAAGGCTCTCTAACAAAACAGTTTCAGGAAGTTCTCTCTCCTGAGGTTATTCTCATTCTCTCTACGAAAGCTGAAATGTATAAGGCTCGATTTAAGAACGAACAATAAGAATTTAAAGCCTCGTACACGACAAACTGACAGGCAAACGTCAAGGAACGTTAGGGGAGTTTTCAGCGTAGGTCAGCTTTAGTTTTTTTTGCACTGTTAGCTCTGATTGGACGGAGTAAGCTGTTTTTACGGTCGATTCTGCACGTCAAATCGGTGGCGGAGCTCGTCTGCGAGAAAGAGAACTCTGATTGGCTATTTAGCTGAGCGAATGAACACACGATGAAGAAAAAACGGATCGTGCTTGTTATCAGTCTTGCTTTCTTCTTTGGAGCTTAGCATGAATCAATTACTAATGATCGATTCACTGTTCTAGCTTTTTTTTTCTAGCTGGAGTGTTGGTGTTGAAACAGTGTCGAACTATGAGAGTATGAAAAATGTCAATCTTTCTAAATGAATTAATGATAGTTAATGATTGTGGTATATAAGAAATAAAACCTTCTTCCTGAGGTACCAGTATAAATGTACATTGGGCTGATGCTATTATCCGACACGACTTACATTTGAGACGGGATACAACCGTTAAAGTTGAACCCAGACATGGCAGATTGACCACCGAGTCACCACTTCCCTCAGCGTTGGTACGACTTTCTCACATGACTCTGTGGTGGAAATTTCAATTCCAATTTGAATTTTGCAACGTACAGTCGCATTTTATCACGAGGAAAAAGGTGTCACCTCAGGTGTCCTTCTGTATGTTTTGGAGTCAACACGAGGCGTCACGTTCTCAAAACGTTCTGAAACGATTGTGTGGTGCTCCCAAGCATGCTACAGGTCTTTTCTGTAGATGGAGTGTAGATGGAAAAATCTTGCTAGTCAAGCCGAGTATCATACAAAAGTAAGTACACCCCCAGGATTAACTGTCCTCTAAAAATAACTCTATGCTAAATGGTTGCTCAAATGTGAGGGGTGTACTTACTTTTGTGAGATACTGTATAACACATTAAACATAAAAGTGATGAGCAATGAAGCTTTTTTTGGTCATGTTTAATAACTTCGTCATTGCGTAGTGCAGGTACACAGTAATGAAATGCAGTTTAGTCTCGACCAGAATTGCAAATAGAAACATTGTGCAAACTGACAAGTGCAGATAAATATGTAAATATATGTACTGCAAATAATCGTCAAGGCACCGGCAGTGAAAAATGTGCAGATGATGTTGAAGTAAACAACAAATGCAGGTGCATCTCAATAAATTAGAATATTGTCATTTACTTTACAGTAATTTACTGTATTTCAGAGCCAAAATCATCAAAATTAAAAGAACTGAAGACTTAAACTACTTCAGTCTGTGTGCATTGAATTTATTTAATACACGAGTTTCAGAATTTGAGTTGAATTACTGAATTAAATACATTTTTCCACGATATTCAAATTTATTGAGATGCACCTGTAAATATAAAGGCTCTGGGCATTGAGTGTGTGCAGACAAGTACACTTTAGTATTTGGTCAACTTAGGATTTTTTCAATCTTACAACAGCGTTAGAACGTTGCCTGGATCTATGCATCTTCCTCCTTGTGAGGTGACTTACTTGCGTCAACAGAGTTCTTTTTTTTTTTTTCCTTCTGTTTTGGTGTTTCAAAGCCCAATTTTTCCTGTCTCTCTTCTTTTTATGGGCGTCACCAGACACTGGAACAGAACATGTCTGACTCCGCCCTCGAATAGCTATGCTATGTTAAAATGCTATGTTTTGCCATGTTTCGACTTATATATTTACATTTATGGCATTTAGCAGGAGCAGATATCAGAGCAGTTTGAGGGTTAAGGACCTTGTTCGAGGGCCCAGTGGTGGCAGCTTGGTGGTGTTGGGATTTGAACTCACAACCTTTCGATCAGAAGTAAAACATCTTATTTACTGAGCTACCACCTCCTGTATCTCTCTGTGTTTGTGTGTGTGTGTGTGTGTGTGTGTGTGTGTGTGTGTGTATGGATGGATAGATAGATAGATAGATAGATAGATAGATAGATAGATAGATAGATAGATAGATAGATAATATAAAATGCACACACTTTAAATAAATAAATAATAAATTACTGGTTTTTGTTTATCTCTAATGATTGAGCCTGTGGTGAAAGCGATGGAAAAACAAACAAACCCTTCCTGAAACACTACGATGGAACCTTTAGATAAACCAGATTCTAAAGGAACCCCATCCTTTCGGGGCCCATGCCTGATGATCAAACGAGGATCAGTCTTTGTGTACTTTTTGAAGCGTTCTTAGTTAGGTCAAAGAGTGTATTTGTGTATCTAGGACCAAAACAGCATAAAAATAGGATTCAGCTCATCTCCTAGTCTCCATGGAATCTCATGACTTTTTTTCAGGGCTGGTATTAAACAGTGTATGAAATATTTCAAAAACGTATGAGAATTTCAGTTATTCTTATCACAGCCAAATCGCATTTTTCACTTTTTTTTGCCAGACTATACATCTTTTGGTTAAAAAAAAACTCCAGCATAGTTCCCTTTCTTTCTCTATCACTATGACCTTGTGTATGAGATCACTGTTAATTCCAGATAATATGAGCTCAGTGGATTGTAGTGTAACTGCAACCTGCTTCTATTTCTGATACACACACACACACACACACACACACACACACACACACACACACCCTGATTCAGCATTTAAGTTCTGACTTCAATTATGCCGTATACTGAACCAGTGGCACTTGAGAGTTTCAGAGGACACACACACACACACACACACACACACACACACACACACACACACGGAGTTTTGCAGCCATCAGCTCGCTCACTGACGCTGCAGATATTTGTCAACTTGTCATGAGATTGGTGCTGCACTCTGTGAGCTTATACATACACACACACACACACACACACGCACACACTCGTGATCATCAAAACACAGTCACATTGATATATTTTCTGCAGTTTCATTTAAAACCCCAAACAGCTTGTGACTTTTTTTTGTCCTTAAGATATTAAAGATTCAGTTTATAGTGTAACCCCAAACAGAAGTTATCAGCCATCAGCGGATCACACACACGCGCACACACACACACTCACACACACACACACACACACACACACACACACACTCACACTCAACAACAAAAGGAAATGTGCCTCAAGACAACACACTTTTCTAATTTCGGGCTCATCAGCAGACCTCCGTTTGCTGTGTAATGACCCAAAGGTTTCTAGTAAAGCACTGAAGCACAAACCGGAAGAAAGGCGTCTCATGTCCTGTGACCGAACGCTTCGTGCAAAAAAAAAAATACGCTGTCCGTCTACAAATTAATACCGGTGTCTTGATTATACATTTGCAAGCATTTTCTCATTCTCAGCGTGTCTTTCTGCGGGAAAACCCAAAGCCGCTTTTACAACCTTCAGCCCGGGAGTCCAAACACGGAGCAAAAATCTATTCTTTTGTCCGTTTTCTTTCCTTGGTGTGTTCGTCCCAAAAAAACGGAGAGTGGAAAAGTAAACACAATTTTAGTCTCCGAGACTAGTTTTTCTACTTTCCTTCTGCAAGGGCTTCTAAATGAACTCCCACAGGGTTCCAAACTATTAGCGACACCTCTGGTTCCAACATTTTCTCGTTTCCCTGCACCACCATGTCCACATTAATTGACCCACAGTGACGTTTTGACTGGGGTCAAAAACCTCCTTCATCCCGATCGAGCCGAATCCCAACTGGCCTGCAGTGAACTCTGTACAGACGGCCGGCTCGTTGTTTAGGAGACGCACCGTTCTTCCTGATTTACACCCTGCTGTTTAATCTCGCTTATCGCTCTAAAGCACGAACATCACGCTCTTTAAGTGTCAACCACACTAGAAAACACTTCCTGTTTCCTGCCGCTCTCATGGGTTTAAATGCAGAACGTCAGTTAAGTCACTGCTTATATTTTGAAACGCAGCCACTCCAGTTGTCTTTGTGTCTGTGATATAAAAATAAATTCTCTTTCCGAGTCACTTTCGATCTCTTGCTAAATAGATCCAGAATCTGAGTTGTGCTGGCCTGCGGTTCTTTCTTCAACTGTTACCACAAAGTTGAAGGCACAATTGTATAGGAGGTCTTTTGGATATCATGAAATTTTCCCTTCACTTGAACTCGAAGACCCAAACGTGTTCCAGCTTGACGATACCCCTGTGCACAAAGCGAGCTAAATGAAGATCTGCTCTACATAACTTGGAGTGAAAGATCTCCTGCTACAGAGCTCCAACTCTATTAAAAACCTTTGGAATGAACTTCTACCCTGACTGCATCCCAGTCCTCCTCACCTACATCACTACCTGACTTTAACAAACTTGTATGCGAATGAGCACAAATCTCCACAAAAAATTTTGTTGAACATCTTAAAAGAAGAGTGAAGGGTAAAATAACAGCAAACGAGGTCTCGATATGGAACGAGAGGTTCAAAACGGACATGGCGAACTTACGGTCAGGTGTCCGCATTAACGGGTTTTGTTTTGTCCCTTCGACAAATGTCTCGCATCGTGTTCAGAGGAATTGTGAAAAAAACAAAAAAACAATTGAAAGGACGTACAGTGCTGTGAAAACATGTTTGATTGATTAATTGATGAATTAATTGACCAAGCTTTTGCAATAACTGGCAACTTCGCTCGATGATGTGGATGAATCAAGTGTCACAAATATGAAAAAAATAAATAAAAATACTCTGAATATTTGCATTCTAGCACTGGTGCCTCATGTGACTGAAATGAATAGGAAGCCTTTAAAGGAGCCAAGTGACATTTTATAGTACGATTAACCTCGTGGCTGTTTTTCCTTAACTGTGGCCACTTGACAACCTCTAGACTCCAGTTTTACAGTAATCGCAAAGCTCCGAGTTCAATTCCCAGGACTGCCAGAGGGTCACACAAAATCAGTTCTAGGACAATCAGCACCCTGGTCTTTGGCCTGTATCTATTTCCCATTATATAGAGATAAAGTAAGAGAGAACCCTAACTAATTTACTGAGTACTAGAGTTATGCAGTGAAAACGGCTACAGGCTGATTGTCTTGTAATTGATTTTGTGATCTGTGGTGTTTGGTTGAAAAGTGGCACTCTGGAAGTCATAGGAATTGAACTCGGAGCTCTGAAGAACTATCCAGGAGGTTTAATCTTTACTCAGTAAAGCAAGAAGGGTTCACGATTGTTCTCTCTCACTTTATCTCGACACAATGGGAGACGGATACAAACCCAAGACCAGGATGCTGATAGTTCTGGAATTGATTTTGAGATCCATACTGTATGTTGTCTGGTGGAGAAGGTGTAACTAAATGCTTAAGATGTTGGACCCTTGGGGGGGGGGAGTGGGAGTTCAACTCCGAGCTCCAAGTGCTGCAAATATTGCAAAAGTGGAGTCTAAAGATTGTCAAATGGCCACAATTAAGGGTAATTCCCCCCTCAACCACCGGAGGTGCCAGTGATCTCAGCTACATCTTTTCAACCTTTATTTTTCTGTGAGACTGTAGTTGAAAGGACCTTTTTTGAGCTTTAAACACTAAAGTTTAAGTCGAAATATGAGAATCTCAAGTTGCTTGTTGTGCCATTCCTTGGTAACTAAACACTGCCGCTGAATAGGAATCGGTCATCTGTAACTTGCCAATGTAAATCTAAGGAGGTAAATCTACAATTTATAGGCAAAAGTTCGTGGACACCCGATCCTAAGATTGTGCTTTTTTTTAACATCCTATTGTACAATTAGTCTGCATTTGCTCAGTCAATGTTCACATTCATCCCAATGGTGTCCAATAGTATTGAATTTAGCATTCTATCGCAGGACCAAATCTTCTACTCCCTCCCAGCATATACTCATGGAGATTGAAATGTGTGTTGGGTTTTTTTTTTTTTTTAAACAATTTTCTTTATATGTATTCTTTTTTGAGTTATTTATTTATTTAGAACTGCTGTTACATTGCTATTGTCGTTTTCCATTGCACTTCTCTGTGCTGCATTCTTCTAACGCATAAACTGTTCTGTACGAGTTAAACTCAATCATTAAATATTATTTTGTTCGTTTGCGACCAGACGTGAGGAGGTTTAGAACAAGCCCTCGGTTTCATTTTCCGATCAGATAATGTAATTATGTCGTACGGAAAGGCACACGAGTAAACAAAACAGGACACCCAGATAAGATAAGAGCAGCGAGAGATGGATAGAAACCGAACCATCACGGACGAAAGGAGAGGCAAAAGTATCGAAACACCCCTATTTTTCATCCTTCGTGTCACGTTCAAATTCGCGTCTTTTGTTATTGTAGCTGAATTAGTAGATGACAACCGATCACTACACAAGGAATTCATAAATAATTAAAGCCAAGACGTGTGTGAGGGAGATAAAAGCCGATTCTCACTACAAGGGTGGAGCAGCTTGGTTTCCAGTTGATGAGGTCATGTCTGGTGTGAGTGTAAAAGAGAGCGAGCGCTTTAGAGAACGGTGTGAAGGAGTATCATTAGGGTAAAGGAGGCTAGGGCAGCTTTTAACCAACAGGATCACGGTGTCGGATTTATCGACCTGAGCGCTTTTGTTCTACGTTTGTTTCCGCTTAGGCCTCAAGTGACCTACTTCTGAACACACACAATTTGCTTTTGTATGTTTTTCCAGGCAGATATGGTATTGTGAGGGGGAAATAAATGTAATGCTATTAGCTGCATGTAAAAAAAATAAAATAGAATGCTGCCCTTTTTTTTTTAAACTTAAACATGGAGGTCTGTAACTAATCTTTTTCAGTAAATAACAATGAGATGTGTGTATGTATACATATATACGTGTGTGTGTGTGTGTGTGTGTGTGTGTGTGTGTGTGTGTGTGTGTATATATATATATATATGTATATATATATATATATATATATATATATATATATATATATATATATATATATATATATATATATATATATATATTATACATACATTATATATATATATTATACATACATTATATATATAAATATAATATTCTTGTAAATGTTTTATAGTAATTATGTTGTTTCAAATGACGTAAATCATCAGAACTTTTGCTATGTTTCCACACGGACTGTTAACAAGGTGATACCGGGGAAAGTGTACCTCTTCTAATTTTCATATCGATAACAGAAATAGACAATATTTGTTTAGTAAACATGTTGAGCTTTCTATATATATTTAGTTCTGTCTCTGAGAAAAAAGATATTCACCGAGATTCAGGTTGTTTTATTTTTGTCTGTTTTTTAATTAATTATACAAATAAATACAAATCTCCTCTTTTTTTTTTTTCTTTTCTTACTTATATTAGTAATAAAAATGGTCAAACAGAAATGAGCGCTGCATTAATGGCGTGTTCATAAAATTAGTGCTGTTAAACGTATTTTTCATTAACCTGTTAATTTTTACATCCCTAAAATGAATATATAGCATGTGTGTATGTGTGTGTGTGTATATAATATACTACAAATCCCAAACCTTTTCCAGCATGACAATGCTTTTGTGCACAAAGCCAGCTCCATGAACATATACACGGGTTGGAGTGGATCTTGACTGACCTGCTCTAAAGCTCTGACCTCAACCATATTAGGGATGAATGTGAACACTGACTGCACTCCAGGTCGCCTCACCTCACCTACATCACTACCTGACTTGTTTTGTGGGTAATTAAAGCACAAATGTCCACAAGCATCCTATAAAATCTAGTGAAGCATTTTTCCAGGAGTCTGATTTCTGGACGATCACTTTTAGCACCTGTTTGCTATTTTAATTGATGATGACTGATTTTTTCTTTGTTTTTGCATGGACGTGAGTAAATATTTTAGCATGGCAGTGCTGTGTTTCTAATGCTCTCTACAGAGTTTCTTGACAGGCCTAAACTACCGTATTTTTCGGACTATAAGCCGCTACTTTTTTCCTACGTTGAGAATTTTACCTGGGGTTTTTCCCGGTTTCACAAACTTCAAGACAAAAAAACTGAACCCTATAACATTAGACCAATGAAATTTCCGAACAGAAACGAAAAAACGCACCTCATCTCTGTTCTGAGCTGCACGGCATCAGGAGAAAAAACTTTTTTTTTTTAAACACACGACGATGCCAAAAGAAACTCCCCAGAGAAATACAGTAGTTGTGAAAGGAAGGAGGAAGACAGTGAACAATGACTTTCTTGGTCGGCTACTGTTTAGATACAAGTTGTTGTAGCGCGTTGAGTCTGGGTGAAGGGAGAGCTCGCTAACTCCAGTTACAACAGAAATCATATAAGCACAGACAGGTTTCCAAAACTCGTGCTTTTTTATTTTTCTTGGCAACAGCGTTACGGGTTAGTCAAAGAAACTTAGAAATTAGCATCAGAAAATAATAAGGACATAATCCTCAGTCTTACACACATGCAGTAAAACCGGAAGAATCCAGTGGCAGGCTATTCCCAAAATACCGCTATGCTCCTAAAGGAAGCGCAACATATTTCACCCGTTACACCGTGTGTAACGTGTCTTTCGTTAAAGCCTGTGTAAAGTACATTAGTGTAGACAGAGTAGGCTTATAGACAGGTGCAGCTTATTTATGTTAAAAATAAAAATATTTGTAAAATTCAGTGGGTGCGGTTTATATAAGGGTGCGCTTTATAGTCCGGAAATTACAGTAGTGCTTATATATGCCCACTGCTCAGCACTATTGGTCTGTCTGTCTGTCTCTGTCTTTCTATCTGTCTCTGTCTGTCTCAATCAATCCATCCATCCATAACTTAGTGTCTAAGGTCATATATGTCTGGTTAAGTGTGTTTAAAAAAAGAGGAGTGTAAAATAAATTGGATTCATGGAGATTAGTGAAGGTAATACTCCAGCTGTCAGTAATTACATAAGAGGGGTGTGTGTGTGTGTGTGTGTGTGTGTGTGTGTGTGTGTGTGTGTGTGTGTGTGTGTGTGTGTGTGTGTGTGTGTGTGTGTGTGTGTGTGTGTGTGTGTGTGTGTGTGTGTGTGTGTGTGTGTGTGTGTGTGTGTGTTACTAAGACTTGGGATTGCAGTTTAATACATTGATTTGACAGCAGCATGCAACCTCGGATTTAAACACAGAACTAAGTGCACACACACACACACACACACTGCTAAATAAGTCTTGCGTAATCGCTGGTGCTCACCTGACAGCTGGTGTGTTGTGTTTGAGCTTTCACTCATCCCTGTGCACACCGAGGCTGTCAGCTGGCTCTCAGATTCGAATGGGTTTGTAAACGTGTGTATGATTTTAATATTTGAACACATTGCAGTGTTAATGAGTGTGTAACCATGAGGCGCCCATTTATATAGCATATACCAGGCAAGGTGACAAACCTCAGTATGCACAGGGTCTGTTGTGAGCTTATTTACTTTGTACACAGAGTACACAGTGCTTAACACGCCCTGTAATATCCACCAATACTGCCCACACTAATAATACCCCCTTAGTAACACATGCCCAGTAATAGAACCTGATAATGCCACCTCCCCCAACAATGTACTCAGTAACATCTCCCCTGCCTAATCCCACACTTTGTAATCTTCTTTTTCTTCTGTCCTCTACATCTGCTTCTTTTAAACCAACTACCTGCATGTCTTCCCGCACCACATCCATAAACCTCCTTCTTGGTCTTCCTTTTTTTGTCATTCCTGGAAGCTCCATCCTCAGCATTCTCCTACTGATATACCCCATGTCCCTCCTCTGCACATGTCCAAAGCATCTTAATCGCACCTCCCTCACCTTGTCTCCAAAATGTCCTACATGCGCTGTCCCTGTAATAAACTCATTTTTAATCCTGTACATCGTCGTCACTCCCAACAAAAATCTCAACATCTTCAGCTCTGCTACCTCCAGCTCCACCTCCTGCCTTTTACTCAATGCCACTGTCTCTAAACCATACAACATCTCAGGTCTCACCACAGTCCTATAAACTTTCCCTTTCACTCTCACAGATACTCTTCTATCACAAATCACTCCTGCTATCACTCTTCTCCACCCACTCCACCCTGCCTGCACTCTTTTCTTCACTTCTCACACACTCTCCATTACTTTGCACTGTTGACCCCAGGTACCTGAACTCCTCCTCCTTCTCCGCTTCTTCTCCCTGCGACCGCACCACTCCACTGCCCTCCCTCCCATTCACACACATGTACTCTGTCTTACTCCTACTGACTTTCATTCTCCTTTTTTCCAGCGTGTACTTCCACCTCTCCAGGCTCTTCTCAACCTGCTCCCTACTCTCACCACAAATTACAATATCATCTGCAAACATCATAGTCCACGGAAACTTCTGTCTGACCTTGTCCATTAACCTGTCCATCACCACTGCAAACAGGAAAGGGCTCAGAGCCGATCCTTGCCGATTCAGTCCCACCTTCACCTTGAACCAGTCTGTCGTTCCTACTGCACACTTCACTGCTGTCACACTGTCCTCATTCATATCCTGCACCACCCTCACATACTTCAATACCACAACTTCTCTCTCCACCCTGTGGTACACTTTTCTCTAAAAGCAGCAGATCGCATCCAAAAACATTCTGTACAATTGTAAGTCTCCGACCTTGTGGTAAAATTGTGGAAAAACAAAAGTCAGGTGTCCTGGTACTTTTGTTCATATAATTATAATTATAGATATCAATTAAGTGTTAAAGTGTTTACCCACAGATATATCGCAACGTGTAGAAAATGTTAGAGCTGGGTGATATGGAAATATAAAATCGTTATCATGAGAAAATTCAGTTATGTGCATTTTCATAACTGAGCCTGATGCAATTTGTATCTCGATGCCAACGATACAATACATTAAAGATACAAATGAAGCAGCTACCAATGCGATGCCATATGATTACCTTTTATTACGATGCAGCGCGATCAGATTTCCATTCCATTTGCCTTTATAGTGCAAAAAAACCATGAAATAAAACCAGATGTTCTTTTCCTGTTCTGTCTGCAGGAAGTTACAGCTCTACCTCTGCCATGTTAATCTGTATTCTGTGTGAATCTCAGGACACGCCTCTTGTCTCCGTAGTGTTGTGATGCGTCATTTTCACGTAGCAGCAGCGGTGCTGAGAGAACCCGCTCGAGGAACGGTTCCGCGAGGAGAAATCGATCTACGTATAAAATGTTGGTCACGTGATAAATAATAAAAGTATAGCACATCTACTAACAATTATATATAAATAAATAGTTTTTTTTTTTTTATTATAAATAATTAATTTTTTACCATTTTCCTGATATCTAGTCAAGTCAAGTCAAGTTTATTTGTATAGCGCTTTTCACAACAGACATTGTCTCAAAGCAGCTTATCTGAAGTGTATTGTGGTATAATTATCGTATATATGTAATGATATGTAAGTATTGATAAGTATATTCTTTCCTTCTCTCTCGTTTGCTCTGAAGCAATAGAGCTAAATGGCCCTGTTCAACTTTCTAACGATCTTAAACAGGAAACTTTTTGCGTAACTCGATAGCACTTTATGCAATAACGGAATGGTTGAGAGGGAGAAAAAGAAAAACGACTCCACACACTACTTTCTGGCAATACTTTGCAGGCGATCGATTTTTCTTCCTCCAGAAATCCGCTTCAAGATTTCATGACCGTGCCCACCAGCTCCCCCTTGTGGCCACGCAGGGGATGTGTTGATCTTGGCTCACGTTTCTGTGCGAGTCATGTGAGATGATGCGAAGGTAGATAGCGGGGTGTGTGTTCAGGATGTAAGCTGATCTCTGTGGTTGTATTGAATATCAGAGCGCTCGCACATGCGATCGACGCTTGTAATTTGGACGTGTAGCCGCTGCAACTGTCAATTATTAATCCCTTTTAATGACTTGGAATCTCATGAAAATGCTTTCAGGTTTTATCGACATGTTAGTTGCTAGGCTAGTGAGACACCTCCGACGATGCTCTAGGAATTGAATTGTAAATATTTGTCACTTACACTATAGTGTCAAAAGTTTTGGGACATCCATTGCCCTGTTACCACAAAGTTGGAGGCACACAATTTTATCAGATGTCTTTGGATCTGGTAGAATGACATTCTTCCTTCACTTGAACTACGAGACCCAATTCCAGACAGCTCCATGAAGTTCTGCTGTACATGGATTGGAGTGGAAGATCTCCTTCTATAAAGCTCTAACCTTAACCCTTGAATACCTTTGGGGTGAATGTAAACGCTGACTGGCCTCCTCACCTCACCTTCATCAGTGCCTGACTGTGAGGTGTCCACAAACTTTTGTCCAAACAGTGTACATTACTGAACACATTATGGCCAGCTTATGAATTATGAAGTGCTTAAATGTAGTTTTAAAGCTCTTATGGTGCAGTGCCCCTCTAGCAGAGAGGGTTAAATTGCTTTGCGCAATCTGAACAAGCAGTTGATGGTGCTGGGGCTTGAACCCCCACCAACCGTATGATCAGTAAATCAGAGCCTTTACCGTTAACAGACTTCGACCTAATCACAAATATACAACTATTCAATGTTGTACAGAAAGTGACTTTATTTAGGCCTTGTGTTTATGTGGGACTGTGCTGATTTGAGGTCGGACTGCACTCTGGGGAAACTCTGATCATGTGTAGATCTTGTGAGAGAGTATAGTTTTGTTTTTGTGGTTTGGATGGATGCTCAAGTGTCACAAATCATTTATCAGGGTACATATGAAGAACCGAATAAATAAATAAATAAATAGCAAATCTGTTTTTTTCCTCATTCTCCATCTGCCTCTTCTCACCCCGTTCTCCATCTGCCTCTATCACCTCGTTCTCCGTCTGTCTTTTCTCATCTTACTCCATCAGTCTCTCTCACCTCTCACTCTCTTCTTACCTATTTCACAGCACACACACACATACACACTCTAACCATATGGCTATTCCCAGGGTTCTTTGCTTGTAATCTCTAGAGTTTTTAATAAAAAGCCCACATTAAACTGCGCTCCGGAGCAACCTGAAGATAAGTTTACAATTCAGATTTTACTGTTAATATTAACACACAACGAGGAGAAATGTCGAGTCGCTGTGTGCGTGTCTATGCTTTTCCTGCATCTCTGCTTCTCTTCTCTAACACAAGTCTGCTTTTTCTCTCCAAAATAGTCTTGTGATTTTGAAGTAGACTGTAACGAGCACCCAAGGACACCGTTTCCAGGCAACATCGGCCACTCCAGGCTCCGATTATGAATCATCTGGCAAATGTCAGTCTGCAAACGTGGTTTGTGTCACAATTGTTAAATTATGAGAGTTATAGAAGTAGCGATGCATTTGTAGATTTTTTGAATGCTGAGTGCACCCCAGGCCTTCTCACCTCACCTCACCTCGTACATCAGCACCTGTACATTACGTGTAGCCGAAAGAGCACAAAACTCCACAAGAACACTAACATCCCCTATGATGGTTAATACGTGTGTGTGTGTGTGTGTGTGTGTGTGTGTGTGTGTGTGTGTGTGTGTGTGTGTGTGTGTGTGTGGGGGGGGTGTACATTTATTATTTATATTAAATTGCATTGCATGAACCGAACCGAAAGCCCTGTACCTTTTACACCTCTTTTATTTTTCTCTATCCATCCATCCATCCATCCATCCATCCATCCATCCACCCACAATTGTATTTTGTGTGTGTATGTATGTGTGTATATATACACACAAAAAATACAATTGTGTGTGTGTGTGTGTTCACTTTGACCATATATTTAACCTGGACTCCGTCTCATATCACACCCAGTGTCTCAGGTTGCTCTGTCCTACACAGGACCACTGAGCCATATCGCCCCCTGCTGCCCGAATTACAGCTCTCTCTTTTTCTCTAATCAAGACTCATGTGTCTGTCCTCCTGCCCTCCTGCCCTGCTGCCCTGCTTCCACACTCTGGAACACCTGCAGATAGAGTCGACTTCACCCCCGGGGCACTTTGTTTGAAATGCAGCCATGCCATGTGGCAGATACAGTTAGGGGTTGTTCTGGACGATTTGTCACTGTAGTGACACACACACACACACACACACACACACACACACACACACACACACACACACACACACACACACTCCAGCCCTACATCTCACTCTAGCTCCTCTTACCTCTTACTCCGTCTGTCTCATCTTACTCTCTCCTTTCCTCTTACTCTGTCTTATCTCACTCTGTCTCCTCTCACCTCTTACTCTGTCTGTCTCATCTCACTCTCTCTTACCTCTTACTCCATCTGTCTCTCTTACATCTCACTCTGTCTCTTCTTGCCTCTTATTCTATCCATCTTTTCTCACTTTTTTCTCCATTTGTCTCTTTCTTACCCTTATGATCGTATTAGTTACGGGGGAAAAAATCCGTACAAATGACACGACAACAATTTTTATGTGTGAGGAAATCATTACAAAATCCAATACATTAAGGATAGTTTAAACACGAGGCAGTTCCAGATTAGGACCTGTGATTATTTCCTGCTTTAAGAATGCATGAAAATGTGTGTGTGTGTGTGTGTGTGTCCTATTTGCAAGAATTGTAAAGCTTTCTAGGTTTAACACAAAAGAAGCCTAAAACAGGAAGAATGACCTTTTCTGTATAATTCAGTACAGGTACACAGTTTTGCTGTGTGGATTAGTTGCATAATCAATCATGTTTAATAAAAGTCCAAGAGATGCCTGTTACTCTGCGGTCGCATTGTGCTTCACAATACAGTCAGACTGTGTGTGTTGTATTGTGTGTTGTACTGTGTGTACAGACATTGTGTTTTGTACTGTACTGTGTGTACAGACTGTGTGTTGTATTGTGTGTTGTATTGTGTGTTGTATTGTGTGTTGTACTGTGTGTTGTACTGTGTGTTGTACTGTGTGTACAGACTGTGTGTGTACAGACTGTGTGTGTACAGACTGTGTGTACAGACTGTGTGTACAGACTGTGTGTACAGACTGTGTGTACAGACTGTGTGTGTTGTACTGTGTGTGTTGTACTGTGTGTACAGACTGTGTGTGTTGTATTGTGTGTGTTGTACTGTGTGTACAGACTGTGTGTGTTTTATTGTGCGTTGTACTGTACTGTGTGTACAGACTGTGTGTGTGTTGTACTGTGTGTTTTATTGTGTGTTGTACTGTACTGTGTGTACAGACTGTGTGTGTTGTATTGTGTGTTGTACTGTGTGTACAGACTGTGTGTGTTGTATTGTGTGTTGTACTGTGTGTACAGACTGTGTGTGTTGTATTGTGTGTTGTACTGTGTGTACAGACTGTGTGTGTGTGTTGTACTGTGTTGTACTGTGTGTTTTATTGTGTGTTGTACTGTACTGTGTGTACAGACTGTGTGTACAGACTGTGTGTGTTGTACTGTGTGTACAGACTGTGTGTGTTGTACTGTGTGTGTTGTATTGTGTGTTGTACTGTGTGTACAGACTGTGTGTTGTACTGTGTTGTACTGTGTGTGTTGTATTGTGTTGTACTGTGTGTGTTGTACTGTACTGTGTGTACAGACTGTGTGTGTTGTATTGTGTGTTGTACTGTACTGTGTGTACAGACATTGTGTGTTGTACTGTACTGTGTGTGTTGTACTGTGTGTACGTACTGTGTGTGTTGTACTGTGTGTGTTGTATTGTGTGTTGTACTGTGTGTACAGACTGTGTGTGTTGTACTGTGTGTACAGACTGTGTGTGTTGTATTGTGTGTTGTACTGTGTGTACAGACTGTGTGTGTTGTACTGTGTTGTACTGTGTGTACAGACTGTGTGTGTTGTATTGTGCGTTGTACTGTACTGTGTGTACAGACTATGTGTGTTGTACTGTGTGTACAGACTGTGTGTGTTGTTTTGTGTGTTGTACTGTACTGTGTGTACAGACTGTGTGTGTTGTATTGTGCGTTGTACTGTACTGTGTGTACAGACTGTGTGTGTTGTATTGTGTGTTATACTGTGTGTACAGACTGTGTGTGTTGTACTGTGTGTGTGTTGTACTGTGTGTGTTGTACTGTGTGTGTTGTATTGTGTGTTGTATTGTGTGTTGTACTGTGTGTGTACAGACTGTGTGTGTTGTACTGTGTGTACAGACTGTGTGTGTTGTACTGTGTGTACAGACTGTGTGTGTTGTACTGTGTGTACAGACTGTGTGTGTTGTACTGTGTGTACAGACTGTGTGTGTTGTATTGTGCGTTGTACTGTACTGTGTGTACTGACTGTGTGTGTGTTGTACTGTGTGTTGTACTGTGTGTACAGACTGTGTGTGTTGTACTGTGTGTACAGACTGTGTGTTGTATTGTGTCTATTGTCTCTAAATGGGAACGAGATCTCTCCTATTCACAAGTGACAGCTTTGATTGACAAAACAATACACACACATGAATGTGACATGCTGGGTGGGAACTTGAGATTTACAGAGATGGTAGACGGTAGAGTATATTTCAAAACTGTACCATTCCAAGCTTGCTTCAGGATTGAGAACTCTGGGTTTGGGAGCTTTGGGTTTGAGAACTCGGGGTTTGAGAACTTGGGGTTTGGGAGCTCGGGGTTTGAGAAATTGGGGTTTGAGAACTTGGGGTTTGGGAGCTCGGGGTTTGGGAACTTGGGGTTTGGGAGCTCGGGGTTTGAGGAACTGAGTTTGGGAACTTGGGGTTTGGGAGCTCGGGGTTTGAGGAACTGAGTTTGGGAACTTGGGGTTTGGGAGCTCGGGGTTTGAGAACTCGGGGTTTGAGGAACTGAGTTTGGGAACTTGGGGTTTGGGAGCTCGGGGTTTGAGAACTCGGGGTCTGAGAACTAAATTTGGGAGCTCGGGGTTTGAGAACTTGGGGTTTGGGAGCTCGGGGTTTGAGAACTCGGGGTTTGGGAGCTCGGGGTTTGAGAACTCGGGGTTTGGGAGCTCGGGGTTTGAGAACTCGGGGTTTGGGAGCTCGGGGTTTGAGAACTCGGGGTTTGGGAGCTCGGGGTTTGAGAACTCGGGGTTTGAGAACTGGGTTTGGGAACTCGGGGTTTGGGAGCTCGGGGTTTGGGAGCTCGGGGTTTGAGAACTCGGGGTTTGAGAACTCGGGGTTTGGGAGCTCGGGGTTTGGGAGCTCGGGGTTTGGGAGCTCGGGGTTTGGGAGCTCGGGGTTTGAGAACTGGGTTTGGGAGCTCGGGGTTTGGGAGCTCTGGGTTTGGGAGCTCGGGGGTTTGAGAACTCAGGGTTTGAGAGCCTCGGGGTTTGGGAGATCGGGTTTGAGTGTGTGTGGTTATATGGAAACCCTGAGAAGACCAATCTGGACCAAATACAATACAGTGTAAAGGCTGCAGCAGTTTTATATCTTTACAAATAGTTCAGCAGGTGAAAAACACACTTTTATTATGAGATAGTGCCACCTGGATTAGCATGAAGGCTGATTATTTGTATGTGTTTTGTGTCAAAATGGCGGAACCTCAACCTAATTTCAGAAATAATTATCTGTAGAGGTAATGTAATATCAGGATTTTTTTTTAATTATCAGGGATCCGGGCCCCGTGTAGTCTTCACCTTTGTCTTTCTCATCATTTAGCCCAGTTGAGTACAGCGCACCGAACGATGCAGATTTCTGCCTAGATTTCTGCTTTGGATTTATTATTATTTTTTTTAGCTACTTCAACACATTTCGTGCAATTGGCACGTATTTTGGTACACTTCATCCCCAGAGTACATCTCAGAAGATGCTCCAGACGGTTCGCCAGGACAAACCTTATAAAGCATTAGAACATAGAAATTGCTGAATCATCAGCTACATTTAGCAAACAAAGCTATACTGATGATTTTGATCATACTGTATAGTGTAATTCTCCTCGAATGATCCTTTTGTCCACCATTTTGTTTTGTAATTAACACAGTCACTGTTTTGCTTTACAGGTACAAACCATTCTTTCCGTTCCAAGTGCAGCCGACGCCTGAGCCGACGCCAGACTTCTCGGTCCAAGACGAGCGGCTGGTGGAGGGACGTCTCCGCGTGAAACTCGTTGAATGTAGCAGGTAAGTGTGGAGCAGCACCGAGCGTGTTGTCTGTAGCTTTAGATTAATTTAGATTATTTATTTATTATTCCGATTAATCGAATAATCGGACACAAATACCTTTTATTATTATTATTAAAGAGCCATACTAAATATACACAATAAAAAAAATCAGGTAATTTGTTTCCTTTTTAGAAACATTTAATTTTCTACACACACACACACACGAGTCTGGTGTGTGTAACTGGTTATAGAATAGCATGCCATTCAAAAAGATCTGCTCGTGCATAATGCAGTTAGTCTGGCTATTAGAAGCCTGACCCAAATATGATACGCACTTGTTTTGTGTGTGTGTGTGTGTGTGTGTCCTTACTTAAAACAGAGAATTAGAAGACATTTATTGCATTTAAGCAGATACTTGAATCAAATAATTTAGTAATAAGAATCTTATTCTTTCGGCTGCTCCCAGTAGAGGGCGCCACAGTGGATCATCCGTCTCCATTCCCCCCCCCGCTGTCCTCTACATCTGCCTCTTTCAAACCAAATACCTGCATGTCTTCCCTCACCATATCCACAAACCTCCTCTTTGGTCTTCCTCTTTTCCTCCTTCCTGGTGGCTCCATCCTCAGCATTCTCCTACTGATATATACCATGTCCCTCCTCTGAACACGTCCAAACCATCTCAATCGTGCCTCTTGTTCTATGTTTGTCTGTCTGTCTTGTACATTATCTATGTCTTTCTGTGTGTGTGTGTCTGTCTCGTTCTATGTCTGTCTGTCTGTCTGTCTGTCTGTCTGTCTGTCTGTCTGTCTGTCCTGTTCCATGTTTGTGTGTCTGCCGTCTACTATATCTCTCTGTGTATCTGTTCATCTGTTTGTCTATCTGTTCTTTATCTGTCTGTTTTGTTTTATCTGTCAGTCTGTCTTGCTCGGTGTCTGTTTTTCTGTCTGTCTTGTTCTGTGTACTTGTTTGTATTGTATGCAATAATACATTTAGAAAACAACACTAGGGGGCGCCAGATGCTCAACATTGCATTCACAGAAACCAGTAGAAGATGCTAGAACATTTTTCACTGCTGTTTTAAAACCCACAAACATGTAAACACCAGCAGGACACCCATTTTCATTATTGCAGTTCTTGAGTGCACTGAAGATATACGTATTTACGTCATGAAATGAAAGGATCTCAGATTTGAGTAAAAAAAAAAAAACTCCAGGCTTTTTTTTTTTTTTTTGCTTCTTTGCAGTTCTGGGGGTGATTTATTTACTCGTTTGCTTGTTTATTTACACGTTGTACACTTTTGCTTTCTCTTTCCAACTTTTTAGGTTGTTTATTTTGGGCTCGTACGACCGGGAGACGTATGTCCACTGCACTCTGGAGATCAGCAGCCACGAATGGAAGGAAAAAACTCGCAGCTCCATCAAAAGGGTACGTTATCTCACTTCCTGTTTCATTCACGATTCCTTTTCTTTCCTTCACAGTCGTTTTTAGATGTGTAGGAGGAAACCTGAATTACCTTTCGGAGTTTGGTAGAAGCCCAGTGCCAGAGTTTCCATCAATAAATAAACCCTGATACTGGTTCATTAGGATACGGATTAAGGAATTCTGTTTTTAATTAATTAATTAATTAATTAATTAATTAATTTTGGTTGTCAAAGTTCACTTGCACATTGAGTTTGCATAATTCTGAAATTAAAACAGTGAATATAATGTGCAGAAACGTATGACACATGCAGGTGTTTTATATATATATATATATATATATATATATATATATATATATATAAAAGAAATTTTTTTTTTTTTTTACCCTTCATTACGCCAACCGTAATGAAGAATATTTATATTATTCTTCAGATTGAATTTTCTGACATCGATTCTTTATATTAACATTATATTACTCTCTGGCTCTCTTCATTTATGATTCCATAATATTTTTTAAAACTAAATAATGAGAAAACATGACTCAAGTGTGTAATGTTGAACGATTAATACGGCTTTTCAGCGGCTTCTAATGAGAGACGTAAAAGATGCTGTTTATTTTTCTGATTTTTTTTTTTTCAAAATTATTTTTTTTTTTATATATTTGCCATGGTCCTTCAAAATTAAAGGTCACCACGGGTCAACAGAGGGCAGCGGGCATCTCTTCCATAGAAAAAGAGGTAAATAGCTGTTTTTTTTATGACCATAATTGAGCTTGAGTTAAGGAGAGACGTTTAATAGATCAAATTGAATAATTTTATTTCCCCACATTCAATCAGAAATGGATTGATTCTTCTTGATTCTTGGTACAGGTTGTCCCCGACTTACGATGGCGATGACCCCAGGGACATGGTATCAGATACCCAGAAGTCTTAGTATGGAGTAATATACTCTAATTCGTTAATAATTTCACTATTTACAGTACTGAAATGAGGAAAACGGAGCCACATCGTAATGTATAAACTATACAGTGAACGTGGTGTGTACGAAATGTACATTTGTACAAGAACAAGCTCGGAAAAGTCAAACCATCGTAACTCGGAGGCCATCTGTACTTGCTTAGTCCAGAGAAGGACCTGTATTTGATGATGAATGATGAAGCATTGGGAATGAATCCTTCTGGGGTGATGGGGATTTTGATTGGAAGCATTTTCAGGAATGCGTAAACTGTTTTTGCACTACGGTCGATTTAAAGGAAAGATGGAAAGAAAAAAGACAAATGGTGCCCTCTGGTGGAGAACGGGAGTGGATACAGGACCAGGCAAATACTTTTCCTCACCGTGGTGAAGCGGGTCATGATTTTATTGCTGAATTAGCATCTTTAGGACATCTTATCAGAATCCATCAGTTCAGTGTGTTTATACAGTATCTTAAAGTGAGTGCTCGCATTTCAGCAACCAGTTTAGTATAATCTTAAAGGACAAAACTACAGAAATGAAACTTGTATTTGAGAGTAGCCAATGTGCAGCTTGTGTTTTACTGTCGTCAAAAAAACCCGATCATTTATTTTTACAACATGGTGTCTGGAGGATGGAATGATGGAAGGAAAGCAAACCTGCACAGTATATTATGCAGCCGTCTGTATTTAGTTGCGGTTGAGGCGTAGCAGGCTCGGCATCTTGGACAAAAGGGATGTCAATCATGTGGGCTTGGGAAAGTGGTTAGGCCACGCCCACATAGTATTTATCAGTTTGGAAAATCGTCTTTTTTTTTTTTTTAATCCAACTGTTCTGTCTGTTGGATGTAACCCTCAAATTTGGTATTATAACAATACATTAGTTTATTACACTGACCAGGTATAACATTATACCATTATGAGCAGTGAAGTGAATAACAATGATTTTCTCTTCATCATGGCACCTGTTAGTGGGTGGATATATTTATTTATTACAGACTCTTTTACCAGAACCACGTGTTCACAACTAAGCAGTAAATGTTTTAGGGCCTTTCTAAAGAACTCAGGAGGTGCAACTTGATGGTGTGATGGGAATTGATTAGAAGTCCAATGTCTGTACTGAGCTACCACTTCCAGCACAGAGAGTAAAAAAGTCTACTGAAAGACCAGCTTTCATCCAGCTGCAGGTTATCTGCAAGTTGAGTCACATTAGCTGGACTTGTATTTGTTTAGATCAGAACGACATCATTTAACTTCCAGATTACTGCACCTGAATGACTGAGAATATTCAGACACTTTTATCTGTACTGTAAATTTTATTTAGTAAACGTTTGTGTGCTGCTGTAATACTTTTATTTTCTTCTTAGATAAATAAAGTGATTGTCTGTTTGTCTGTCTGCTTGCCTCGCTGTCTGTCTGCTTGCCTCGCTTTCTGTTGATCTATTTGTCTGTCTGTCTGTATGTATGTCTGTCTATTTGACTGTCTGTCTGTCTGCTTGCCTCTCTTACTGTTTATCTATCTGTTTTCTATCAGTCTGTCTGTATGTATGTCTGTCTATTTGTCTGTCTGTCTGTCTGTCTGTCTGCTTGCCTCTCTTACTGTTTATCTATCTGTTTTCTATCAGTCTGTCTGTATGTATGTCTGTCTATTTGTCTGTCTGCTTGCCTCACTTTCTGTTGGTCTGTTTTCTGTTAGTCTGTCTATTTGTCTGTCTGTCTGCTTGCCTCTCTTTCTGTTTATCTGTCTGTTTGTCTGTCAAAGTGTCTGTATGTATGTATGTCTGTCTATTTGACTGCCTGCTCATCTGTCTGTCTGTCTGTCTGTCTGTCTGTCTGTCTGTCTGTCTGTCTATTTGACTGCCTGTCTGTCTGCTTGCCTCTCTTTCTGTTGATTTATTTGTTGTCTGTCAACATGTCTGTATGTATGTCTGTCTATTTGACTGCCTGCCGGTCTGTCTGTCAACGTGTCTGTCTGTCTGTCTGTCTGTATGTATATATGCCTGTCTATTTGACTGCCTGCACGTCTGTCTATCTGTTTTCTGTCAGTCTATCTAGCTATTTGTCTGTATGTATGTCTGTCTGTTTGTCTGTATGTCTGTCTGCTTGCCTCTTTTTCTGTTTATCTATCTGTTTTCTGTCAGTCTATCTATCTATTTGTCTGTCAAAGTGTCTGTATGCATGTATGTCTGTCTATTTGACTGCCTGCTCGTCTGTCTGTCAACGTGTCTGTCTGTATGTATGTCTATTTGACTGCCTCTTTGTCTCTGTCTGTCTGCTTGCCTCTCTTTCTGTTGATCTATTTGTTTTCTGTCAGTCTATCTATTTGTCTGTCAACATGTCTGTATGTATGTCTGTCTGCTTGCCTCTCTTTCTATTTATATATTTTATCTATTTATCTGTATGTATGTCTGTCTATTTGACTGCCTGCCTGTCTGTCTGTATGTATGTATAAATGCCTGTCTATTTGACTGCCTGCACGTCTGTCTGTCTGTCTTTGTTTTCTGTCAGTCTATCTAGCTATTTGTCTATATGTATGTATGTCTGCCTATTTGACTAGGTTAGATCAGTCTACCTCTGTACATAAATAAAGCTGATTTATAGATTCAGGTTATTTTAAAGTTTTGCTTCACTGTTCATTGGATTGAAAAGTACGACTCGTCCGCTCGCTGTCAAACACCAGTTGTTAAGTTCTGTAACGCTGCTTTAAAACAATGCCTTTTGTGAAAAGTTCTATAGAAATAAACTGAACCAAGTCAATAATGTGATGTTTTATAGCGTTTCCTCTCACTGACATTTTTAGCTCGATGGAAAACGGAAAACATTTACTAATTACTGCAATTAAGAGGAAGTTGCATTCACTTAATCTCTCTCTGTCTTCCCTGTTTTTACTTTCTCTCTCTCTCTCTCTCTCTCTCTCTCTCTCTCTCTCTCTCTCTCTCTCACTCTCTCTCTCTCTCTCTCTCTCTCTCTCTTCCATTAATAATTTAAATGTCATTTTTAATAGGTCTGTTTTTTTGTTTTTGTTTTTTTTCCTGCTTATTTAACTGTTTCTGAATAAGCCAAACTTGGACAGTAAATATTCATTAATCATTAATCAGACACTTGGTTTTGCCCTGCTTTTGTTGCTCAGTGGTTAAGGCTCTGGGTTACTAACAGAAGGTGAGAAGTTTAAGCCCCAGCACCACCAAGCTCCTACTGGTGCTTGAGCGAGGCCCTTAACCTTGCAGAAATGAATGTTACATTTAAATTTTTGTATACGTTTCTGAAAGTTTTTATTTCGAGTAAGAATCTTCATGACGTCAAGGGTTTAATTCCTTATTTCTACCGGAAAAGCTAGATCTAAAGCACACACACCCATCACCATGCTTCATTCGGTTACAGCGGGAGGGTTAGGGTTAGTCTCACTACGCTACACAGGACTCGCTCGCCAAGAACGTCTCCAAAGAACTGTGTATTTGGATGTGAGGGAGGGAGAATTTCGTCCTGCTGTTGTTATTGTTGCTGCTGCTGTTCTTGTTCAATTACAGACTGAAAATCCGATTCTGGATTAGGTATGTACGTCAGGGTCTGATTGTGAGCCGTAGTTTATTTATTTTATTTTTTGTTACGACTATAAAGCTCGCAGGCGATCGCTACATGAGACGTTCTTGTGACTCTTTAGCTCCGCTTAGCTGTTTTTCTAAAAAGCGGTGATAAGATTATGGAGACTGAGGTGTGTCCCGAGAGTTACATAGAATACAGATTAACATGGCAGAGGTAGAGCTGCATCTTCCTGCAGACACAACAGGAAAAGTATGTCTGGTTTTATATCATCTTTTTCTTTTCTTTTTTTCTCACCACTAAAAAGGCCTGTTTGTGAAAGGGGCCATGTGTTAGAAGGCACTTTCAGTAAACTTATGATTTGCTGTCTGTCTACCAAAGAAATAAAAATGAACTATCAGTACCATATTGAACTGCAGAGCATCATATATTTTTATTACATTACATCGAATTGCATTGAATCATATTGTATTGAATCGAAATGGGATCGCGTGGCAACGTAATTGGGGTGAATCGCATCTGTAGCTGCTTCATATGTATCTTTTAAAGTATCGTATCGAGATGCGAATCACATCTGCCTCAGTTATGGAGATGCACATTTCTAATAAGAACTGTAGCTTTAAGGATACTTGGGTTCATGTTGAGCCTTTTGTGTCCAGCAGGGGGCATCACCACTCAAAGGTTGAACGCCAGCCATTGTGTCATCTTATGTGTAGTGAAAGGTGTGTGTGTGTGTGTGTGTGTGTGTGTGTGTGTGTGTGTGTGTGTGTGTGTGTGTGTGTGTGTGTGTGTGTGTGTGTGTGTGTGAGAGACACGTCTGGTGTCATGTTGAGCAATAAGCTACCTGGATCAGATGACCTGAACGGGATTGAACGGGAATGTTCAGGTTAGACTGGTGATGGCCAATCGAGCTCACACACACACACACACACACTGAGCTTCTCAGTGTTTAATTAAAGCCATCACAATGGGATTTGTGCATATTACAGATCATCAATGTGTGTTTCGGTGCATGTAATAACCTGGACAATGAGTCAGCCAGATGACTTGGTTTACGTGTACGTGTGTGTGTGTGTGTGTGTGTGTGCGTGTGTGATCAGCGTAGAGCTGCATGTCATCATGGAGTCGGCTGGTGTAAACTCATGGTATGGCATGTACATTCAAGTGCAGGTGAAATATTTATTTTCCAGGTGTGTGAAAGATATAATATGTACAAATACACAGTGTGTGTGTGTGTGTGTGTGTGTGTGTGTGTGTGTGTGTTTTATCACACTCTTACAGTGTAGGGGAATCAGAGTCCTCAGCAGGGCCTCAAACACAGGATTACAACCTGCACCATCTGGAAAAGGTCATTCTCTTTCTATCTCGTTTTTTTTGTTTTCTTTCTATTCTCTTTCTCTCGCTCTCCCCATTCTCTCATTTCATGTGCACTCTGTTGTTCATGCTCTCACTCTCACTCTCACTCTCATGTCTCTGTCTCTTTCTTTCTCTTTCTCTTTTTCCTATCTCATCTGTCTGACCTTTTTCTTTTTCCATCTCTCTCTCGCTCTTTCACCCTCAACTGTCTCATCTCTCTGTCCTTTTTCTTTCTCCATCTCTTTTTCTCTTTTTTTTTTTGTCCCTCTCCTCTCCCATCTATCTCTCTTCCTCTCTTTTTCATTCACGCTCTTTTTGTCTCCTGCACTCTCTTCTCTTTCTTTATCTCTCTTTTATGTGTTTTTTTCTCCATCTCTCTCTTTCTCCTTCATGTTCTCTCTCCTCTCTCATCTCTCTGTTTCTTTCACTTTCTACTTTATGCTGTCTATATCATGCTCTCGTTTTCTTCAATTATTTTTTTTTTTGCTTTGTCTCCTACTTGTTCGACTCCTCCCCCAACAAGTAAAAATTAGCCCCCTCTTTCTCAACATTGTACTTTATTTTCCGTCACATTTTTTTCGTACTTTCTCTCTATTTTCTCATTTCATTTATTGTTGTTTGCTCCGCCCTGTCTCCTGTTTTTTAGTCCACACGTACACTAACATGTAAAGACCGCATCGCTGGGATTTGAGTCTTTTGCTTTTTGTCCTCATACAGACGATTCTTTCTCTTCACCTGGTTAATGTTTCCATGTTTTCATCTCATCAGTGATCTGTTGCTTTTGATCTTTTTCACTATTAAGTTGACAGTTATAGCTTTCGGCAGACGCACTTATCCAGAGCGACTTCTCATTCATACGACTGAGGAGCTATGGGGTTAAGGGCCTTGCTCAGGGGCCCAAAACTGGCAGCTTGGCGTGGCTGGGATTTAAACTCATGCACGCGCACACACACACACACACACACACACACACACCACACCACACCACACCACACCACACCTCTTTTCATTACAATGTACTATTAGCAACACAAACACTGCTGAACACGCATGCGCACGTATTCTTTTTCAGGCTCTGTAATTTAGCAGTCTTAAAATTAGGTCTTGCTACTACAGCATTGATGGCGTGTATTACTGACACACACACACACACACACACACACACACACACACACACACAGTGTATTTACACAGCTGCTCTAATGAGTGACTGATGCCCTCTTTTTACAACTGCCATTAGTCTGATTGGCTCTACAGTGTGTGTGTGTGTGTGTGTGTGTGTGTGTGTGTGTGAGACATTGTTTTTCTCGAATGGTTACTTCAGTTATTAATCCTGGATGCAAGTCTTTCATCCAGGGGGGGAAAAAGTGGACACTCTTCAGGCGTGTAACTGCAGATACACACAGACACACACTAGGGATGGTAAGATTCAGATTCAGTGATTCGCATCGGTGCATCGGCATAAAAGTCCAACTTTAAATGTATTATTATTAAATGTATTATTATCAAATTAACATTAGTAACAATTTGTGACCATATTTGATTATGTAGATCGATTTCTCCTCGCTGAACAGTTTCTCGAGCGCGTTCTCTCAGCACCGCCGCCGCTACGTGAATATGACGTATCGTGACGCTACTGTCCTGAGAGTCACATAGAATACGGATTAACATGGCAGAGGTAGAGCTGTAAATTCCTGCAGACTCAACAGGGAAAGAACGTCTGGTTTTATTTCATCTTTTTGCACATCCCCAGTAATATTTGTATATGGAAAAAAAATATACAGCGAAACCTCGACACTCACGACCTTGATAGTTGGCGACTTTTCACTTGGAACCGGATTAAGAGCAACTCGCGAAAAATCTGACAATTTTTAGTTTGTGCTAATAAAACTTTCTTTCGGCTTCTCCTATTAGGGTTCACCACAGCAGATCATCCGTATTCATGATCCCCATGTTTGATTTGGCACGTTTTTACGCTTGTTGCCTTCCTAACACAACCCTTCCCATTTATCCGGGCTTGGGACCGGCACTGAGAGTGCACTGGCTTGTGCAACCCTAATGGCTGGGGTCGATTCCCTGACCGGTGATTAAACCCGGGCCGCAGCGGTGAGAGCACCGAATCCTAACCACTAAAACACCAGGAAACTAGTTTGTGCTAATAAATTACATAAAAATGCTTGAAAAAATATTTTATTATTGATTTAAAGTAGTAAATAATATATTTGAGAAGTATTTTAAATTTTTTGTTAAGTTTATACTATAGTACATGTACAGTTCCCTTGAAAAAGGAACAATGAAAGTCAAAACCTTGTGATTTTTTGCTACTCGTGAGGGGTCATAAAACGTAACTCCCACGAGCGTCAAGGTTTCACTGTGTGTGTGTGCGTGTGTGTGTGCGTGTGTGTGTGTGCGTGTGTGTGTGTATATATATATAATATATATATATAATACAGTGCCTTGCGAAAGTATTCGGCCCCCTTGAACTTTGCGACCTTTTGCCACATTTCAGGCTTCAAACATAAAGATATAAAACTAATTTTTTTGTGAAGAATCAACAACAAGTGGGACACAATCATGAAGTGGAACGAAATGTATTGGATATTTAAAACTTTTTTAACAAATAAAAAACTGAAAAATTGGGTGTGCAAAATTATTCAGCTCCCTTAAGTTAATACTTTTGTAGCGCCACCTTTTGCTGCGATTACAGCTGTAAGTCACTTGGGGTATGTCTCTATCAGTTTTGCACATCGAGAGACTGAATTTTTTGCCCATTCCTCCTTGCAAAACAGCTCGAGCTCAGTGAGGTTGGATGGAGAGCATTTGTGAACAGCAGTTTTCAGTTCTTTCCACAGAGTCTCGATTGGATTCAGGTCTGGACTTTGACTTGGCCATTCTAACACCTGGATATGTTTATTTGTGAACCATTCCATTGTAGATTTTGCTTTATGTTTTGGATCATTGTCTTGTTGGAAGACAAATCTCCGTCCCAGTCTCAGGTCTTTTGCAGACTCCATCAGGTTTTCTTCCAGAATGGTCCTGTATTTGGCTCCATCCATCTTCCCATCAATTTTAGCCATCTTCCCTGTCCATGCTGAAGAAAAGCAGGCCCAAACCATGATGCTGCCACCACCATGTTTGACAGTGGGGATGGTGTGTTCAGGGTGATGAGCTGTGTTGCTTTTATGCCAACCATAACGTTTTGCATTGTTGCCAAAAAGTTCGATTTTGGTTTCATCTGACCAGAGCACCTTCTTCCACATGTTTGGTGTGTCTCCCAGTGTCTCCCAGACACTTTTTATGGATATCTTTAAGAAATGGCTTTCGTCTTGCCACTCTTCCATAAAGGCCAGATTTGTGCAGTATACGACTGATTGTTATTCTATGGACAGAGTCTCCCACCTCAGCTGTAGATCTCTGCAGTTCATCCAGAGTGATCATGGGCCTCTTGGCTGCATCTCTGATCAGTCTTCTCCTTGTATGAGCTGAAAGTTTAGAGGGACGGCCAGGTCTTGGTAGATTTGCAGTGGTCTGATACTCCTTCCATTTCAATATTATCGCTTGCACAGTGCTCCTTGGGATGTTTAAAGCTTGGGAAATTGTTTTGTATCCAAATCCGGCTTTAAACTTCTCCACAACAGTATCTCGGACCTGCCTGGTGTGTTCCTTGTTCTTCATGATTCTCCCTGCGCTATAAACGGACCTCTGAGACTATCACAGTGCAGGTGCATTTATACGGAGACTTGATTACACACAGGTGGATTCTATTTATCATCATTAGTCATTTAGGTCAACATTGGATCATTCACTGAACTTCTGGAGAGAGTTTGCTGCACTGAAAGTAAAGGGGCTGAATAATTTTGCACGCCCAATTTTTCAGTTTTTTATTTGTTAAAAAAGTTTGAAATATCCAATAAATTTCGTTCCACTGCATGATTCTGTCCCACTTGTTGTTGATTCTTCACAAAAAATTAGTTTTATATCTTTATGATTGAAGCCTGAAATGTGGCAAAAGGTCGCAAAGTTCAAGGGGGCCGAATACTTTCGCAAGGCACTGTATGTGTATATATATATATACGTGTGTGTATATATATACGTGTATATATATACGTGTGTATATATATATATATATATACACACACATACAATTGTTTTAAATTTTTTTTATTAGTTATTTTTTTAATAAAAATCAAATCATGACCACAGGACCATCCTGCAAGAGATCTCTCTCTCTCTCTCTCTCTCTCTCTCTCTCTCTCTGTGTGTGTGTGTGTGTGTGTGTGTGTGTGTGTGTGTGTGTGTGTGTGTGTGTGTGTGTGAGAGAGAGAGAGAGAGAAATATGGACTTTCTGAGAAGAGATGTTCGTGACTGTGATGTGGGAATCCGCCTCTGTGGTGGTGATCTTTTCACCTTTAATGTTGGACAGTTGCGTGCATGCGCGCGCACACTTTAAAAAAAAAAAAAAAAATTTTTATCATGAGCATGTGTGTATAAAAGAAATGGTTGGCCTAAAACCCAAATGTTTGTTGTGAACATGGTATTTGAGCTAGAATGCGTTTGTCTTGTCGGAGGTCTAATTGTCTAATAGCTCTGGGGCTATTTATCTGTCGTGTGCGTGTGTGTGTTCTGAGGGTATTGATTCCCTTTTCCCTATCTCTTTTATCGCTGATACAACAGCTGGTTAGGTGCATGATGGGACACGTGATGACTATTACTGGCATTCCCCGAGTTACAGTTTGTTTGTCCTTCAGCAACAGCACACAATGGCAACATGTGACGACATCTCAAGACAAAAAAACAAAACAGAAGCGTGACGAGTAAATATTTATGGTCGTTAAGGGGGAGTTGTTTAACTGGTATTGATTGTACCCTTGGGATATGTGTGTGTGTGTGTGTGTGTGTGTGTGTGTGTGTGTGTGTGTGTGTGTGTGTGTGTGTGTGTGTGTGTGTGTGTGTGTGTGTTCGAATAATATTTAAATAGTACTATTTTTACAATGTATTTTATGTTGCACAAAAACAGTCTCCTGCTTCCTCGAAAAAACATTTCTCAATCATTTCTGATGCCTTCAGCTTATTAGATCAGTACTACATGTGACTGATGCTGTGCTTGGGTTACAGTGTGGAGGAGCTGAAACTGCAGCCAGGCCTACTTACTGGGTGAATGTCAGCATGAGTAAGCTTTGTATGTACATCTGAGTGGCTGAAGATGGATCCATTCATCTGAAACGTCCAGTTCTGTTAACATCGCTCCTGATGTAACGCGCACACCAACCGAATCAAGGCCCGGAAACACAGCCGTACATATAACACTACCACACACACACACACACACACACACACACACACACACACACATACACACAATACTGATTCCGGCTCACATGCTCTTGTGAGATGGTGGATGATGTACGCCATTACTGTGCTTGAGTAAAAATTCAAATCCCCTGCTCAAACAAGGAAGTGGTAGCTCATTGGATAAGATGTTGGACTTCTACACAGAAGGAATCGCTAATCCAAGGACCTCTGGAAGTGGTAGTTTTTAGACGGGGTTTGAAGACTGCTATAAACTTGGCTGTTCAGACATCAAGTTAAAGCATGTCGTTTTTGTAGCCTGAACGATGGTGGGACCAGTCGAGCAGTGTGAGAGGATAGAGGTGGGGTGAGAAGTGCTATGAGGTAAAGCTGGTCCGTTTCTTTAGCTTTGTAGGCTAGCATCAGCGTTTGAAATCTGATGCGGGCAGCCGAGTGCTGAACTGAATTTTGCACGTCATAAAATGAAAAACACAACAAAGGAATCCCAGAACTGTTAAGCAGCTAGAATTTTGCATCAGACACACATGGGACAGCATTCCATTTGAGGCCTATTGCAGCCATTAGATTCAAAACGACCTTATTTTTTTCCTTAAAATGCAATATAATTACAATAAAGCCACTTGACACAATGAAACACTGCAGACTGACTCATGACTAGACTCGTGCTTGTACAGACATTTGTATATTTATGTAACTGCAAAATTTCAAATTAGTTCAAAGTGAGAACGATTCCACTTGCATTTAAAAGTGGAATATTTAAAAAAAATCTTTAGTTTTTTTACGTCCGGAACATCTGTGTTTACTCACAAACATGTTTAGTGGCAGACCGCAAGTTTGTTTACTCTTTACGCTTTGTTTTACTGTTGCTACTGGATCTGTACTGGAAGCACAATTTAAACGCAAAAGAATCCATATCGCTCGACTGTCGTGAAAACGTCGGCGGCGAAAGGAAGTGGCAGCAAGTGCGCATATGTGCAGAACAAAATCTGTTTTCGCACATGCATCAAATCGCAGCAACTTCCTTTTGTTACCGATGTTTTTTAAGACAGTCAAGCGATATGGATTTTTTTTTTTTGCGTTTTTATGTCCAGCTTCAAGAGGGAAATTCAAGGAGAAATTCCTGACAGAAAAGTGAATAAATGAAGCATTGATTGAATTAACTTATTTATAAACAAATTAATTTAACGTATAAACCATCTTGTGTGTTTCTTGAATGCAGACAAGGTTGCTGAAATAAGTAGAACAAGTTAAGTAGAACATAGCTTTAAAAAAAATTCAATGTTAAATGTAAAAAAAATAAAAACACACACACACACACACACACACACACACACACACACACACACACACACACACCTCTGTATTACCCAAATGGTGTCTAACAAATCAGGAATTTTTAATTGAATTTTTCCATTTATTAAATTTTATTTAATCAATTAAGTTGAATTATTTATTCTATAATCAATATAATAGTGTATTGCGTTAATTAGATTTATTTTATTGACACCCTAATCGAACAGAAATTAAAACCAGAGTGCGATTTTTGACGTCTTACGGCGTTCATTTATTTATTTATTTATTTTTTAACCTCCCAGTACACACCCAGACCAGTACACTAAGAAGTACTTGCTATAAATTGGTACACTTAAGTTATTCCTACAGTTACTGTCACAAACCTTTGTTCCAGGCTGCTGTGTGAGGCGATGAAAGTGGGCGGATAACTGAGTTTCAGGGGCACGTGAGGAGCGAGCTGTATTTTTAGCTGATTGCTGTTTATGGCTGATTTCTTCGACAGGCAGCTGGTCTCTCTCTGCCCTCTTATTGTTTGATCCAGACTGAAGTGTGCTGGAAGTAAATCTCATTTTTATGCACTTTATTGCTTTTTGGGAGCGCATGGGCAGGGGGGTCTCGGATCTGCTTCTGGAATAGAAAGAAGGATGGGAAAAGGGGGAGGCAGGAAGCAGCTGGAGCTCTGATTGATTGAGGTGTGTTGGGCAGGATGGGCACCATGATGGGCACCGTGATGGACACCATGATGGGCACCGTGATGGCTGGACCGTGATCGTGTGGTTGTACGATGGTACACCTTTATGGCGTAGCGTGGAAGCTCGTTGTGTCTATGGAGATGGATATGTGTTGTACTCAGTAGTAGAACCAGAAACCAATTTGACATTGAAATCCTGAGTATTTAGTGAGAGATGGGTCAGTCCAGTGCCTGATATATCTTATTCTATCTATAGTGTAAAGGAGGGGTTGCCAATCTTTCCAACAAAAAAGAGAACCAGCACCCACATTTTGTGGAAAAGTTATGATATCTCTGGGTTAAAAGCCTGAGGGTTAAGAGGAAAACATTATTGCATGTGAGCATTGGGTCCTGGTTGGCCATCCACTGTGGTGTATGTGTAGATCTGCGTAGGCTTAGCGCTGTTTTATCTCAGCTATGTTCTTCTATGTTGTCTTTTATAGCATGTAAGTCCTGGAGGAATGTTGTTTTGGGTCATCATGTACGGCACCAAGTGTATATGGTTGAAATAAAATGACAATAAAGCCACTTGACTGTACTCAGGGAAAAGAAGATATAAAAGTGTGCCTGGAGCTCTGCCATTTAAAAAGGTCCAGGTCATTTTAAAAGGCAAGGTGAAACATTTCTTCACTCATCTCAAGAGCATCTTGGCTTCCGGGTTCATGGTTCGTTTGGATGTGACTGGTGGCACGAGGAAACCAGTTATTCGTTAGTGTTCTGTAAGCTGCCTGGATGGGAAGGAATTGGAGGAAGGATGGAAGGAAAGATAATCAAGGATGGATGAAAAGAAAGGTGCTTTATGCTCCGCACATATACATTACTGAGGTCAGAGTGCAGGGTCAGCCCCAAGATTGGCAGCTTGGTGATACCGGGATTTGAACCCCCAACGTTAAGATCAGTAACCCTGAAGTGCTGTATCATGGCTGACCCTGTGCTCTGACCCCAGCTTCCTAACATTTCTGGGATATAAGAAGAAAGAATTGAGCTGTAAAGTCCATGTGACAAGCATTTAGCATCTTTTCTTCTTTCTTTCCACAATTACGATGGGAAATTACATGTCGCCTGAGACTCCAACTGCGAATTTCCAGTTGCACCCGGGTTTTTCCGAGTTCTTTTTATTTTTTTTTTCTTGAACATTGGATTGAAGTGTAAATTTTCTCTCGGACCACTTGGTTATCATGATTTTTTTCATTCCTGTGTCCTCTTGAGTTATACAGTAATCTCTGGGACGTTTTCACTGTACTGTAACGCTATACTCTTATCTTCTTCGTGATTCCGGAGCAACGTTCTTACCCGTTCTGAATGTTTCGGTGTTGCCAATCATTTTTTGAAGCGAAATGCCACCTGTCGATTAGATTCTGGTTGTAGAAAGCAACCGAGATTTCTCTCTCTCTCTCTCTCAGGTACAACCCTGATTTTAAGTACCGGCAAGAGGGAGCTTAAGACGCCCCGAAACAGAAACAAAATGTCACTGCGATAAGGAAATGGAGTGTCCTTCTCCTGTCCTTTTGCGAAGTGCTTAGGAGTGCTGATAGCAGGAGCTCTAATATTCCACCTACACCTCTCTGCCCCCCCCTCCAGCTCATCCCCCTGTTTGCTCCAGCTACCATATGCAGATGAACACAAGGAACAATGCGGCCTCTAAAAAAACGGACCGGCGGCTAAAGGAGCTCTCCAACCTCCGAACATAAATGAGAAGGGGGTGATGTGGTGGGTTTTTTTTTTTTTTTTTGGTCTCCATAACGACCCGGCTTTTGAGCGACGCTCCCTGAAAAGAGTTCTTTCCTGTCACAAAGAGGAGCACCAACATAAAAATTCAAATCGTGGGCAGTGAGACCCGTGTTCCTGCCTTTGAATTGGTTTTCGAGCTCTTCTTTATCTCCGGCTACTGGTGAATGGACGTTTGAGAAAAATCTAATCACAGGCTTTATTTTTATTTATTTATTTTTCTGGGAAAAAAACATCAAATTAATTCATTAATAGGCGACTTGGGTCCATTCAGCATTAATTTTTTTTCTTAAAAAAAAAAAAAAAGAATCTTTATAAAAAGAATAAATTAATAAAAAAAGATTAGTAGAGAAGAGCTTGGGATTCAATTAGGCACCAAAAGGAAAGGGCAGCGATGACATCAGTCAGTGTGGCACGTCTGACTTGGACCAGGCACCTGAAATGACGCGAATTAATCGACTTCCTACTCGCACAAAGTTGCACTTCCTGTTCATGGCTAGCATCAAGGTTTATTCACTTACTGTAGAGGATGAAGCCGAAGTATCTCTCTTTCCAGACACTAATTTACAGTGTTGTAGCTGTTACATGGAGTGAGTTTACATGCACACTAATAGTCTGATTATTCAAATGATAATAATCATTATTATTATGATTACTTAATAATTATTAGGCTGTTCGTGCAGTCATGTAAACAGCATACTTCATGTTTTTTTATTTATTTATTATTTTTGTTTTGTTTGTTTTTAATAAACTTGTTAGGGGATTTATTTATTGTTATTTTTTTTCTTATGTCTAATATAATATATGTATATTAGAGCTGTCAATCATTTTAAAAATGTAATTGTGCTTAATCGCATGAATGTGAAGTTTTTATTGATTTTAGTGATTAAGTGCAACTTAATCGCACATTTTTATCTGTTCTAAATGTTTCATAATTTAACACTTTTCAAGGTTTTTAATACTTTAATCAACTTGGGTATGGACAAATATGGATGCTTATGCAAATGTATGTTTATTAGTAGTGAAACCGGACTCAAAATAGAGCATAAAATACGAAACAGAACTTTTTGCCATGTTTCCACACGGACGGTTTTATTATATACTAGCTGAAAGTACCCGTGCTTCGCTACGGAAGGCAGAACGCTAAGCAATATGGCAATAAGCAGTAAGCACTGAGCAGGACTGGATGATCAGAGATCAGAAAGTAACGTCAACAAATAACATACTACCCCTTTTTTAGTACGGATACAGGGCAAACTACTTTGAAAACATTTTTTATCGTGCATCTAACATCTAATAAGAAACAATGTAGTAAGTTTTATGAGGATCCGTGCTGTTATTTCGAAGAGTTTACAATGCGTGAGAAATCGCGTTTTTCGCGAGTTAGCCGCGATCCAGGGCGAATTTTTCAAAACCCTTTCTTAGTAAGCACCTAAGACCCAAGAGGAAGGTATGTTCCAAATTTCATTGCAATCCGTTCAGTGGTTTTTGAGATTTCTTGATGAGTGAATGAGTCAGTCAGTGGTATTTGAGCTTTATATATATATAGATAATAAAGATATTGTGGTGTGTGTGTGTGTGTGTGTGTGTGTGTGTGTGTGTGTGTGTGTGTGTATATATATATATATATATATATATATATATATATATATATATATATATATATATATATATATATATATATATATATAAAAAAATTTTTACCGTATTTTTCGGACTATAAGTTAGTCAAAGAAACTTAGAAATGAGCATCAGAAAATAATAAGGACATAATCCTCGGTCTTGCACACATGCAGTAATACCGGAAAAATGCGGCGGCAGGCTGACTTTGCATTTTGTCCATCTTTTTTGGTAGGTTAGTTATATATTATCAGAAACCAAAAGAGAGGGTTGTACTTACAAGGATTATTTTTTGGAACAGAAGCTTCCAGTGCCCAAAGATAAGTGAATAAATAAGTTAAATAAGAAATTTAAAACTTTTAATAAAAACAAAAATTGTACAGTAAGCAGAACATTTAAATGTTTGAGATTTTTTATTATATTATATTTTTAATTATATTATATAATAAAATATCAAACAACTCAAGAACTTTGAGGATGGATTTGGATTGTTATTCATATCAACAGTGTGCTACCATCGCTCAGGACCTCACTTTTGTTGAAGAGTTAAGTTGAATTGTTGAACACCATAAAAATGATGGAACTGTAGTGAATGGACACTCAGATGAGGATGGGTTCCCCTTTGAATCTGGTTCCTCTCAAGGTCTCTTCCTCATACCATCTCAGAGTTTTTTCTTGCCACAGTCACCAGCGCCTCAATCATTAGTGATAAAATTGCAAGCGACAAAATTATAGGTACTAAAATTATAAATTCATATTTTATAACCTTTTTAATAAAGCTTCGTTGGGACAATGTCCATTGTTATAAGTGCTATACAAATAAATTGGAATTGAATTGAATCATTTAATATATTTATTTAATCCATATTTTAAGCATTTAGGAACTGGGGTTCCCAGAATCCAGGGTTCCCAGAAAACTGTGTTAATTATTGCATGTTCAAGCCGAAATGGAAATCTATCGACAATTTTTATTTTTTGTCGATTCTCTTATTTTCTATTTGCATGCCAAAGGTAAAGACCCCTTAGATGTGTGTATGTGTGTGTATGTGTGTGTGTGGTTAGGGTCCTTTTGTTTCATTTCTATTTTGCTAGATTTTTTATCTCTTCTTTCTAAAGGACTAATACAGCCTATATCGTTTGGTGTGTCTTTTGGTTCATGTAATGTCTGTGGGTATGTCCCTTTTTGTGTGTGTGTGCTTGCGTGTGGGCCCCAGGGGGACACCTACCCTATACTTGAACACTAATCTCTTTGACATGTACCAGATGATTAGATTAAGTCCAGCACACTGAGGGAGCACGAGAGCAGTTTTCTGCCCTGCACTGCCCTACAACATGCATCCAGTGAACCTGAGCGTGTGTGTGTGTGTTTGGTTGTGAAGGTTGTTTACTGGACTGTGTGTGTGTGTGTGTGTGTGTGTGTGTGTGTGTGTAGATGATTGAAGCTTCCTGTACCGCCTGCTTTTTCATTTGAGTTTTCCTCGCCACACACTGTGCTTTGTGTAGGTGAAGTACGAGCCAGCGCGCTGCTCTTTTGTCTCGGTGTGTCAGTGCGGTTTCTCATCAACACCCGGACAAGTGAGCGGGGCGTACGCGCTCCTGTGATCGATTTTAAACTGGTTATCTTGTCTCTTCAGCTCAGCCCTCAGATAAACCTGGCAAATAAAGAAATAAATGGAGAGATTTGGAGGGAAAACAACGAGGAAAGGAGAGTTGTGGTCAGGAAGCAACGGAAAGCGTTTTTGTTTTTATTACGGCTCAACAAAAAATGATGATATGGGGTTTTTTTTTCTATTTGAGAGAGACACTTTTTTTTTTTTTTTTCAACTTTTATTAAATGAACAACTATTAAGTTGTTAATTTAATAGTTGCAAGATTAACTTTTGTGCAAACATATATATCTAAAAGGCAGGTTTGGGTCTCCTAGTTCACGTGAAGGGAACATTTCATGCTACTGCATTCGAAAACTTCATGTACAGTTGTGTTCCTCCAATTTTGGGAAATTGACATATGGCTTTAAAAGTCTGGTGTCCTAATATTTTGGACATGTATTATAGATTCTGTATAATTTCCCAAGTAGGTTTTTTTTTTTTTTTTTTTTTAACTCTGCTGTCTGGTTCTATTTCACAGAAACGCATACTTTGGCTGTATTGTAAATCAAGTGTCCCATTTAGAGCTTAAAAATGTAGAAAGTGGGATGTCTGTCTGTCTGTCTGTCTGTCTGTCTGTCTGTCTGTCTGTCTGTCTGTCTGTCTGTCTGTCTGTCTGTCTGTCTGTCTGTCTGTCTGTCCGTCCGTCCGTCCGTCCGTCCGTCCGTCCGTCCGCCCGCCCGCCCGCTCGCTCGCTCAACATTGTCTGATTATCAATCTATTCAACATGTTCCTTCTTTCCTTCCTTCGGTGTATAAATGTTCCATTCCAGGGTTTTGTAATTTTCCAACATAGTGTTGAAAACCCATTTAATGTTCTTTCTTTCTTTCTTCAACAATATCATCCTTTTCTCTTTGATTGCTATTTGTTTAGTTTGGAGCTTTGGTTTACTGATCCCAAGGCCAATCCGCCTTTTATGTTGACGCTCGTTTCTCACACAATGCTTTTTGTGTTCTTGACTTTATCCAAACAGTCGCATGGAAACAATTTAATCTTTACCCCACTATACTCAAACACACACTGTCATTGTACCAGGTTTTGTATTTGTGTGTTTTTCCTCGTGTGTGTGTGTGTGTGTGTGTGTGTGGTCGTAATCGATCGAGTTTATCAGCCTTGACTGAAATGACCACTCTCCTCTGCCTAAGCTGTGTGTGTTTGAGAGAGAGAGGGATAGAGAGATAGAGGAAGGAAAGGAGCAACAGGTGTATACACAAGACAACTGGCGTCCTCATACAATGGCTTCAATGGCTGTCTGTCAGCGTGCGAAGCAGAGCGTGGGCTTCAACGTAGAACACACACAGCGTACACCTAGCACGTCTGCACACAGCTGGCACAGGCGTGGGCAAAAACACGTTCCGTGACGTTTTTTTGTGTGTGTTAGTTTTGTTTAGTGTATGGGAGAGAGGATGGCTGGTGTTGGATGGCTTGCTAGGACGCATTTTATTAATTTCTCTATCTATTTTCTATCCCTCTCTTGAGGGTAATTTGTCAGTGACCTTGCGCTACCTGTCTGTCTGAGTGCACAACGACCATAGATGTTTCGGCATCTGCTTTAGAGGCAACGTTAGTCCATCCGAGCATGTTCTGTGTTCTCTTTTATAGTGTGTGTGTGTGTGTGTGTGTGTGTGTGTGTGTGTGTGTGTGTGTGTGTGTGTGTGTGTGTGTGTGTGTGTGTGAGAATGATGGAGAACTATACATGAAAGGCTTTTAAGGAGTGAAAAAGCAGTTAAGTAAATCGGCAAATGAGCTCTGTGTGTGTGTCTGTGTGTCTGTGTGTGATTGTATGACCAAATGTGTGTGTCTGTGTGGGTTAGAAAGTAAGATGTTGTGAGAGACACCAAGAACTAGACATTAATGCCTCTGAAGAATAAAAAAAACAAATTCAGATGAGCTATGTGGTTTTGTATGTGTGTGAATGGAAGGTCCTCACAAGAACTGTTAGACCAAATGGGGTGTGTGTGTGTGTGTGTGTGTGTGTGTGTGTGTGTGTGTGAGGTAAAATAAAAAAAGTTGAAAGATGGTGAACTAGACAAATAATGCTTCTGAAGAGTGAAAAGCTAAAGACAGATGAGCTGTGTGGTTACTTTGTATGTGTGTGAATGGAAGGTCTGCACAAGAATCATAAGACCAAACAGGGGTTGGGGGTGTGTGTGTGTGTGTAAGGTAGAAGGTGAGGTTAAAAGAGAGACCGAGAACTAGTCATTAATGCCTACAATGAAAAAGTAGCGGCAGATGAGCTCTGTTTGTGTGTTGTGATTGGGTGATTGGAAGGTCCTCACTAAAATTGTAAGACTGAATGGTGTGGGTGTGGGTGTGTGTGTGTAAGCACTTCTTGTTTGCTTGTTAAAGCACTTCTAGCTTGTTCTTAATATCAGTAAAAGCACCTGACCGAGGTCAATATTCAACATTTTCTTGTTGATATATTGTTTCATGTAGACAAGTGCTTTGTGTGTGTGTGTTTGTGTGTGTGGGTAAATTGACGCATAGGTCACATCATCATGAACCAGCCAGAGCAATGTCAACATCCGTTTACCTGCGCTAAACACACACACACACACACACACACACACACACATACACACACACCACACACACAGAATCCAGGCACATTTATGGTTGTGCGATTATCCTGTAGCTGCTCGGTCTCCTGAAATCATCTGTAATTGCTGTTCAGTGGCTCTGCTTTGTTCTTGTGTCAGGAAAATATCTGTCAAATCATTTCTGTTTCTCACAGCCTGAATAGATTTGTGTGTGCAGGCTGTGTGTCAGGTTGTGTGTATGTCTCTGTGTGTATGTCTCTGTGTGTGTGTGTGTGTGTGTGTGTGTGTGTGTGTGTGTGTGTGTGTGTTCTGGAATTAAATATTTAACTAAACGAAGCGGTCGTGTTTGTTCACAAATGTTAGTAAACTGAGTTAATAAAAAAAAAAAAAAAAAAAAAATACAAGCAATGTCAAGTTTTGTATTTCTTCCCCCTAACCGTACCGAAATTGACCCGAACCGTGACTTAACCAAGATACGTACCGAACCGTGAAATTTGGGTACCGTTACACCCCTAATGGTTACTAAACTGCTCCTTTGTTTGAGACGAACCCTGGTTACGGAGCCCCTCGTTTAAGCTAGATGACGGTCAGAATATGTGAAATACACAGTCTGAATACACAGTCCTCACTCTCTTCCGAAAGCTTGCTCCAGAATTGCCCAGCAAGCGTGACTTAGCCGGACAAATTCACCCTCTCTGAGGTGCATTATACACCAAATTGCACCAATATGTAACTGTAAAAGCACATGTTGTGTTGTTTGTCCATGTTCACACACCTGACTTTGATCTAGTAGCTGTGAGCGAATGAAACGTGCTGGAGATGGGTAGAAGCGGTCTCGGATGAAAGTGCTGCATGGATTATAGCTTTTTTATCCCACTTTTCCTCGACTACATGAGAAACAGTGCCACCATTTATTTTATTTTTTTTATATAATTGCATTATATTGTACAAATGAGAACAATGCAGTTGAACAGGATCAATTTTTTTTTTATTTAGCAAAGGAACCAAGTAATAAAATCCAATTGCAATCTTTAGATTTTTGGAGGAACTAGGAGACTCAAACCTGTTCCAGCATCACAATGTCCCTGTGCCCAAAGCCAGCTCCATGAAGATACACTTTGCATGGGTTGGAGTGGAAGATCTCCTGCTATAGAGCTCAGACTTTAACTCTTTTTAACACCTTTGGAATGAATTAGAACGCTGATTAAACCCCAGACCTCCTGATCTCACCTACATCAGTACCCAAATTTTCAAGGAAGCGTGGAGGTTATAATAAACAGCAATTGGGCATCAATGTGTCTGATTCATTGGGGATTTTCATGAAACTGAAATACATATGTGAGATTTCACTGATCAATTATGACCATGAAACATGTATTTGTTTAATTTTTATTGCAAATTTGTGTGTTAATTTCTGAGAGGTATTTGGATGGTGATGTTCATGTGTTCTAGTACTAAAACATAGAAATGTAACTAAATTTGTATCTCACTGCTTATAATGAACTCTGCTTATATTGGCATCCTTAGTAAATATGACCAAAGAAGGCTGTAAAAATGTATTTGATCATTTGTTTTAAAAATTATATATACACACATTTATACATATACAGTGGAACCTCGAGACTCGCGAGCTCAAGATTTGGCAATTTTTCATTTGGAACTATGAGTAACTCGCAAAAAAATCTGATCGTTCGAAAGTTCGGAGTAACATTGCGGTAACGGTAAAAGTAAATATTTGAAAAACTATTTATTGTATTATTGATTTAAAGTTGTAAATAAATCATTAATGACAAGTAATTCGAAACCTTCATTGAGTTTACAGTACATGTACAATTCCTCTTAAAAAAAACAAATTATTTTAATAATTGATTAGTTGGATAATTATTGACCCCATTACTTTTTATTTTTTGTTTTTTATGCGACGTTTTGCTTATTGTAACTATACAGTAATCCTCCGCCTTACAGCTGTTCGAATCTTTGTGGTTTATCGCGAAATTGCGTTTGCCACATAATTTAATTGTTTAGCTGATTTTCCCAGTCTCTTGCGGATAAGTTATATAATTATATAAATATATATAGATATAGACCACACAAGATTTAGTCAAGTCAAGTCAAGAGGCTTTTGTCATTTTTACTATACACAGTGGTACACAGTAAAAAAGAAACAACGTTCCTCCGGGACCCTGGTGCTACACTAAACAACAACAGAATAGAGCTACAACACAAACATAAAGTGCATCGAGTGCAACCTGGTGCAAACAAAAAACAGTACAGACAGACAGTGCAGACAGACAACACAAGACAAGGCAAAAAACAAGTATAGCGCCGACTAGTAAACCTACTGTATACTTGATTATACAGTACTGTGCAAGGAGAAATGTAAAACCTCTACCCAGGATAGAATACAAACAGAACAGAACAATGTAGTGCAAAAAAACAGCAGCAAGGAGGTGCAAAGACAGCATGTAAACATTCTACTGTAATACAAAGGTGCAAAGACAGCATGTAAACATTCTACTGTAATACAAAGGTGCAAAGACAGCATGTAAACATTCTACTGTAATACAAAGGTGCAAAGACAGCATGTAAACATTCTACTGTAATATAAAGGTGCGAGTATAAATAATAATAAATAGATAAATGGTGGTGGAGTGGATCGAGATGAGTGATTGTGTTTAGCCACAGTGCCAATGAAAGTAAAGAATGCGGTGATGCGTATCTTTAACTCGGCCTCTTTTTGACGTGATGGGACACTTCAACAAATGAACAAGCAGAGACACTACGCATAAGCTACGCTACTACAGATCTGTGTACTGTGCAGTACATGTACTCACTATAAATGTGATGGTGTACTGTATTTCTTCCAATTTACACACAATTCATCTCACTATATTCTTGCAAAAGTTTTTTGTGTGTGTGTTTAAAGTGTGGGGGGATGATTTACGTCAATAATAAAAAATATATATCTTTTTTTTGGCATGGCGTCCTTATATCGCAGTTATGTATAAAAGTGTACGAAAAAAAATGCAAAAGCCACATTTTGAGTTTAACTATTATTACTTTAGACTTTTTAAAGCTTATAACGGTAGTCTGTAAAAAAAAAAAAAAAAAAAAAAAAAAAACGACAACAACAAAGAAACAGTACTTGTGTATGCAAGGGTAAGCAATTTGTGTAAATCAGAATTTATATTGTATTTTGCACACAGCAAGTTGACAACCAGGCTTAAAAATCTATATAAAATATAAATATACAGTTTTTGCTCACCGTGCTGTTTTTTTACCTTCATCCGTGACACCAATGTGTTTTCTTTTTACATGCTTACATGCTCGTGCATCACTGTGGTACTCCCATGCCACACAAACGCCGCTTTGCATAACTTGGATGAATTGGGACGCACAGTTTTCCGGCTGCCGGTTGACCCTGTACCGTCCGTGATTTTTATAGACAAAATCCTAAAGGAAAATTAAGGAAGAACACAAAAAATAAATATATATAAATCTTGCCGTTCATTGCACCCCTCCTGTCATGTCTTTGTCCCCCACTAGAGCGCCCCACACTTTGAGAACCACTTGTGTAGTGGAAATCCAGGTGGGGCATGAGTCGCTGGAACCCTTCATGTTCCACAATAGACAGCAGCTAATGATCAGTGCATATGAAGTATATTTCCATTAATGTTACTTTCTATTATGAAAGATCAAAAGGTTAAACAGTAATTACAAACGGTAGTAATCTGCTTTGCTCATATTTGCCGAGGGTACGGATATTAAACGTGTACACATCTCCAATAGTTCTTTAGTGACAAAGCGGCAACAAGGTAGCGTTTCTTGTTTTTTGGTTCAGTGAGGTTTGGGAAAACGTAAGATTTTTTTATATATATTTTTTTTTTTAGGTTCTTAAAATCATTCATCAGAGGCTTGCCCGTTCTGCTCACTGCTTGCCAGCGTGCATAGATTGCCCGGTTTTTCATTCCCTGTTTAACTTGATCAGTGCCCTTCTCAAGATTATAACAAATGACAGCAACAAAATTACAGTCATCCATCTCGAAGCAGGCTTCAAGAGAAACACTTCTATTCGCGCCCTCCAAGGGTGCCTCGCAAACAAGAAACGAAAGTAAGAGAGAGGAGAATCGGACAAAAATATTTAGAAATGTATGGCATTTATTTGAGATTTAGTTTAGTATAAAGCGTATAAAAAATTATTAAAGCTCCTGATATAGATGCACTCTCACCTATTACTTGGCTTAAGTCATTCCCAACTTCTAAATTGTTCACACGTGCATTTCCACCTGTGTTTCAGCGTGATTGGCATTGTTAGAAGTGGGACTTTTGAAAGCCGGAGCAGGTTAGCAGTGTCTGCAGGTGCATTATGGACTCTTTGACAAACCACAGTGCTTAAAACCCACACAGAAGAATTTGCAGTAATTGTAGAGCTCTTTCTGTGACTCCTGCCTTCATTGTTTTGTTTTATTGGTATGATTGATTTTAGTATGTGACTGTTTTCCATTGACTGGCGAGTGCCTTTCACGGTTTGGATCTTCCCACCATAATTATTATTCAGTATTTGCCGTTTGAAAGAAAGAAACTTGTCCACCCGCCCGTGGGTTTGTAACTACTGGGGCCGTCACGTAGGTCTACTGTGATGTCTTAAAACAAAAACTGTCATCTAGTACTCGAGCATCAGACAGAAAGCACTTCCAAGTTTAGTTTTGTATTCAGTTCATTAAAGAACATGCATTACATTTGATCATTTTTATTGTGCGATATCACAGATTTTTTGAATTTCCCTTTTGGTCTTAACGGCATGTGTAAATATGAACACGCATAGTTTAATAATCGTCCTTGCTTTTTTTTTTTTTTTAAGCGCTATTTTGCAGTTAAACACCTTTTAAAGATCACTATAATCAGAGTCCAATTAAATCATAGTTTCTCAAATATAGCAAAACACTTTTTAGATCTTTTAAATCTTTGTGCTTGTGACCAAATATATAGGATGGACCTGTAGCCAAACTAAGTCAGTCAGACCCTATAGTTCTTTCTGAAGGGTAATTAGACTAGGCATTTGTCTAATGGATATTCACCTTCTAAACCCTGAGGTTGTCTTGTCAACTAGAACATATGTAATAATTAATAGAGGCTTATTTGGCTTTCATGGTATTGTGTGTGTGTGTGTGTGTGTGTGTGTGTGTGTGTACATATGCAGACGCTCCCCACCTTACAAACGAGTTGCGTTCCGAAATATCATTCGTCCATGATTTTGTTTATAAGTTGTTACCGTGTTTATCGACTACGCATATCTCCTGATGTAAGAGCTATAAATACCATCAAATAAACAATAAAATATACTAAAATAAATCCAAATATAATTTCTATCAAGTAATAAAAAAATAAAAAAAATGACAAAATTATCGTAAAAAAAAAATAATAATAATGCATTGGTCCAGTGCGCATCATGTAGACTCGTTACGGTCGACTAGCTAGCTGTCACTCTCCTCCGTTTTGAATTTTTCCGACTCGGGACAAATTTCACTTTGAGGACCGGTTTGTTCGTATCCACAAAAGTTCATAAAGTGGGGAAATGGACTGTAAATGGACTGCTTTCCAAAATGTAGGTTTTTAAAACACGTTTTTGTTTCTATGCAACAAACTAAGTAGTTTAATGGTATGAAGATTAACTTTGACCAAACAAATGTATAAATGTTTAGATGTTACACTTGATGTTTATTGAAAAATCCTCCCTTAGCATGAATAACAGCTTTACACACTCCTGACATCCGGACAGTTCATTTCTACAAACACTTGGCTTAAATACTTTTGCCGTGCCTCTTGTAAAACTTGCCGAAAGTGTTCTTCACTAGTTTGAGATTACATTCTGACATTGCGAACCAGGCCATTCCATGATAGATAACATTCCAGACAACTGTTTGCTCTCAAAATAATGCTTACATGTACACTTCTGCTCATCATCTTGTTGTACGGTGAAGTTGGTTCCAATGAGCCGCAGTCCAGATGCAATTGCATGGTGTTGAATTATGGAATGGTTGCCATGTTGGTTCCTTTCACCAGGATCAAGTCTCCAACCTTCCCTGCTTTAAAACAAGCTAAAACCATTAAACTTCCACCTCCATGTTTGACTATGGGGGTGATGCCACCTACCTAACATCACCTACCCATTTTCTGTCTTACAGACATTCTTCTTTTAGAGACAAAAATGTCATATTTGGACTCATCTGTCCACAGAACATTCTTCCAGTAATTTACTGTCCAATTCTTGTGCGTTACACCACACTCAAGGTGTTAAATTAGATCTGATTTAGTATATTTATTTAAAGTTTCACACTGACTAATCGTTACATGGTTTAAATATTGCATTCAAAACATCTTGGCCATATAATGGTTAAATTGTTACATTTTCTTGTTAGTCAATTTAGCTTTTCTTGAAGGGTTTTGAACAAAAGAATGTATGGCTGAAGCGGATTTATCAATCGCCGTCAGTTCTGTGGCTAATTTTGGTGTCATAAATCAGACATGGTTATTTAATGAACATTTCCATTGATTTGGAAAATTTAGAACATATGCCAGAAAATATTATTAATGTAGTAAATCTTGCCTTTTATGCTTTTTGTTTTCTAGACCGAGGTCATTAAGGGTCCTAACGGTAGTGTGGGAATGACGTTCCGAAATGTCCCAGCGACTGAAGGTGACGTAGTGCATGTAAGCATCGAGACAGTGACTCCAAACTCCCCTGCTGCCCAGGCTGACCTGCAGAAAGGAGATCGCTTGATTGCAATCGGAGGTTGGTGTCAAAATATCAGGATTTGTGCTTCAAAATGCCAGAGCAGAGTGAAAATAAATTATGTAGTGTGTACATATTTTTTTGTTTAGCTTGCCATGAACTTTTAAATGGATCTTTATTGACTGCAATCAGGAACTCTGGTCACATTATATATCTCTCTCTCCATGTTTGTATAGGAGTCAAAGTGGCATCCTCTGTCCAAGTGCTAAAGCTACTGAAACAAGCTGGAGATCGAATAGTTGTCCTGTATGAGAGACCAGTCAAACACCATGTGCCTACCATGGGTTTGGGACCTCTCCAAGACACTCTGGGTCCCTTGGAAGAACCTACATACCCTGTGGCTGGGGGTTATGAGGAGGACCCAGCACACATTCCCACTATGGACATAACTGATAGCAAAGACAATGACTCAGAGTTTGAGGAACTGATAGTGGAGTCCAAACTAGCTGGAGCCCCAGCTATTGCAGAAGCTAAAGATGATACTTTACTCTCTGTAAACCAAAGCCCTAAAAAAACTGTGGCCAATCTGGCCTCCAAGCCCTTGGGTACAATCTCGCCAATTCTCAATCGCAAACTCAATTTGGCAGGTCTTCAATCGCCGCTCAAACTTCAACAAAAAGAGTCACCAAAGCCCTCACCGCTCAAGAGTTCAGAATCATCTGAACCACCGCAGAGGCCTACAGTGCCACCGCCTCCACCACCTGTCCGTCCGCCTGTCCCTCCTAGGCCCCATATAAAAGTGACATCTCCTTCTACAATCTGTGAATCCCAAAACCTAGAAGGAAGTGACTCTGTAGTGGAGAAAACCCAAGAGAAATCTCCACCTGCTTCAAGCAATGGAGAGAAACAAGCATCTGAAAGAAGTCCTACGAAAACTCAAGAGCCAAAGCTTGTAAACAAACCTGTAGAGTCCAGTGAAGAACTTTCAACAAATCCTATCTCCAGTAAGCAAGATTTGATTAAAGACAAGGTTGTCGAGAGTGCCTCTAGCCTTAAAGATAGTATGGATGAGCAGGGCCACTGGGAGTCAGCTGAGGCTATGTTCCGCAACAGATACGGGCACTGGAGCAAGTCTTCTGTAGTCTTTGATGTGGAAAGCCACCATAAATATCTTAATGTAGCACTCTGGTGCAAAGATCCTTTTAAGCTAGGCAGTCTCTTATGCTTGGGCCATGTTAGCTTGCATTTAGAACATATAGCGTTGGAATGCATGTGCATTTCATCTGCGGAATACCAGAGCACCTTCCGGTTGTGCGCCCCTGAACCGAGGGCTAGCGTCAGCCGTACCGCACTTCGAAGTTTGAGCACACACAAGGGCTTCAACGAGAAACTGTGCTACGGAGACATCACTTTAAACTTCACCTACCTGGGAGAGGGCGATTCAGACCAGTCCAGCGGAGTTCTTGAGAGGGAAGTAAGTTTGCAAGAAGAAGAGATAAAAGAACGTGAGCGAGAACGGGACCATATGCCGACACTAACTCGGTATGACCTAAATTACAGCTCCATGCATCTCGAGGTTCGCCACAACTTTCAGGACACGCAGTTTCAGAATCCCACCTGGTGCGATTACTGCAAAAAGAAAGTTTGGACCAAGGCGGCATCCCAGTGCATCACCTGTGCCTACGTCTGCCACAAGAAGTGCCAGGAGAAATGTCTTTCCGAGTATCCTTTCTGTCTTGCGATTCCCGACCGACGAAGCGTAGACCCCGAAGCGAAATCTACCATCAACCGGGCGACCACTGGTCTCACACGGCACATCATTAACACCAGCTCCCGACTGCTCAACCTAAGGCAGGTTCCCAAAGCCAGAATAGCAGAACAAGCAGAGGTCTGCTCTGGAGTGCCAGAACCTTCCCCAAAACACACTCCCAACACCTCGGACAACGAGAGCAGCGACACCGAGACGTACACAGGGGCTAGTCCTTCAAAACAACCCACAGCCAGTGGTGGCACAAAGCTGGCTCGCAAAGAGGGAGGGTTAGATGATAGTGTGTTTATTGCCGTGAAGGAGATCGGTCGGGATCTGTACCGTGGTCTTCCTACGGATGAACGCTCGCAAAAGCTGGAACTGATGCTGGATAAGCTCCAGCAGGAAATCGACCAAGAGCTGGAGCACAACAACAACTTGATATCTGAAGAGAGGGAAGCCACCGATCCCCGTCACAAAGCCCTCGTCACCTCAGCTCTAACCAAGTCTGGTGAACGGCTTCAGGCTTTGACTCTGCTTATGATCCACTACCGCGCTGGCATAGAGGACCTAGAGTCCTTGGAGAGCACCTCGCCTTCCGAACAGCACTGCTTCCCCAAGACCAAAGTAGAGGTTCTGGAGGAGGACTTGATGGCTGCCGAAGTGTACGACAGTGACATTTGTAGCCCAGTGGATGTGCAAAATTTAAATGACATTAGTGAGGAGCAACTGTGTGTGGAAGCATTAACGCGTTAGAAAACGGAAGTCCTAAACATCACTGACACTGGCAGCATTTAATTGGAGGATTTCGGGGGACTGGATGGGACTGTCTGGGATGGGACTGGGATAAATTATGAGTGTGAGGTTTGCAAAAATAAGTTATTTTGCAAGGTACACAGAAATTGATCTGGGGGATTTTTCCATATTTATCTTTTTTGTCAACCTTCAGTCCCAAGCAAGTCAGTCAAGTACATCAATGCAATGTTTTAAATATTAAACTTTTAGGTCAGTATTGGAATTGATCAATATTGATGTAGATCCCACCGAGCTTTCCTGCTTTGGCTTTGTAAAGGGGAGTCTCCCATTTTTGTAGCATCAGTGTTAATAGTAATATTTGAGATTAAAGAACTCCAGGATGCTTTCTTGTGAGCTTTGCACCTTTTGCTTTTGTCTGCTTTAGTAGGATTTAGCCAAGTACTAGAATGTAACCTTCGATATCAGTTCCACGTGGAGCTCCAGCCTCCCTATCCTGCTATGTTGTGTTTTTACTTTCTCCAATTTCTTTTTTTTTTTTCAATCTTCTTTAAACTTGAGCACTTTTTTATTGTACTTAATTTCCATATTTTGAATTGTTCTAAATGATTTGTTCCTTTATTTATCTGTATCCTTTTAATATGGCTGTTTATGTTCACTTACAAAGGATAAAGGTGATGCCTTTTTTTGGGGGGGACCATTATTATTTTTTTGTTGTTGTTGTTGATGTTCAGTTTTGTTGTATTTTAATGCCAAACTAAATGTGACAAATCACCACTGTTTTATGTCGTGTTCTGTTGGTTATTATGGTGATATCATGTGCATCAACTAATAATATATTTTGATGAAATATTTTTTTTTCTTTGTCTTTTCAGGACATTCCTACTGTAGCTAGTTTGCACATTCAAAATATGAACATTGTCAAAAAAAGACAATTTGTAACCAACCAAATTATATGGTATTTGTCGTTTGGAATTATTTTTATTAATTACTTGAACTTTCTAGGCTTAAGTTCCGTCTTTCTAATTGGACAAGCATTTGGTTGATGAGCATTAAGGTTTTTGTTGTTTTTCTTTAAATTTCATTCTGCGATTAATTTTTGAAGTTGATTTCAGATCATGCTAATGAATGTATTTTCCAAAGAAGTAAAGAAAAATTACATATTAAAGAATTACTTCAGTTCAATAGTAGTAGACTAAGGATTTAAAAAAAAAGAAAGAAAGAACAACAATGAGTTAATCAATCCTGAGGTGTTAATCACAAATCTTTTTTTTTTTTTTTTTTTTTTTTGTGCTGTTCTTTCCAGCCATAAAATTCTGTACAATACACTGTCCTGGTTGTTACGACTGGTTAAACATGGGTGTAGTTCAGAGGCCAGCGATGTCTTGCTGTAGACTGATGGATCCACCCACATCATCTGACTTCTAGTTATAGTTCTGTCAGGTGACAATTGTGTTAAATCTACATTTTTCTTTTTCTTTCTTTCTTTCTTTCTTTCTTTCTTTCTTTCTTTCTTTCTTTCTTTCTTTCTTTCTTTCTTTCTGTTGTTTATTTCTTTTCTTTCTTTTCTTTCTTTTCTTTCTTTTCTTTCTTTCTTTCTTTCTTTCTTTCTTTCTTTCTTTCTTTCTTTCTTTCTTTCTTTCTTTCTTTCTTTCTTTCTTTCTTTCCCTTTGTTTCCCTTTCTTTCTTTCTTTCTCTGCCTTTGTTTTGTCTTTCTTCTCTTCTCTTTGTCTTTCTTTCATTCTCGCTTTCATTCTTTCGTTCTTTGCAGGCTGCTTACCGAACACTAAGCCTCAGCTGGTTTTCTCACACCACCACTTGTATTTGAATGAAGTATAAACTCAGAGGTGAAGGAGCTCTTTGAGACGAGTGAAGAAATGTTTCACCTCGTCGTTTAAGACGACCTGGAGGACTGAAACTGTTTGTGGATATCGTTTTAAACACACATATGAAGCATGTAAAGACTCCTGAGAGTGTGTAGGGATGCTGAATGGTTTGTAGTTACACCTGGGTAATAAGGAGGGCAGTTCCCACTTCCGTTTCAGCACTTATGACGCTTCTCTGCTGTAGGCTTTCGCTCAATATCTTCATAGGTCAACTACGGTGTCGGTGAACAGAGCAGAGAATTCAGTGCGCGCGCACACACACACACACTTATGTGACCTGTTTTAGCCTGGGGCTAACTAAAAAACGTTCCTGAAAGCTTTGTCGTTCTTGTTTTCTTTTTGTTTTTATGTCTTATAGCTTATTGGCAGAAACAGTGACCTTGTGCTCCACACACACACACACACACACACACACACACCAGAGGCTCAATCTCAATTTCTCTTCAGTGTTCCTCACAGTAAAGATCGTATTTGGCTCAGCTTATTGTGGTGAAACATTTTTGCAAGAGTCGTTGTCCTCATCAGAAGCAGAGTCGTGTTTCTTACACAGCCAGTTTTAATCAGATTTCGTCTTCATGTCTGTTTCTTCAAACTTGATTTGTGTGTCCACACGTTTCCGGATGTTTCTGGCTGCGAATATGGGTTCGATATGAAATCTAAAACGATAAAATTTGATATGGAGAACAGGGGACGAAAAAAAGAAAATCTGACAAAGTTCCTGTGTAAAAAAAACACGCCGCTATTGTAAATAGCATGAAACAAAGATGGCCGCTGCAAACTCGACCCTAACTTAACACACAGTGGTTTATTTTCATTACTATTATTGTCGTCTTTGCTTCCAGATAAAAAAAAAAAAAGGTTTAATGTTTTAAATGTGGTTTTAGGGACCGCTGCTGAAGTACTGCACAGCTTTGTATCGTGATGCAGGAACTTTAAACACTGACATCATATTTGCTTATGCACTTGAGATACAAAATAAATTATTTACAAAAAAAAGTTAGTTTGCTCTTAATGTCCTGGTCCTTCTAAAAACAAAAACGAATAATTTGGACAAAACTGGCGGTGTGGCTAGCAGACAGGAATTAGCATTCACATTAAAATGAATTCTGGATGCTTTTAGTTATATGCTAATGCTAACTGTATACTAGCCATGTTACCAGTTTTGAGGAATGATTCTTTCAGATGATCATACTGGGTTCATTTACACTCATACTGGATTTATTTAGATAAAACCAGACTAGATTTATTCAGTCCTAGTCATAGTTGTTTGTCCGTTACTGAAAGGTGCACAAAGCAATTAGCATTTTGATTAATTCTATGAATTCATTCTTGCTATGTAATAACAATGCAGCATTCATGTTGATTCTGATTGGTCAGAAGCTGTTCATTCATTTATTAAAAAGGTTATATTAATGTGCTTGTTTTACTACGTGTTGACTTACAGATACGAAGACGTTTTTGATTTTGATTCAAGTGTACACTTTTCAGGTGGGAGAGGTTAGCCCTTCGTAGGTAGCTAATTGGTTAAGGCATTGGACTTTGGCTCTGAAGGTCATGAGTTCAAATCCCAGCTACACCAAGCTACCACTCCAGGGCCCACTGGGCATTGCTCTTAACCCCATAGCCGTTGTATGAATAAGATAAATGTAATTTGCTCTGAAAAGGGTGCCTGCCAAATGCTGTAAATGTCTGTTCTTTTGCTAAAACGATTTTCAAAAGAACAGAAATGGTAGTAAGCAAAAAAAAAAAACGGCTGTTTGTAGCTATTATAACGTGAGCGACAACAGAAACTAGCTTGTAGAAGTTTCACATCTGCATATCAGGGAACCTTGAAATGGTTAAGAAGTATATTTTGTCCTTTGTTATTCGTTTAATCGCCAGCAACTTGCGAATAAAAGCCTTTGGTGGACATAATGTTATTAAGAATGTATTAACTTCTAAGTGATGGTGACTCCATTATTCCTCAAGCTGCATCGCAACAACCGTTTTTCCGGTTTTATTTCTTATATGACGATCTTCATTCCAGACACGCATTAGCACTAAACGCCACAGTAATTCAGTTTTGTCGGCTGCTTTTTTGTTTGTCGGCCACCATGCCAATCCTCAAGCGAGGGAAAATCGGATGTGGCGATCGCTATTGACTCGATTTAAATGCAAGTCGAGTTGTTCTCCAAAATGCTCCAAGTGTTCACCGAAAACAAAGTGGACACGCGTATTGATCGGAGAGCAGCTGGCAACCCGTGCAGTTTATTGAGCTGTAGATGAGATCGGCGTGTCGATCAATCATCGCAAATGCAAGGCTTCCATACTCGGACCCGTTTACTTGAGAATAAACTGTTCATATTGAAAATCAATAGAATTTCTGGGCGCAGGAAGAAAGTTGCATCACCATCGGAAATGTTAATGCGTGCTTTCGAAAGATGATCACCCCCAGGGTGTGTGTGTTTTTTTTTTTAGTTTCTTTTAGGCATTTCTCAAATCATCCTTAATAGTTGTGGATTTCTCAAAACAATTTGTACAAATAGCACAATACAATGTATTTCTTGCAAAAGCCTGTACTTTTCTCAAAATCCTTAGTTCATCTTGTAAAAAGTAAGTCAATGAACATCTCGTTTCCACCAGAATACCGAGCCCTTTTTGTCATTGTTCACCAAGCAGATAATCCGCTGGTACACAGATCCAGAATTTCCCGATGTTTGGATTACACTGATTGAAAATGCACAGGGCTGAATTTCTTCTGAAGAATTTTCTACAGTATAAATTTCAACAGCACAAATGTACACATTAATCTATGTACAGTATTTTAATGCCAAGAGACCAGACAGAATTCCGTGTTTTGTTTTGTATGTATACTCTCACCAATTGAAGGTTCACGAGATTCGCCTTTGACCTATTTTAGAGAACTAGCTGATCATTGGCTGATCTGATGGCATACACACTCTCCTTTATTAGTGACATTCAAGATTCATCTGCACAAATGATCAATTAAAAAAAAAAAATTTAAATAGAAATGTAAGATTGACAGATGATAACTGGTTTAAACATTTTGCTTTCAATGACTTATGCGATGATCTGATCTCGAGATGTTCTGGGGTTAAGACTATTCATGTGAGTTTATATTTATAGTGTTTTCCACAATAAACATTGTCTTAAAGAAGCTTTACAGGGTGACTGTGGCAAGGAAAAACTCCCAAGATGGTATGAGGAAGAAACCTTAAGAGAAACCAGACTCAAAGGGGAACCCATTCAAATTTTGAGACACACGAGTGTGAATACAAATCATAAAAAACACAATGCAAGCACCAGTGAGTAAAAAATCACGAGCACTGGAGTGTGTTTCCTTCTACAGTCTCATACAGTCATTTAAAGTTCTGGAATCAGGAGCTTCTGAGCAATAAATTAGCTTAACATCCGAGTTCATATTAGATTCGACACCATAACCAGTATAATACATTTTGATCAAATTGACAAACACTTGCTAAAGTAGGAAACAGCAGACACTTGTTTCCAATCAATTAAATGAATGGAAAAGCATTTGCAATTTGTATTTGAAGCAAGTGACCACATCATGTGGAGGTTGAACAAGAAGTTTTGAGAATTTCATTTCTGAACTAAGAAACGCTCCAAAGCAAAAACAGTAAGAGCGACGGATAAATCCGTTCAACCTAACACACACAATGCAGTAGCTCATGTGCTGCACAAGAACCCATAAAGATGTTTTTCACACCTAAGAAGAATAGTCCACTCAAACACACTCACACAAAGCGTACTCAATATTCAACATTGATTTTTTTTATTTCTTTTTGTCTGTAGTCCCAACAACTACATACACACACACACACACACACACACACACACACACACACCGATAGTGTTACAGTCTTATGATTTCGAATCCTGACTACAGGACCTTTCTACGGGATACAAAACTGTCCTCTCATGGCCTTGAGGAGATACTTTTACTTGCACACACACACACACACACACACACACAGTAAACACATGAATAAAGGCACACACTTGACATTGGCACGTACGCACGTGATCTCCACCACGCAACACATCTCGGAACAAGAAAAAAAATGACAGAGTTTGAAATGTCTGTTGGACAGGGATGTTCTGCAGGAACGTAGCATGTATGCGAGCAGAACAAACTTCTATGCGATACTATAATCACGAGAATCTGGCAACCACTTCAACAAGGCGTCATATTTTTCATACAGGGTGTGACCTGCAATCGCTAAAACGTCACGCAGGAGAGAGGGAACAGATCGAGGGTTGAAAGTCACTATGTAGCTTACTGCATTGTGAATTGTGACAACAAATGTATTACTGAGCAAATATGGTAATGTAGCATTATTATTGAATTGAAACCACCCAAAAAGCTAACGATTTGATTTAGTCAAATGGTCGATACTGTCTCTAGAAAATAATTTATATTCCTGGTGTTTGGAGTACAGGTAGTCCCTGCCATACGATAGAGATGTGCTACAGTGACCCCATCGTAACCTGAAAATATGGTAAGTCGAGACATGGCCTAGTCTACCTAGGAGTCTTAAAGAATGGTGATGGGGCTGTATACTGTAATTTGGTAATATTTACAGTACATTATTAAGCAAAACAGAACAATTTACACTACCGAAATGTATAAGCTCCAGGTGAGCTCTGTCGAACTCTGGTAAAAGAGTAAGGCATCTCACAAGGCGGGAGATGTGTACATCCAGGCAGGGTCCCAAGGTGTCGTGTAAATATTACGATTGAAAATTCCTAAGTTGAACCATCGTAACTCGGGGGCTACCTGTATTACTGACCAAATATGGTAATATAACATTATCATTGAATTAAACCCCGATGAAAAGCTAACCTTGCTCATTTCTGACCCAGGAAATAATTGATATTCCCGTGTTTGGAGTACACTTGGATTCCTATCCTACATATACCACAAGCACCGATGCCCTCAGAAATTATGCCTGCGGATCTGAAAAAAAAAGACATTTGGATATTCAGCCCTATTGTGAACGTACTTCATGTGAATTCCCAGGCCTGTTTGGAAATTGTCATAATGACTTTTTAGCAGTTAGACTCTAAATGATATTTAGGCTTCTGAGAGGATCGGATCACTGTACCGATACGTCTTATAATTAGACGGTTCTGTGTGGCCTGTAGCAGATTCTGCTTAGTTCATTTCGAGATGCTAATATTGTTGAACGAGAGCAAAAAAATTAAAACGAATCTAAACAGAAACATACATCCCGTTCTTAAATTTGTGTTGAAAGGAATTTTAGTTTTTTTGTGTGGCTCAATGTACAATATGCCAGTAAGATTGCGTTTATAGGCAAAACTAATTACATATTCACTACAAGGCTGGCGGTAGAAACAACGGCCTCATTTCACAACGATCTCAGAGTTGTAGAAATCAATCCAGTTGTTCTAACGTATAATTTAACTGCGTTACCCATTTGCTCGAACTGCCCCGTGTGTATGGCAGTCGTGCACGCACGCCGCTTTAACGCTGCACGCTTCATAACACTACAGATCCGATTACAAGATGTTAGACGTACTCTTGAAGCTATAACCGCATCACAGAGTCTGCTTTCCAGACCACCTGCTATCCAGATCCTTCCATCAGAAACTCATGAAGTAATAAAGCAGCAACAGAATCTAAAACAACTATGTGATATGGCTTTTAGGAGTACAAACCTCAACATAAGGTCCCTATTAAAGACAAAGAAAGAAAAAGATTGCAGGACTTACAATAGACATCTTTCATTACTATTTCTTCTACGTGTTTACTAAAATATAGATATATACTATATACATTTTAGAAATCAGAATATTATCTAATTCAACTGAGGCACTATAACAATATCCTCTACAGCAGTGTGTTTATTGTTGGTCCGGACTAAAAATGATGGAAACGTTCTCCTGCGCACTAGACTTTAATTTTTTCGTTTAGTTTTTTTTAATGACGGAATTTGCAAAAAAAAAAAAAAAAAAACCTTAGATACAATTATAGTACAAATACAACTCATTCCTAACGAGGAGCTATATTGTGCTCTTTCTGGGACATTTTCCAGACTAATCGATTGATTAATTGGTTGTTTTAATGATTTTGAAGTGTGGCGCAGAGAAACGGGAAATTTTGGAACTAGGATTTTCGATCCAGGGGCTCGTTTGAAACCAGTGTGTGCTCGTTTCAAACCCCTTGACCTTAGATATATTGAAGCATTGAAAAGGTGCACAAGGAGCGATCGCTATAAAATCTTCATTACCAGTTAGGACGTCATAATCGTGTCCCGTCTGCTCGTGCGATTACAACATGGCGGCTGTAAAACGGAGCAGCAAAGACTCCTTATGACGGCAGTTCGAACAGCCTCGATAGTCTCTGGTGTGTGGGTTATTTACCAGCACTTGGGAACCTCATTTTTAAGGATGAACCTGTTTCTTCAAAATGAGCAAACGGAACGCGATCGTGACGTCCTTACTAGTAATGGTGCCGAAATTCCCTTTACGCAGGACTCGCACTGTCACCATTCTTATGAAAGGCTTTACAGCGAACGCTCATTCTGCACCGCTCATCTGCTCCATTATAATTAATAGCAAGAACTTCCAAGCAAAATCTCACTGGCTCCAAACAATCAACGACTCCCCAGGACCACCAACTCCTAGTTCTAAAATGTCCTTGCACCACCCTGTATCTGCCATCATAATTAATAAATAATACAACATCGACGTCTTCAATCATAGCTCCTTCAGAACTAAACAGGAACATGACAGGAACAGTGCGCAAGCAAGTTCGGCTTTGAGGCAACACTGAATGTAAACTTCACATGAACTTCAGACTGACTACAGACATCATCACACAATTTACTCATGTTTATGCTCAACGTTCAGCATGTTGTATTAAAAAAAAAGGAATGAATCTGGCATGTGGTCTTTGTTGAACAGTCACCTCCAGTTATATAAAGGAAACTTTGTAAGGCCATTTCAAGGTGAAAATATGATTCGTTTTTATCCGCACCCGAAAATTTTCTTATCAAACATCCTCTCCTGCAAAAACAAAACAAAAAAAACTCAACAGCAACACAGCATGAACACATAGTTTAACGTCTATCCTAGTGTAGAATTTCGAATGATTGTTAAAGCGATTATATTGTATGCTGCTGACGGAGCACAGGTGACCCTCAGTTTCATGTTTTAAAGCCACAATCAGGGATTTTACAACCAAATAACCTCGAATGATGAATAGAATTGTCAAATTATGAGAAAATGTCAAAATGTCTATGTACAGTGTGGCCTGTTTTCAATGAGTCATCTTTGTAAACCCGCAAAATATCATTAAACTGTAATCCGATATAATACAATATAATTGTACAAGATCACAAGATCACAAAACTCTAATGGCTAAAGAAGATTTAGTGAAGTTTAGTGGTTATATGAGAATTTAATGAACTGCAGGTGGGGGAATAAAAATCCTAAAATAATAACCTTATAACATGTTGTATAATAATATACCATAACATAATATATAGCAAGTTTTTGGTCTACCAACAACTACACACTGCAGCAGCAGCACGATGATTTATAATAATTTAAGTAAACTTTCTTCACGACAATATGGAAATCTTTGATTTATGTTGTTCTTTAAAAACATTCTTTAAGCATCTTTTTATTCCATTTCTTTCATCCGTGCTGGTGGCTTTAAAGACCCTGTTTCCAAATGAATGGCCCCACTGAGCTTGTAGCTAAGGCTTTTGGGTTGCATCGACGTGCCACTTTCACCCGAATTTTAAAGGACAATGACAACATATGGCTTTGGTTTCAGCAGAACGAACAATGTTAAGTGTTTAGGGAGGTTATCCTCCAAAACTCAGCCACATGGTTCTGGTAAAAGTCCCTGTGCCAGCAGTGAGCGAGTGGCGGGAGGAGCCGGGCGGAACAAGCGGTAAGAAACACCTGCAACTGATGAGACTAATAAGTGCGCTCTGTTTCAGTCCGGCGGCCCCAATAAAGCAAGACACCAGACTTAGGGAGAGAGCCACCAAGCAGAGAAAAGCGGAAGGGTCGCCGAATGGAGACTAAGCGCGGGCGGGCGGGCGCAGGTGAAAGATTTCCCGTCCCGTGAGTGCACTCGGGTGGAAGGCAGGAAGGCAGAAAAGCTTGGGCAGGCGCTAGAAAATAAAAGCGTGCCAATTTGGGAGTGAGACTGACGCCGGAGGTTGATAACAAGGAAAACTCGGTAGAAAGTGAAAGCATGCTGATCTGCGAGTGGGTGCCGGCGGACGTCAAGCTGCAATGGTGTCCCGAAACGTGAGACTGTGGGTGACTCCCGGCGTGATTACTGAATAGGAAAGCGCTGGAGTGAAAGCGAAAGTGAATAAAAAGCTCTGCTTGGTAAAATTTTGCCTGTCTCTCTAACTTCCAGTGTGGAACCAGTGTAATATGTTACAGTGGTGCCGAAACCCGTGCTGGAAGAGGTGTATAACGCCAGGGAGACAGACACTGCGGCCCCACCTGCAACCTGTTCGGCGAGATGGGACAGGCGAAAACGGGCACTCCACCATCTGCCACGCCTCTCCAGAGAAGTCCAGATGGTGGTGTACGCAGGGACAGGCAGCTTCTCTCCCTCTTTCATTTTCCCTCTTCGGCTTTACTGACATGCAGCTGATAAAACTAACCAGTGCTGCAGCTGATGAGACTAACCAGTGCGCCTAATTTCAGTCCGGCGACGGCAGAAAAGAGGAGCGAGGCACCAGCCTTTGAGTAAGAGCCACCAAGCAGAGAAGAGCAGAAGGTTCGCCGGACATTGACTGAGCGCAGGCGGGCGCAGGTGAAAGACGTGGCAGCCAGCGAGTGCACTCGGGCGGACGCCAGGGAAAGGCTTGCCAGTCCGCGAGGAAAACTCGGGCGGGCGCTAGAAAGTGAAAGCGTGCCAATCCGCGAGTAATACGGGTGAGTAGCGGAAGAAGAAGGCGGGCGGAGTGGGCACCAGCGGACGTCAAGCTGCAAAGGCGTCCCGAACCGTGAGACTGTGGGTGAGGGAAGTAAATATATAAAGCTCTGCTTGGTGAACTTTTGCCTGTCTCTCTCACTTCCAGCGTGGAACCAGTGGGATTTGTTACAGTCCCTATTCTTATTTTTTAAATACAGCAAAATAAACTCTAGAAGGGCACATACACGGCTAAGGGTCATGGGGTCAAAGGTTTAGGTCTGAGAAAGAGTAAAGGCGTCTACTCTGGACTGTCCAAGTCCATGTCGTCTTCCATCTGATAGCTGGAGCCGTGGGTGGAGTACGAACGCGTCCTCATTGAACAACTGACATCCATCAGGATGGCCTGAGAAAGAGAGTGAGAGTGAAAGAGAGAGAGAGAGAGAGAGAGAGAGAGAGAGAGAGAGAGAGAGAGAGAGAGAGAGATGGACAGAAAAGAGAGTCATTCATGTGATAGAAATTACATAAAATTTTAGATGCAGACATTTGAGAGGTCTATGATCTTAAAAAGAAAAAATGCACACCAGTAATGGTGTGGGAAATGATTGGATGGATGTTGAACTTCGGATCGGAACTCATGGAATTTGAACTTATAATCCTCTCTCCTGTTATAAGTTCTTCTGTTAGAGCCAAAAGTGTCAAGTTTTGCCATAATTTAATAAACATTCTCAGTCAATTACTGTCCAATTCTACTGAGTTTGTATTTTGCATTTACATTTTTGTCTGTTACAGAAGAACTTGTTTAAGATGGAGAAGAGAAGAAAAGATGTTAGCAGACTGCCTCACCCTCATAATTAAACATGGAGGTGAAAGTGTAATGGTGTGCGGTTGTTTTAGATCAGGGAAGGTTGGACACTTATTCCAGGTGAAAAGAATAATGAAACTAACAAGGCTACCATACTTCAACTCCCCGCAATTCTGAAGCGCAATTCTGAGCTCTGTCAGTGATCTGGAGTGTTATCTATAATGGAATGACCTGCCCAGTCTCTGCACCTAAATCCTATTGATCTGCTTTGGGATGAACTGGATCACAAGGTCTGAAAGAAACCTCCAACTAGTAAAAAACGTCTTTGGCAAATTTTACACGAGGTATGGCAAGAAGATGGTGAGAGTGTGTAAAGCTGTTCTTCGAGCTAAGGCAGGATTTCTCAATGACTATAAAGTGTAACATCTGGTCATTTATATTGGTCAAAGTAAATCTGTGTACTATTAAATGACTTAGTTTGTTGCATAGAAACAAAAGGAACATGCACGTGTCTCTCAAAAACAACAAACATTTTTTTTTTATTTATTTACAAATTTTCTTTGCATAGGAATATTTTAGTTTTCTGCATTGTGGATCCAGGAGACGAGGCTGTAGGTTTGTGTGAAATGTGTGTAACCCTGTTTATGTGCGTGTGGTCGTAAATGTTCATCGTAAAAAGCCCTTGTTGAAAAAGAACACAGAACGCAGAGCTTTGATCACGGTGTGTATTTGCGTTCGTTCCAATCAGCATCGCTCTTTGATCTGTGCTGAAGGGCAATCTGGGCAATCTTTTTTTTTTTTTTTTTTTTGCTCAAATCTATTATGCTTATATTTATATTTATATTATATTTTTTTATCATATTCAATTACACAAGAGGCTTCAAATCAGGATGGAGAACTTTTTTTAAAAATTAAGTAAGATTTTATCATTTATATTTTTAAATAAATTTAATTGTATTATTAAAAAAAATTATCCCAAATAAAGATATATCATGTCTTCAGACGTCATAAACCATGCGATTCTTCAAACACATCACAGTAGAAGGTCCAGTTATCCTAACAGATATCCTGTTTTCATACCAACAGCATGTGCTTTAAGTGTTTATAAATTTATATTTCACGATTGAACGATAGCATTCTTTTCTGTGATCTCTTCAATAAATATCACCGCTACAGTTCATTTAGATAAACCTAATTTAGATCTGTAATGAGCTAACATTAGGCAAGCTTAATGTATTTAAAAGCATTAGCCAGGTTTGCTAGCAACTACAAAACATTATATAGTTTTAAATCAGTGATCAGTGTTGCTAGCAATTTTTTACCATTAGCTGGAGTCATACATTTTCTAGTACATTTCTTTTCCAGCCATATGTGGCAAACTTGCGAAATGCTTGAAGTTAAGCAATATACTATATTTTCGACAGACAGACTAGCCATTAGCTAGAACCTTTACTAGCTAATGGCTAGGTTGAATATCCGTGTCTCTCTGCATGCACACAGAATTATAACTATATTTTTTATAGGCACATTTCTAAAACCATACATATACACCACATCTTTTTGGCCAACCATATGATCTGTTTGTAGTATCAATAGTTTTTCAGGGTTATTTTGTAACTCTAAAAAAATCTCTATGCTGTGATAAAAAATAAAAAAAATACAATATTAAATTATTTGCATACATTATAATGCAAAGCCATGTGTTGTGTTTCGAACACCTAGAACCCCATTGAAAACGTGTGTAGTTTGCTATACAGCAGGTCAAAAGAACTATGTGAATTGTTCAGCACAATTGCATTAATGGTCAATGTGTACTTGAGTAGTTCTTAACTCAAACAAGGTTCATAGCCAGTGATAATAAGCATAACGACTCTGACCATTTTCTCCTCGTTTGCTGGAGGGTTTCGGAGGAAGAAGCAAAGTGGAGCGAACAGGATGTCCACCACGCCGATGATGGTCATGAGCCATGGGAAGCCGATACTGCGTGCGATAGCGCCCCCAGCGGATGGGCCTGTGACAAAAAACACACTGATAAGCCTCTGGTATCATCACGTTTTCTTCCTCTTATACTACAGATTTGACTGATGCTGACAGTATAATAATAGAGAATAGTATAGACATATTCTATTCTAATTTTCTACATTTTATGTTGTTAAACATCAACTATAAACAGCCATTCCCTCACCAGGCAGATTGTTATTTAACTGAGAAGCTGCAAATCTAAAAGTAAACAATCCCTCAAACTGGAGACTCCTTCTTTTATCTAGAGCTTCTCCTACACCATGAGTCAGCTTTTGAAAAGGACAACGTTCAGTGAAAAGAACAACATTCGGGTTCCTCACCGAATGCAAAGCCCATGCAGAAGGCCACATCAGCGATGGCGTACACGCTCCCGTATACAGAGACGTGTCTCAGATCCACCAAGTAGCCCATGATTGGCATCATAGAGGAGTCCACCATGCCTAAAACACACACACAAACACACACACACACAGGGCAGCAAAAAAAAGTAGAATCAGCTTGCATTCAAACTAATCTTTATAACACCTCACCAATCTGACAAATTCAAACCTAGAACCGTAAAAGATTAGTATTTAGTATTTAGTATTTTTTTTTTTTACTTTATAACTAACCTATAAAGATTTGTTTTATACTTCATTTCATTCCTGAACGTCACACATTCTTGCAAAAAGCTGAGACATAGCTGTCGGAAATAGAGGCACTTGGACTTGTGTATGTAGACATTAAACCTCTGTTAAGTCAAGGTCACAGTCTGCTAGAGACGCCATTGCCCAGCAACCAATATGGCTGACACAAATTGTGACACTCACAGGAAACACACACATTTCCTCTAACAGTAACTCCCTACTATTACTTGAATACAGCCCAATCTCTCTCTCTCTCACACACACACACACACACACACACACACACACACACACACACACACACACACACACACATGGATGCATTATTCCTTTCACCGACACTTTGTGAAGTAACGCTAGGATGATTTGGAGACAAGATGATAGAGGAACAATTGAGATGGTTTGGACATGTGCAGGATAGAGAGGAAGGCCAAGGAGGAGGTTTATGGATGTGGTGAGGGAAGACATGCGGGTGGTTATTTTGTAAGATGCAGATGTAGAAGACTGGATGGTATGGAGACGGATGATCGGTTGTGGCAACCCCTAAAGGGAGCAGCTGAATGAAGATTTGCAATGCGGCTGGAACAAAATTCCAAAGCTGCTGTTGAAAGGAAGTGAAACATGGTCTTGCTCACCAATCGCAAAACCGACGCCGAAGTTCGGCAGGATGAGTCCGTAGATGTCTTTCGCAAAAGGCACCTGTGAAGCAACAAATGCACAATGAATGCCATCTTAGAGTGATTTGGAAAGAGAGAAAAAGACAGATACATGCTGGGATTTTCTGTCCTTAATAACACTTAGATTTGTGTTGTTTTTCCCAGGCCTGTTTAAACCCCCCCCACGCACATTTATACAGTAACTAATTCAATAAGTTGTTTTAATGGAAAGGCCTGATGTTTTATCTGACAGGAAGTGGCCCAGGCAGAGAGAGAGAGAGTCTGCTTATGTTTATGGACCCATTCCATCATGAATCATGTTTGGTTTAGGGGTGTTTCCTGCCTTGGAAAAAAAGAACAGTCCTTTTCCTCACAATTGTTAGGAAAATACCGTTTTGACACTATTACAGATGTATGTGTGTATGTATGTGGGTGTGGTTGCTAAGGGGGTAAAGACCCATTGCCAGAAAAGGTTGTAGGAAAACATTCTGAAGGGAAGCAGTGTCTCTGTGAATAAGATATTGGACTTTTGTTCGGAAGGTCGTGAGTTTAATCCAAGTTCCTGCAAGCTGCCACTGCTGGGGCTTTGGAAAAGACCCTTAACTCTGCAGTATAAATGACGTTATCAGGATACAGGGCATCTGCCAAATGCCCTAAATGTAAATTCTTATAATGTCTAGAAGGTCTATTTTTTCAAGCTGGATATTATTTCCAGAAAAAAAGAAAAACGAGAAATGCTTGTTATCCTAAACGAGGTGTTCTTCTACTTACACAGATAATGCTGACCCCAACCAGCAGCATTCCTATCAGAGAGCACAGCCATCTAGAGAAGAAGAGAGGGAAAGATAATAAAATAAAAAACTAGTGAATTAAATTAAAAGAAAATAAAGATCAAAATAAAATGCGAATTGCGAAAAAGAAAGTAATGGCAACGTAGGAAGACATATAAAGCCTAACGATTGCGCTGAGGATGCAGCTGAACATACCAGCTTGCACTCCAAAGCCTGTTATGTTTAGCCAGAGGGGGCTAAAACTTTTAACCCCCCCCCCCCTCCCCCCCCCACACACACACACAAAGATCAGACATAGCTATGGAAAGAGATGACAGAATAACAACAGAGGGCAAACTAAGAGAGACTGTTTATTTTTCCAGGCAGCATTTACATGTTCTGTACACTGGGGCATCTAAAGGGCTTTAAAAAGTACTTCAAACAACTACAAAACAACCTCATTAACTCATCTCCATACATGATTTATATATGTTGGAGGTTGGACTGCATCAAGGATCGCCTCTGAGCCCTTTCCTGTTTGCAGTGGTGATGGACAGGTTGACGGACGAGGTCAGACAGGAGTCTCCGTGGACTATGATGTTTGCATATGATATTGTGATTTGTGGTAAGAATAGGGAGCAGGTGGAGAAGAGCCTGGAGAGGTGGAGGTACATGCTGGAGAGAAGGGGAATGAAAGTCAGTAGGAATAAGACAGAGTACATGTGTGTGAATGAGAGGGAGGCCAGTGGAGTGGTGCAGTTGCAGGAAGAAAAGAAGAACTGCTTAGTTTTAAGTCTATTTGGATAAGAATATCTGCCAAATGCTATAAATGTAAATGTGGTTCTTCCTCAATTTATATCTGGTGGAAGATCTTCCCAGAAGGGTGGATAAATTATAAGAGCAAATGAGGACTATATGAGGACTGGGATGTTCAAAAAGCACATGCCATACTTATGGTCAGGCGTCCGTGTGTGTGTATATTTGGTTTGACTAATCATGAGTCCCAGCGTAATCTATCAGTATGATACCCCTTAAATGTAAAGTACAAAGCAAATGATGATATTACCGGTATATTTACTGGAAAACAGCATCAATACAGATTTGCACTGTTCCTTGGTCTTTATTAAAAAACAAATATTGAAAAAGCTGAGGCAAAACTAATTTCAGCTGCTGAATGGTGGCTGCGGAAACAGATAGCAGGGTGCAGAAGATAAGACGAGAAGAGAAAGATTAATTTCCTCCATACCTCCCCATTTTGTTAGCCAGAACAGCGAAGATATTCGTCCCGATCAGGTATGAGATGCTGGCTGGCAAAAAGGCGACACCTGAGAGAGAGAGAGAGAGAGAGAGAGAGAGAGAGAGAGAGAGAGAGAGAGAGAGAGAGAGAGAGAGAGAAAGAAAGAGAGAGAAGTGACAGACAGACATACAGAGCAGGATGAAGAGAAACAGAGCGTTGTGATAAGACAGTGCTTTATCAGTCTGATCTCAGACCTGTTGGCCGTCTCTTAGGCGCAGTAATGAAGCTGCTCTCTCGCTGCCTCTCTCTCTCCCTCTCTCTCTCTCACTCTCTCTCTATCTCTCTCTACCTCTCCGCCTCTCTCATTCCCTGCTCTCAGCTAGTGGCACTCCAATATCCTGCTGTGCTTCTGATACCCCACAACCCTATAAACAACCACCACCCATCTCTCACTCTATCTCTTCCTATTATCAGACACACAAACACTCACACATCTTCGGATAATCAACACAACCTTACACTAACAAGCCTGCCACTGAGCCAGCAAAACAACACAACATTTTAAAAGACTTTTCAGTCCTACACAGCGTTCGCCGGTTTTACATTATATATAATGTAAATAACCCCCTTATAACCCCCCCCCCCCTCCGACAAACTAAACTGCTTTTATAGTCATCAGAAACAATAATATGAAAAGGAAAACTGAAACATTCTGCTTTAAAGTGGAATGAAAAAGTGGAAACGTACCGAAGCACAACTTTTTAGAACTTGTCACCTTATAAATTGAACATAAAATAATTTAAAATAAAACTATTCAGAAATAAGGGCAGTCATACAAATAAAATAAAATAACCTTACATTTGGAAAATGAAAAATCGAAAATAATTTGGTAACATCTAGACCAAAAAAAAAAAAGTATTATTAAAATCCAAATCCAAAATAAATTAAATTATTGAAAAAAATATATATTCTTTATTATATATTATTATTTCAAATTCTAATTTAATTTGCCACATACACATACATACGGAGAACGACATGCAGTGAAATGCTTTATACGACTGTGCAACATTTAAACATAAATAGAAAATAAGGATAAAAAAATGTAAATAAGTAAAAAAGTATAGAAAATGTATTAAGTATTATTACAATAACTTGGTGTATAAGGTTACAGTAAGCCACACAGTGTTTCATAAAATGAATGCTATTAGTATAGTAATTTATAAGATAAATATTATTAATTTATGAAAAATCTCTGTTATTTTCTGTGTTTTTTTTATATCTTCAAATATTATTTTGCACATATTCCTTTCTGTTTTTATGTGTCTTGTCAACACACAGATCATATCCTTGCAGAATTGTGCATGTGTGTGTTCGTGTGTGTGTGTGTGTGTGTGTGTGTGTGTGTGTGTGTGTGTGTGTGTGTGTGTGTGTGTGTGTGTGTGTGTGTTTCTACCTAGCTGCCATTTTCTGGCACACATAGTTTCCATCATCCAGATTGGCAGGGCAGGCTCCAGCATTGCAATGGCCATGTTAGCGAAACAAATAGACCCTGAAAGACACAAGCAATCACACACACACACACACACACACACACACACACACACACACACACACACACACACACACACACACACACACACACACACACACACACACACACACACACACACACCAAAAGCACACACACAGAGTTAGACACTTGTCTTCTGAAGACACATCCTTCTTTTGTCTTCCTGCCCTCCTCCCTTCCTCCATGATTTCTTTCGCCACACATAATACCCAGTATTATCTGGCCCTCGGCTCGTGAGAGCTGCAATTCAAGTGGAGGAAAAAGCGTGTGACACAGATGTGCTTTTCTGCCACTTCACACACTCTCTCTCTCTCTCTCTCTCTCTCTCTCTCTCTCTCTCTCTCTCTCTCTCTCTCTCTCTCTCCAAATCCTTCTATTTCTGTCTCTCTTACATGTACACTGTCATGCATTCATCCATCAATCATCCTTCAGTTACTCAGTGACCCCTTTTATCATGCATCACCCCCCACCTCACAATCTCACACACTCGCACACACACTCCACTGCAATAATATCCTGCTTCAACCTTTCACACCTATTCAGCCCTCACAATAAATGTTGTGTTAAGCCACATAACTGAGATACAGACTTGTAATGGATGTATTTTTACACACACACACACACACACACACACACACACACACACACACACACACACACACACACACACACACACACACACACACACACACACACACACACACACACACAAACCTAAGCAAGGTTATGTACTGAAACATGCTTGTAAAAAAAAAAAAAAAACTATTATACGTATAATTTATGTATCCCAATTTACTTTTATGTATAGCTAATTTGCATAAACCACACCCACTTTACGCTCATCAGGGCCAGCGCCAAGGGGGGACACTCGTGGGCTGTGAATTTATAGCTAGGGTTACATTTATTGTAGAACTCAACATTTTTCAGATGGTCTCAGTCTCAGTTTAGTCTCAGTTCTCTACTTAAAAATACAGAATGAGCTGAAAGACACAAATCAAACAGATTAGCTAAATACTATTACGATCACATCTTGTGTGTTTTCAGAATCAGAATAATTTATTGTTTCCAAAGGGTAATTGTTGCTTACAGTACAATTAAAGTGAAATGAAACTATAAGAATTTAAAATAAAACATAACATTTTGTAGAATTGCTGTAGAATTTGCATAGAAGCTGTAAAAGTTTTAGTATAAATACAACAGTTACACTTTAATTACAACCGCAAAATTGCTAAATAAAATCCCAGTGTCTTCAAAATGATTGCTGATTTTCTGTTATTATTTGTGATAATATTTTACTGACCTGCTGCAATAAGGATATAAGGATCTCTCATGAGGGTCATGAGCGACGTACCCTTCTGACTCTGAGAATAAAAGATAAAAATGGCATGGCATTCAATAATATACAAGTGATTTTTTGATCAAATAAAAATCTAAATAGATTGAACAGAATCATAAATCTTTCTTACCCAAGCCAATGAAACTAATTTGCATGATCAGGTTGCTTATTCAGCATTATTTATTGTTAAGTAGCCTGGGGAAATTCTTCAGGAATACTGTATGCTTAATTATCTTTATAAATCCAAAAATACTCATCTTACAATCTGAATTCTCATTTATTGTATTATTTAGTATACCAAATGTTACAATGTGTGAAACTCAACAGAGATACGTATAATAATGGCAGAAATGACTTTCTGTTGTCTGATCATATATTTAAATTGAATAATTTGCTTTTCTTTTTATATCATTACTGACATAACTTTAAAAAATGCTATATAATTACTATTCTTCAAAAATTGCACACACATTTTTCAGCGATGTAAATCGAGAACTTTCGAGACCCCCAGAACGCCACGGGTTCTGTATCAATTTGGCTAAAATTGCTTTGGCCCAAGGTAATAATCAGCCCTTAAATAATTGTTTGTAAACCCTCAATTTATTTAATTCAATTCCCGTTTCTAAATTCTCATTCATTTGTATTGCAAGTTTCATTATGAAACTTGCGCTCTTTGGAAATGCCACACTGACAGCATCACCTGGCGACCGGAGATAATTACCCAGCACACGCTTATTACACCTGCAACACACTACCACCCCCCACATCCCCCCACCACGCTGCTCATCTGTGGATGTAAGCCATCACAAATTACACATTGTCAATTGTCTGCCATATGCTGTGACGGCTAACGAAGGCCAGCGGAGGAGCTGAGAGTTCACCATGCTCTTCTTCTTTGTCCTTGTTTATCTTTGATCTTGTTGTGTAATGGTTTACTCCAACCATAATTTATGACTATAGTACATAGCTGGCATTGCAACTCATATGGATAAAATATATATATAAAAACAAGAAGAAAAGGAACACACTTCTGCCAGCATCATTGATCTCCACAATGCTCAAAAAATCACAAAGCCAAGATCCCCTAGTGGTCTTAAAGACCCTCCGCTAGCGTTTATGCAGCACATGCACAAGTGTATTAAAGAGAGAACTGGAGGGCGCTTGTGGCTAAATGAGCACAAATCTCCACAAGCACACTCCAAAACCTAGTGGAGCATCTTTCCAGAAGAGTAGAGATTATTCTAACAGCAGAAGGGAAACGTGGAATAGGATGTTCAAAAAACACATATGGTGACTTTTGTCCATAATCTCATTTTGAATTATGCATCTAACTCTCTGTGCTGCTGTTAGATCTGTCTGTCTGTCTGTCTGTCTGTCTGTCTGTCTGTCTGTCTGTCTGTCTGTCTGTCTGTCTGTCTGTCTGTCTGTCTGTCTGTCTGTGTGTGTGTGTGTGTGTGTGTCTGTCTGTCTGTCTGTCTGTCTGTCTGTCTGTCTGTCTGTCTGTCTGTCTGTCTGTCTGTCTGTGTGTGTGTGTGTGTGTGTGTGTGTGTGTGTGTGTCTGTCTGTCTGTCTGTCTGTCTGTCTGTCTGTCTGTCTGTCTGTCTGTCTGTCTGTCTGTCTGTCTGTCTGTCTATCTATCTATCTATCTATCTATCTATCTATCTATCTATCTATCTATCTATCTATCTATCTATCTATCTATCTATCTATCTATCTATCTAATAATTATTGTGTTCATTACTCACCTCTGGTTCAACTTTAGAAGGCTGAAGCACAAACAGCTGCAGAGCTGATGGCAAAAAAAACCAAACAAATTACTTAATATCTAATTACAAGAAGAAACACAATTCTGCTCTGGCTGCGAAGGCTATTTTGTCTGTTCTAAATATTGCCCCTTACAAACGATGGTTTCAGGGAGGGAATTGAAAGAAAAGAAAACAGGATTCATCTGGAAATTGATATCCATGTTTTTTTTATGATTGTGATTTTTATATATATTTTAATACTGACAAATTAATATATGATGTAAAAAAGCATTGACTTACTTGACACTGGTTTATTACTAAATGTAATATAATAATAATGCATGGTAAAGTATTTCAGTGAATTTTGTGTAAAACAAATGTGCTTAGCATCAATAATCAGGAAAATTGTTTCTTATAAGCAAAAAATGATAACTGTCTTCAATGGACTTTGAACTCACCTCCATCCAGGACGGCGAGAACTGCCAGGACCAGGAAAGGAGCTGTCTTTCCCACAAACTCATACATCACACTGCCAAACGGTGGGCCAACTGTCTCACACACATACACACATACACACATATGTAAAATGATTACTCATACAAAAAGTATTATTCATTTGAAATCTAGGACATTCTGGATCTGTTTCCATAAGACACCGCAAAAACACTTACAATCTGCAAAATTTTATTTCTAGCCATTAAATTCTTATTGAACTTATTTTAAGAATAAAATTCAAATCAAATCATATGCAAGAGCAGATTGTGTAATATTATTATGATTGTTTTAAGATTATTTATATTTTTTTCTTATTTAGTTGGTAAAGCCTACAGTTATTTTGATAGAAATTGAGCTTAATTAAAATGATCTTTTAAAACTTTTAAGTACAAAATGCTCAATAATTACACTTAGGACTTCATTTATTCCAAATGCTTGTTTTACGTCTACGCCAACACATTTATTTTACAACCTAATAACAAATTATAAATGATGACTCAGCAGTATTAAGTCACCACACTCTTTCCAAACATTGTTCAGGATTATTTCTATTTTTTAGGAATTGTGTTCTTTATACAAAGTACTCTTGTTGTTTTGTAGTTTAAGTTCAGTTTCTCATGTTAAATATCTGTCAGAGTTCAGTAAAGAAAAAAAATACATTTTATATTGTTTTATGTTGCAATAAGTATTTTGAGAAGCAGCGAGTAATGATTTTGATTTGTTTTTGCATCATAACCACTGTGTGCTTCCGTGTCTTCATTTGAAGAAATAATTTTTGAATGTGTGCGTGATCTTGATTTTAATAGTAATCTTGTTTTTAGTTTAAATGCTTTGTCTCAAATTAAAACAGAATATATAATGACAATTGCTATTTTTTTTATTTTATTTTAAGAAATGCAAAATTTTAGGATCTTTTCGCACAAATTAAGAAAAGCAAACTTAAAAAAAAAAAAAAATGAATTAACAAGCTAGTTTTAAGGTAGTTAGACTAAACTGACTGCTCGGAATAAGTGTTTTAATGTTTATTTTTAATGCATTTTGTTCTTTTCTAAAGCCTAGATTTCTTTTCTTATTTCAAGAAATCTTACCAAGTGTAATTATCTTACTGCACTAGCAGATATTGTAACTTTCTAGTTTTTATCTCTTAAAATCATGCATTCGTTTCTTATATTCAGACAGTTTTTTGCGGTACACACTTACACACATACAAACTATAAATCTTAAGAGATACAGACCAAGTACTCCCATAGCAAGTCCTCCCAGTGCTATGCCGATTGCATTTCCTCTCTCCTCATCATTTGTATACACACTTGCCAGCATTCCCATACCTGCACACACACACACACACACACACACACACACACACACACACACACACACACACACACACACACACACACGAAGTAGTTCATGTGCTGACACTCATCTTGTGTATTATAAGGTTTAATAAAGCATAATTGACTATTTTTTATAGGTTGTAAGTCCTGGGGCCAATCATCATTGAAATAGATTATTATCCAGCCTTTTTACATTCAAAATAAGATAGTCATGTATAAATATACAAAAAACAGGTTTATGAAGCTTTTAAATAGTCACGTACCTGCCACAGAGGAACAAGAAGAGCCAACTCCCTGCATAGACCTGGCCAGGAACAACAGCAGGTAGCTCGACGAGAAGGCAAACACTAAAACATGATCATAATTTAGACAGATATGAGGTGTCACTCTAAGAGCTTTGCCTTGGGTATAGTTTGTGTGTCATATAGACCGGTGACAAATTAAAGGAAAAAACTGTAGTGCGTTAATTAAGCGTTAAGTCCTTTGGATATAAGAATTATCATCACTCAAAAATCTCCTGTAAGTGTTCAAGTTCGATATCAGAGTGAGATCCAGAGGCCATAATATAGTTGACATGATTTTTTTACCTCATAAAACCATTTAGTAACATTTGTGGATGAGAGTCGTCATGAAACAGATCGCACTCATGAGGATAGAAAGAGTTCAATAAAGTGACCAATATAGAAATTTCAGTGTTGGTTTGCCAACCAATGCCAGGAATATAAATAAATGTCCCAGGCAGCAGAACAGTTTTTACCTTCGACTGCATAGGCATGTATGATATTACATGAGGTTTTACACAAGCGTTCATTATAATGGTAAAGGAAAATTTAAGTTCAAGTTCATTTCCATAGCGCTTTTCACAAAGGACACTGTCTCAAAGCAGCTTTACACAATTTAAGACAACATGTGATCTCGTCGATACAGAATTGTTTACCACTCACTGATTGTTGAGAGGAACATGATGCAGAACCCGGCGAACATGGGGATCTGGTAGCCAATTCTGCAAAGGCAGGAGGCATTACAGTGTGAGCGTTCATAACAATTGTAATATCTGCACATGTACAGCATTTGGCATACTCCCTTATCCGGATCATCTTACATCATTTTTCTCTGTTATACCTCTGATCAATTGAGGATTTAGGAGCAAGCTCAAGCATCCAGCAGTTTCAATTTGGTGGTGGGAGGATTTGAACCGATGACCTTCCAATCAGATGTCCAGCATCTGTTATCACTTCTCTCTTTGCAATTCAGCAACTTAAAATCATTACCCTGTCTCTTTGCATATTACTTTATAATTACTATGTAATCTCTGTATCTCTGAAGGTCACTGGGCATTTTGACCTCATTTCTCTGCACAGTGCACTTCTATATTCCAATACCATGTTATTTGCATTTTTCAAAACACAATATCCGTATCCATTACTTAGTTGGCTCTGAACTTTGCACATTGACAATAACACTGGTGGGAGATTAGTGAGTAAGGCATTGAACTTTGGCTGCAAACGTCAGGAGTCCAAATCGCTGCCACTCAAGGGCCCCTGAAGAAGGCCCCCAAACCCATAGATGCTCAATTGTATGTATAAGGTAAATGTAAGTCGCTCTATATAAGAGCATCTGCCAAATGCCCCAAATGTGAGTCTCAGTCCAATCTAATCAAATTTTATTTAAAAGCACATTGCAATTAAATAATATAACACACACCTATGGAAGGATATTATATATATATATATATATATATATAAGCATTAGCATTAGCTGCTCACTTGTCGGTAAGAAATCCTAAGATAACAATGTGTGAGATACAGTGACTGTGTGTTTTTATAGATTGCTTACCTGTTGATGAGATCATCCAAAGATGACATTGAAATTTGTTTGTGTGTGTGTGCATGTGTGTGTGTGAGAGGGAGTGAATAAGTGTGTGAGTTGCTCACTTGTTGGTGAGAGGTCCTATAATCGGGTTGGTGATGAGCTGCACGGTGGCCTTTGAGGCAAACAGGAGCCCCACTTTTACGTTCTCGTTCAGGAGCTGATTGTCTGCTTTGGGGCAGTCCGAAACATTGGTCGAGGGGGTCGGGGTCGGGGGCAAGGTCACGCCTGGGGTGCTGACCTGTGGGATGAGATTGGTCAGGCGAGTAGAGTTATCATAAAGCGAGACGATGGTCTGGAAGGTTCCGGATGGAGATTGAGAAGATGCTGAATGGTTCCTGACTGCAGTGGAAGCTTCATCATCCACAGTGTACAGGTAGCTGGGGATGATGGGTACTGCCAAGCAACAGAGGAGAGGAGGAGGAGGAGGAGGGGGGGGGGAATAGGGTTAAGGGCATAACAAAACCAGCAGTGATTGCAAAGATGCTCAAATCTGCCTCCTAATCCAAAATCTCATTCAGTAGATAATTTGTTTGTTCCAGTATAATGCGTTTTAACTAGCCAGGGATGGAATACAAACCGTCTAATCACATCAGAATCATGTGAATCTCAGAATTATACCTGGTGTGGAGAAGATAATGTTGAGCACTTTAAACAATGGACAATATCCAAAAGCAACTTTACAGAGATAAACAGGTTAGAAAGTTAGAATGTACAAGTTTAGTGCCTATTGGTTTCTTCCTTATTAGTTAAACCCTAATGAAGGTAACCCATCCTCATCCTCAACACAGAATGGCAGTTCATTACAGTTCTAGCATTGTCGAGGTGTTGCTGTTCAGTGATGGGCGCACAAATGCAGGATTGTTCATGCAACCTGTGGGCCATTGTATTAGTTTATATTCATTACAGTCCAAAGCCATCACCATAGTTACACCTTGAGTTGCTCAATACATTTATGGATCCTTGGATTATTGATATGGAAACAACTCCAGCTGTAAAGAGTGGTCTCCAATTTACTCCAATTCACTGTAGCATCATGTATATGTAATAAATAAAGCCCTCTTTATCTTCCTTCTCTTTTTCTTCTTCTTCTTCTTCTTCTTTTTCTAGTATGTCGTTAATATTTACATTTACATATGACTGGGTACAGCATTAAGGGTTGAGGGCCTTGCTGAAATTTGTATTTACAATATTTTATTAATTAGATGAGACACTAAACCCTTCAGCTATCACTAGTCAAATATCCAATGTCAAAAATATTTCTTTTACAAACGTGATAAAAAATACAACTGGTTCTGTTTGTCCGTAATTCTTAGAGAATATTTACAGGTTTGTATTGAGGTAAAAAAAAAAAAACTGGCATCCCAGATAAAAAAAAAGAATCAGAAAGAGCCATTTTGACGAACAGTACACCTTTTAAGGGTTAATATGATCAATTCAGTCTCTGTGCAGCAAAGCAGTGCTTTTGATTACCATATGTTGTTTAACCTCTTTCCATTCAGAAGGCGATACAGGAACATTTACACCAGGACCAGCAGATTCAGGGCTTTTTTCCTACAACCCTCACCCGAATAACGCTACACTACAGCGTTAGGACATTGATGTCTCTTTATTGTATTAAGCACTCAGGTACACACAATGTACGTACTTGTTTATTTTCTTTGACATATGATGTGCCTTACATACATCTTGCACATATTCAAAATTTTTATTTTCATTATAGATGTTTATATTTTTACTGTTACTTCTTGAATTGAACAAAAGCAGCACATTGGTGAAAACCCAAAGTTCCTTTCATTTTTTTGGTGTTATTAATTGGACATTTTATGTAGCAATGTTGTTCAGTGTGTATTTTCTGGTCCTGCACTTCCAGTAACTCCTAAACTATTGCAGAATCCGTAACCAACATGCCCTAAATTGTATACTTTTACAGTTTTTCTCAGTTGCTTAGGAGCAGATCAGAAAAATTTAATTCTCAAAACTACTTGTTGAACCTCCACATCATTCACTCATCATAAGAACATTTCTTGTTGCTTTGATCAAATTGCGAATGCTTTCGTACATCATTTAATCGATTGTGTACGAGTGTCTGCTGTTTCCTACATGATCAGTTGTTTACGTTCCATGTTGATCAAAATATATTATACTGGTTTCACCTGATATTGTTTTAACCCCAGAACATCTCAGCATCAGTTCATAATTCATTGAATGCAAAATAGTTTAACCAGTTGTCATCTGAAAACATTTTTTGTTGAAATGTCCAGATGAATCTCAAACGTCACTAATGAAGGCGATTGAACGGCATCAACCAATAATCAACTCGTTCTCTTAAACAGGTCAACGGTGAATCTCGTGGACCTTCAATTGGAGAGCGAATACAGACAGAGCAAAACATAGAATGATCATTTAAAAATGGATGAACAACTAAGAAACGAACGAACACTTCTATATTACAGTAAAAGCGTGAATGCTGTTTGGTCTCTTGCAATCAATATAAATCAAATATACAATCAAATAAATTAATTTGTGCTGCTGAAATTCATAGACGCCAAACAGAAGGAAGTCAAATTTTGTGCATTTTCAGTCACTGTGACCCAAACCACAGTTTATATCATGAAAATCCTAAAACTGTGCATCATACTGAGAACACGCCTAAATATTTTGATTATCTCGTTGTGCACAATGACAAAAGGACTTTTCATTCTGATGGGAATGAGATGTTCATTGACACAAATACTCAGTTTTGATAGAGGAATTTAGGATTTTGAATTTCTTCGCAAGAAATCCAAAGTGTTTGTACAAATTGATTAGAGAAAATGCACTCACTGGTTTGCAAATATTAAGAATGGTTCGAGAAACGCTCCAAACAAACTGAGAAAAAACTGTACCTTTATTTAAATGACCTACTGTGACCACACTATTAGTAACAGAGAAGCCACAAAGGACAGATTTCTTACCATCTACAAATGGGTGCGTTTCTAGAGTATAGAACTTCGCGTATATTGTGTGTTGAGCCACAATGAGGCAACAGAATGAGCTCATTTTGTTTTCCCACAGATGCTGCAAGTCTGTGGAACAGTACAGGAGGATTGAGGATTGTAGAGCACTGACTAACACATCACTTCTAAATCTCTTGAAAATGTTCACATGCTTTAAAATCTTATTAAAGCATTTAGTGAGGCTTGAAGATGGAGACAGAGGTCAGTATGTGAGTGACCAAGCCCATTCTGCAGACATCATAAGATAAAGATCAACCAGAAGAACCTTTATTAATGTGCAATGACGCTTCTGTTGTGGTCCGTGCATTGAATTTAATCTATTGTAAAGTATTTAAAATTGTATTCTTCATAGTGTTTTTTTCTAAATAAAAGGTCTAGTTTATTCAACTAGGAGGGGCAAAGTAGAGCAATAAACTCAAGCGACATAAACACAGCTACTAACCATGTACTAATTACATGTATATGTATGCAAACTAAATTAAAAATTAAAATCAATTCTTACAAATTCTTACAAATAATTATTAATGTGTGAATAGTAACTAAACTGATTTATATAGTCCGGGCCATTACACTGAGATTGCCACCACTTTAGAGAAATGGATTTGTCAAATAAATATTGGAAACCACTACTGGAGGATTGAACACTGTTCTCTTAAAAGATGTTTCCTCCGTTGGTGCCATGACGTTGCTGGTGTTTATTAAGTGTTCACATGCATTTTTATATTTATATTTTTAGATCTATCTATCTATCTATCTATCTATCTATCTATCTATCTATCTATCTATCTATCTATCTATCTATCTATCTATCTATCTATCTATCTATCTATCTATCTATCTATCTATCTCCTTTCTTCACGCAGAAACTGTATAAAGAAATGTTCTGTTATTCAGGAAGCAGATGTTTCCATTGCCTGATACTAATACTGGTGCTAATCCTTCTTTATAATGCATTTTGCATCCATTTTTATATTGATTTTATTGATTTAAGTGAAAGACGAAAGCTTTAGCAACCTAAACCATCACACTATCACAGTACTGTTAAAGATAAATCCATTTCATGACTATGATCATAATAATGATTGCCCATGTGTTTGCTTTATCAGCCTCCTATTTCTACCTAAATGACCAAACCATTGCCTGGTCTCTGTAAATAAAACCCAGCTGATTCATTGTGACACTTATCAGAAGAGACATGTCTCTGGAGGACTGGAACCTGTGGTGTGTGTGCTTCACCGTCTCGCCCACTACCCAGGCCGTTAATGAGATTAACATGCGACTAAAGGGTTTATCACGGACTAAAGAGTTTATCCCCAGACCAAAAGCGTTTATCTCCGTGTTCCAGGTGTGAAAGCAGACATTTGAATCTACTCACCCACCACCGTCAACAACATGTTATCCAGTAGCAAAGCAATAAAAACGATGAACAGAATCAACCTCCTGGACTGCCTCTCTTCCCTCAGCCATGTCAGCAAACTGAAATCTCTAAGAGCATCAAGTAGTCCCATCGTAATGACATCCAAAAGAGAGGAGAAGGGGAAAAGAGATGGAGTGGAAGATGTGTCCTGTGGTGAAGAAAGAATGGGTTAGGAACTACCTGGGTCAACATGGATACATCTGGAACAAAACAGTGGGCTATAATAATAATAATAATAATAATAATAATAATAATAATAATAATAATAATATTAAGAAGAAGAAGAATCTAATTAAGCATACTCAAAACTAATCTATTTTAATCTATCTATCTATCTATCTATCTATCTATCTATCTATCTATCTATCTATCTATCTATCTATCTATCTATCTAAATGCTACTAATGAGAATACTATTGCTAGCAAAAATCAAAAGTATAAATAGTAAAAACAATCCAATCCAGTAATCAGACCCAATCTAAACGATAATAATACTGCTAATAAAAATAATCACTAATATAAATCTTAAACAACAACAATCATCTTCGTCGTCATCATCATCATCATCATCATCATCGTCGTCCAATAATCAGACTCCAATCTAATCTATACAGAATAAAAATAATAATAACATGGATCCAATCCAATAATCAGACTAAAATTTTAAACACTGCTCATAAAAAAAATACAATATCGATAATAAAAATCTTTAACAACTATAACAATAATAATAATTAGAAGATGAAGAAAAAAAGAAGGATCCAATCCAATAATCAGACTCAAATCTAATCTAAACGATTATAATACTACTTCTAATAAAACAAAAACAAAAAATAATTGTTGCCTAACAACAAAACATCAGACTTAAAAAAAGTAAACTAAACGGCAATTGTGTGGAAATATGTGAATTCAGCAAAGCCAATAATCAGACTCCAATCTGATCCATATAGTAATAATAATAATAATAATAATAATAATAAAAATAATAATAATAATAGTAATAAAAACAAAATGTTAAATTTGATTATAGAATAAGCAATCTTGTGCTCAAATTGCGCGTGCTCGTTGCTCCATCCTCAGATCGGATTTGCGGTCTGATCTCACCTTTAAGCGCACATGCAGCCCGCAGTCGGTGCGGTGTTCGGCGGTGAAGTGCGGCAGAGCGGAGACGCGCTGAGCGGGTTCACTCACCGGACTGCCGCCGCGGCTGAGTCGCTCGTGACGTCACGAAATGGAGGAGGGAAGCGGGTGTGCGCGCGGGCACCGAAGCCGCCGCGTGCGCGCGCGTGAGACACCTCCGTGTCATGAAATCCACTGAACCTTCTCCATACCCGAGGTGCAGTCCGACAGTTTCCATTTCCACTGAGGAAGAAGAAGAAGAAGACATTCATATTAAAACACAATCTTCTGAAATCCTCACTGCTGGATGTGTACAGGGACATGGCTCACTATTTACTCATAAACCATCTTTAATTACACGTTTATTCATTTGCATCATGAAAATGACATTTTAAACATCTGTGCATGTGATTTTAACTATAACTTTAAAACTGTTAAAGGTCTTATATCTGTACATCGGTTTTATCTGTAAATCTTATACCTGTTTATGTTGTATATCAGTTATATACAGTATGTATATAAGGTTTATCTGTATATGTTTTTCCTGTGTATAAGTTCAAATTGTTTGAAATTTGTATATAAGTTGTATCTTTGTGTTATATATCTAAATCAATTATATCTTTGTGATATATGTTTTATATATATATATATATATATATATATATATATATATATATATATATATATATATATATATATATATATATATACAGGTTATCTGTATATAAAAGAAATCTGTAAATTGTATATCTGTACATCAGTTTAATCTGTAAATATTATACCTGTTTATGGTGTATATCAGTTATATATGCATATAAGGTTTATCTGTATATGTTATACCTGTGTATCAGTTAAAATTGTTTGAAATTTGTGTTATATATCTAAATCAGTTATATTTTTGTTATATATGTTATATCTATATATAAACTATTTCTGTATATACCTGTATATCAGTTATATCTTTGTTAATTATGTCTATCCATTATATCTGTATATGTTATTTTTATATGTATATATTATATCTATATATATACACCTGTATACAAGTTATATCTGTATATGTTGTATATGTATGTATGTCACTTATGTTTGTATCTCTCTATGTTATCTGTTTATATTATATATATGTATTTCAGTTATATTTAAATATAATTTATATATGTACAGGTTATCTGTATATAAAATAAATCTGTAAATTGTATATATGTACATCAGTTTATTCTGTTTATCGCTTATATCTGTATGTTTATCTGTATAGTAGTTATGTCTGTTTATCAGATATATAGTCTCAGATTTTATAGGTTATAGATTTACTTACTAAGTTAAAGTCATGGTATTTTTTTCCAAAACAGTTCACTTAAGATTTAGTAATGTTAGAGTTTCATTACCCAACAAACTTTACTTTTTTTGTTGCAGTTCTGATGCTGTTGTAAGACTCTGTTAGCCTAGCATCCAGGTGTTAGCCTATAATCAGCTAAGGAAACTATGAAAAACAAAAACAAATCCTGTGATGAACAACTCTTTCCAATCACATAAGATGTGATCAAGTTTTAAATTAGGAGAAGCTTATTTATGTGAACAGCAGACCAGGAGCTAATGTGTGATTTTGATAGTTGTTATGGTTTGACAACATATTTAAATAGCATCTTTTTTTGTTTGGAGGTATTAGGGAACGTGATTGCGGTGCACACTTTAACAATGACGCCATCTAGTGTTCCAATTCTACATTTGCCTGTTTTAATTTCCTACCCCTGGTCCTGGTGAACAACCTGTCTCCAGCCCAGGCTGGTAATTATCTGAGGAGTGTGTGAATTAGCCGAGTCTGAAAAAACAGAGGGTTCTCCAGGATCAGAATCAGAAGAGCTTATTGCCAAGTGTTGGTAAATGAAACCTCCAAGACATAGAGCACATAGAACTCATAAAACACATCATGCCTGTCTTTACCTCAACCTCAAGCTATTTCAGAAATAAAACTTGACTAGGGATTATTTTTCTGTTATTCCCAATCTCCCAAAAAGACCAGTGGAAACCATCACAGAAATTCTAACTGTTTTCTTTACAAATTCCATTCCAATCTATCCAATTAACCATTAAAACCATTAACACCAGGTTTCCTTTATGTCTGGTTTCATTTAAGCTGTCAAAGGTGCTCTATTGGTCCCCAATAACACATAACCAGTAGAAGCAATAAATGTACCATTGACCAGAGACCATACACTAAAACCAATACAACTTCCATTATAGGCATTACATCTATATGGGTTTCTATTGTTTTGTTTTGTTGTTGTTTTTAACAGCAGTAGTGTATATAGTCCAGATATCTTAGGACTAGAATCTAAAGCAGTTTATAAGAAGTGTATTAGCCTTGAATAACTAAAAATCAACATCTTTGTTGTAAGTTGCAGGTTACAGCTATTTCATTATGCAACTATGCAGCTGACAATTAGGAGTCTTGCTCAAGGGCCCAAAAGTGGCAACTTTGTAGTGCTGGGATTTAAACTCATAATGTTCTGATCAGAAGTCCTACATCTTCAGCTCTGCTACCTCCAGCTCCACCTCCTGTCTTTTACTCAATGCCACTGTCTCTAATCCATACAACATCTCATGTCTCACCACAGTCCAATAAACTTTCCCTTTCACTCTCACAGACACTCTTCTATCACAAATCACTCCTGCTATCACTCTTCTCCACCCACTCCACCCTGCCTGCACTCTTTTCTTTACTTCTCTAACACACTCTCCATTACTTTGCACTGTTGATCCCAGGTAACTGAAACCCTCCACCTTCTCCACCTCTTCTCCCTGCAACCGCACCCCTCCACTGCCCTCCCTCTCATTCACACACATGTACTCTGTCTTACTCCTACTGACTTTCATTCCCCTTCTCTCCAGCGCATATCTCCACCTCTCCAGGCTCTTCTCTACCTGCTCACTACTCTCACCACAAATCACAATTTCATCTACAAACATCATAGTCAATGGAGACTCCTGTCTGACCTCGTCCATCAACCTGTCCATCACCCCTGCAAAAAGGAATCCTTGATGCAGTCCAACCTCCACCTCCACCAGTCTGTCATTCCTACTGCACTCTTCACTGCTGTCACACTGTCCTCATACATGTCCTACACCACCCTCACATACTTCTCTGCCACACCTGACTTACTCATACAATACCACAACTCCTCTCTCCACCCTGTCGTACGCTTTCTATAAATCCACAAACACACAATGCAACTCCTTCTGACCTTCTCTATACTTCTTCATCAACATGATACTTACATACTTCTCGAAGCAAATAATGCGTCTGTGATGCTCTTCCTCAGCATGAAACCATACTGCTGCAAACAGATGGTCACCTCTTCTCTCAACCTGGCTTCCACTACTCTTTCCCATAACTTCATGTTGTGACTGATCAACTTTATTCCCCTGTAGTTACTGCAGGTCCGCACATCTCCCGGTACCAGCACACTCCTTCTCCATTACTCAGGCATCCTCTTACCTTCCAAAATCTTGTACAACCTGGTTAAAAACTCCACTGCTATGTCTTCTAAACTTTTTCATGCTTCTACCGGTATGTCATCTGGGCCAACCAACTTACCACTTTTCCTAATTGGAATCTTTTCACTCTTCTTAAAAATAGCTGCTTTCACTTCCTCCTTCGGCCAACAGTAGCCCAATTTCCACCAGTACCCTGTTGGCTAACAATACCTGTTGGCGGGCCTCGATCAATCCGGTATGAAATTCTGATTTCTGATCCACATATTTTGATTTGGATATTTGTTTTAGGCTGGATGCCCTTCCTAACGCAACCTTCCCCATTTATCCAGGCTTGGGACTGGCACTAAGAGTGCACTGGCTTGTTCAACCCTAATGTCTGGGTTATATAACAGTTGTACAAGGAACAGAATGCTGCCTCTGGAGACTCCTTAGAAAGATTGTGAACATTAACAGTTTACATTTTTAAACAAGTTAAAAATAAAATGCTTGGTTAAATAATAATTAATAAACAAATAATTTTAATCTAATATTTTATTACAATAAAATACAATAAAATAAAATGTAATAAATCAAATGAATGCAATTCACTTTTTTATATTGATTTAATTGAGTAATCAATTAAATTGGCACAAATTAAATTGATTAAGTATAGGGATTTGTTTTTATGGAGTTTTATGTTAAAATGATGAAAAATTTTAATAAAAATATAATTATTAATTGTAAAATGAAGTAACATGTTAATACAGTACAGTACTGTATACATAAAATAGCATTTTTGGGGTGGCGTCCATTTTTCGTGTTTTATTTGTTTATACGTTTATATATAAACAGGGGATAACTGTCTTCATTCCTTCCACCCGTCCATCCTCTATTCTCAGGATTTTCTCCTTTTAAGAGAAATTCATGAAGCTGTACATAAAACTACATTGTCGTAAAGTCACAAGAGGTGGCAGCGTTTTCACGCATGTGCATAACAAAATCTGAGTTTCATAATGTACTACAAATCGTATTTCGGCGCACTGTAATATAATATTTTCATCTATGAATTTGTAGTTGATGCTCCAGGTACATTAAACACAGTATATTTTTGGGAAAATGTAGCTCAGTATTTTAAGATATTGGACTTCAGAAGGTCATGAGTTCAAATCCCACCACCACCAAGCTGCCACTGCCAGGTCCTTAAGCAGGGCTCTTAACCCATAACTGCACAGAATGAGATCAAGTCGCTCTAGATAAGAGTTTCTGCCAAATTCCATACATGTAAATACAAGGGTTGTCAAAACGCAAATTCATATAAATGCACACTTTTTTTTTATTAATGCACAATTAATGCAGCGCACATTTCTTTGTCATTTTTTATTACATATATAAATAAATTATTATAAAAATAAAACCTTCAACCAAACACACATATTAATTACGACATACTTTCTTTACTCAGATATTCAAAAATGATGAAAAATACCACTAAGAAATTAATTGTAAACACTAAAAATTTGTTACCGATGCACCAAGTCGCAAATCAAGCACCAAATCCGCCATGATGCACATCCCCGGCAATTAAAACCGTCCGTGTGGAAACATCGCAAAAGTTCCGTGTAATGTCCTGATAATATACGTAATTGAGAACACCACAATTATTTTAAAACATTTACAAGAATAGTTTGTCTTCATGCTCCATGTTGAGTTTGGTTTCACTAATAATAAACATACATTTGCATTCAGCATCTATATTTGTCCATGTTCATGTTAATTCGAGTATTTAAAACTTAAAGTATTCATTTAAGGTACATTTAGAACAGATAAAAATGTTAATCAATCGTGAGTTAACTCATCAATTATTCATGACAATCATTGATTGACAGCCCTAGAAAATATCTAGTATGTAAAAATAATAAAGTCTTTTAATTATTACATTTATTTTCAATTTGTATATTCAACAGAAGTAGATAAATAAATTAGATTTACATTCAAAGAACTTTGTTTGATTCCACACTAGAAAAAAGAGGATGTGGTGTGTTTTTGTTTTAAAATGTGTACTTACTGTCTCACTGTAGTTGCATATTCTTTACTTCACCACAGTGGTTTATGTTGTTAGTTGAACTTCAGAACATTTCTAGGTGTAACCGGTGCAGGAAATCCCAGGTGCTGTCAGGCAAGAGTGAGTATCTACGTCTCAGTGTGTATGCTAAAAACAGTGTGTGGGAATGAAACGTTTTGCGGCTGAGCTGACTTATCCGGCTGCAATTCTTACAGCACAAAGTTTCAAAAGAGCATAAACAAGAACGATGGCCTTAGATCGTGTCTTTCCTCTGAGGTCACAGCTCTTTTAAGATCTCGGCACTGTATCTCAATGGGGTCTGGACTATCACTCGAACATTTCAGCACCAAACTTTTTTTTTTTGCTATTTACATGTTAATTTGTTGCTGTGCTGGAGCTCGTTGACATCAGCGAAAGCTGCTGGACAGGTGGATCTCACATTTGTCTTAAGAATATTATCAAATTGAGAACATTGTTGTCCCAATGACTATCCCTCCACCACCATGCTTCACATGCTTCTTTGCGTTTCACCGAACAAGGTGCCTGACAAGATGACAAACATATCCACCTTGTTTCAATCATTTCAAAGGATGTTGTTTTAGAATGTTTGTGGTTTGTTCAGATACAAATGGGTTGTGCTCCAAATCTGGTTTGGCTAGAAGACGCTTCTTTTTTTTTTTTTTTTTACCCATAAAAGCAACTGTCGCTTCTATGAGATTAAAGAAGACGTACTTACTTCTTAGCATGCTGTTGATATACTCATGAGTGGTTCACAGCAACAAACGACCAAAAGATTTTTATTGACACAGTCCCACTTCTTGATAATGAAACAATGGTTCTTCTTCTTCTTCTTCTTCTTCTTCTTCTTTCCACTTCTCCAATTAGGGGGTCGCCACAGCGGATCATCTGTCTCCATACCCACCTAATAATGAAACAATGACTACATTTTGTAATCTAATGTTCCACATGCGATATGTTCATTTCTTTTTTATAGTTAAATGACCAGGATTTTACCACCCGATACCGCACTCTTTATTTCCGATAACGCAAAGTGAAAGGTATAATAAAGGGAGGAAATATTGAGCCTCTGCTGTTCTCTATACAAACAAAAAACAAATTTAATTTAATTTAATTTTTTTATTTTTTCACATTCTTCTTAAAATTCATTTATTCCCTAGGAGCCATTATAGTCACAGAACGGCATAGAATCAATTTGGTCTCAGGATGCAAAATACATGCACTCTGATGTCAGTAAAACAATAACAGAACACCTTTAATTTTCAATTTCCATCATGTGATTTCAAATAAATGAGTTGCTTGTAGGGAAAGAAAAGCCTTACTCGAATGCACTCTGGAGTTCAGATTTGACTTTAATGAAGATTAGAAATTTGGGAAATCCAAACATCAACGTACTGAGATACAACTGAAGGAAATGTGGAAATACTGGACAGTTATAAAAAAAAAAAATCTGTCATACATTATCCTCATATTGAAATAATTGTAGTGTTTATAAATGACATAGTAACATTATTTCATGTTTACATTATTACAGTGAGTATTTCCAAAGAGCAGGGACAAACCGAATGTGACAAAAACTTGTAATATCGCTTCGTGATCCTCATTTTCTATATCCTATAGCATATCCTAAGCTACTCTATATTCCAACGGCGGTGTTTATCATGCTCCGGTTTAACCACATCTGCTTTTCAACTTTCTCATTTATTATTATTATTATTCTTTTGGAGCCATATTTTTGATTCTGTTAGATATTTTGAGGTGCTGGTGAGGGTTTGTAAAAAAAAATGAATAAAATGCCTAACACTTCTAATATCTTCTTGTAAATGCATGATACATCGCTTAAGCTGGAACCAAAAGAGCTGCTTCTGTTATTAATTGGCATTCTAACTTCTGGAATATTTTTAATCAAGCCTTTCTAAGTGATATAAATCAGATTTATATAGATATTTGTTTCTTTGCAGTACAAGAGAGGAAATGTAACTTTTGAACTGAATTTCAAGATGTACAACCCACTGCATTACCTCATTATGTAGATCTGTTCGAAATGCAAAAGCAAATATGTAATAATACGCTACAGTAATGCTTTTATATTTTATTTTCATAGTAAGTGATCGATTGGGATTTGATTTTTATGAAATTGACCATCAGGTGACTTTTTTCTGGTATTTGCATTTGTTTTTGATAATTGGTAATTGTGCATACATTGTACATATTTTGGAAATTCTCCACTGCTAATAAGACACTGTTAGGTCGGATCAACAGTAAACCATTTTTATTTATTTGGCATTTGCAAAGTGATGACCAGGTCTGATAACATGCTATACAGCCATAAACTGACTTGCTGAAGTGCTCAATCTGGGTACAGGAACTTGCATTGTTTTATGAATATGCTGTAAAAAACAAAACAAAAAAAGTTCCCAGTTTCCCAACAATAAAAAAGAAACTAATCAGACACATTACAACGTTTGGTCGAGAAAAACCTGTTGTTCGTTATTACAAAAGTTTTATGAATCCTAGTCTTATCTATTGAAAGACAGACTAGGTTGGGTAACAAGCCATTTTCAACTCTGAAAACAACAACAGCAACAAAAAACAGTTGTAAGCATAAGTAAATAAATGCTGTCCGAACTGAAAATTGGTCTAGTTTGGTCTCTTCCACCATACTGGCAGATCCGTTATGCAGCGCCGCATTGTCGTCCAACAATCTCCACAATTCAGTTGAGAGGAATGTGAAATGCTGAAATCATCCACTCTCATGCATCATACATAATTATAATTCATCCACCGATGGATCCCATTTATCTACAATGCTCCGTAGAGCTTGTGGAATTCCAAGCATTGAAAATGATTTCGGTTCATTTGGATGAGCAAAACGTTAAGGAACCTTAAATTAATCTCTACCCGATCGCATCTGTTTACTGGATTTTACCAGCTTATCCTTTACAGTACTCACTAGTTTCCCTGAATCTTATACATGCCCTTCTTTCCCACACCAAGGCAGCTGATGCAGCCGATGCAGCGGTGGTAACAGCTGATAATACGTGACTGGCCCAGCTTGAAGGCCATACTCATGATGGCCATCCCTGTGATGATGAACAGGAAGGTCAGCATGAAAAACTTAGGGTGTTTCGGCACTATGTCACCAAAGCCGATAGTCGTAAGTGTTATGAAGCAGAAGTAGAAAGCATCGAACCAATTTAAGTCCGTCTCCCACAGTGGTAGGATCAATGCCCAACCCAGAATATAAGCAAAGACGACTAGCAGGATCAGTGTGAATGGGACATTCAAACTCTCCATCTCTTGGCCGATGGCATTAAAGTCCCACATCTTAAAGCCCTTAGGCACCGGTGGCATCTGGTTAAGCTCGGGGCAAGACTTTGTGCGCTTCAGAGGTCCGTTCTGACCAAACTTCTCGTGTGCGATGATGCTCTCAAAAATCGCAACATTCTTGAGGAACTGTATGGACCTCTGCTTAACAGTGGACTGGGTGATCATCACCTCGCGGATGTCCAGTGGTTTACTCACCGCGATGTCCTGACTGAAAGCATAGACGCTGTTCTGCGGGTTGCAATTTTCCTGATTTCTGCACAGGCTACACAGCTGAGAGGAAAAACGTTTGCAATAAGAGTGCAACCTTTGGTAAGCATTGGAGACCAGCTTGGCCAGAATGTCACCAACATCTGAAATGACTAGAAGCATGAGTGGAATTCCCAGCATGGCATAGATGATACATGCAGCTCTTCCAGGCCCAGTCACTGGGTAGATCTCTCCATAGCCTGAGACAGAAAGAGGGTGGTGGTTATTAATGAAAAAACCTACACAATATAATATGTTCATGTAAAGTAAAAAAATCTTATGCACACGCAAAACAAACTCTGGCTATAAAAATGTAATAACATTTAGTACATACAATTAAATACTTCAAAGGAATTAAACAGTTAACAACTTAACATAGACAATATTTCCTGTGACAACTTATTTTAAAAAAACAATCAGCAGAAAATGTATACAAATTTGACATATTCTTTATTGAACATCTTGGGGGAATCTGCCACGGTTTTCTGACGACGTTGACTTCCAAAAAAAAACTGCAAGGTTGAAAAACAGGGCGTATGGATTGGCTGGATTGTGGACAATTGCCCAGCTATTGTATGTTCTTTCAAACATCCCATACCACATATAGTCCCAGTTTGCACCTCCACTCTTCTGGGAAGATGTTCCACTAGATTTCAGAGGGTGCTTGTGGAGATCTTGGTTCAATTAGCCAAAAGGGTGTTAGAAATGTCTAAATACTGATATGTAAAGTGTGGTGAGGAGGTCTGGGGTTTATTCAGAGTTACAATTCATCCCAAAAGTGTGCAATAGGGTTAAGGTCAGTGCTCTATAGCAGTAGATGTTCCACTCCAACTAATATCTACATGAAGCTGGCATTGTGCACAGGGGCATGGTTATTCTGAAACAGGTTTGGGTCTCCTACTCAAAGTAAGACCTGGATGGTTAAGGTAAAACATTACCCTGTAATGTAGAGAAATACTGTCCCTGGAATTAATTTAATAGAGCATCCCTTTAAATAAGAGAGAAAGTTTTAGATTACACTTAAACAGCACAACTCATCCAGCAGACCCAAGGTTTTCTTCCCCATCAAATGTCAGTATCAAGGAAGCAGTGGCATCAAGCCTCGTGTGGTTATGTGTGAACCAGTAAAGCGCTAATGAACGAACGGAAGCTACTGGCTATTAGCTGTCCTGTTCTCCTCCTTCTGTGGTTTCTGCTGCTCGCATCAGAAGCTTTCATGAGCTCTTAGTGACGTTGTCCGTCTGCCGATGCTACACTATCAGATGGCAGGTTTGTGATAGACTGGGGAAAATGCCGAATGATACTATTCCCTCAGGAGAGTGATGAGAGCGTTCCCAGTGCTAAAGTGCTCGCTTGGACAGCTATAACTATATGTAGACCTGATTATTACGTGATTACAGACTCTTTGTGTAGGCATTATTACAGTTAAGGTGTCAGATGTTAAATGAGCTGGAAAGGAGAAGATGGCGCCCCATTTATGGTTTAGGCTCACAGTTTCATTTACTTTCACATAAAGGTGAGATCAATGTAAAAATGGAGGTTATATGTATTTTTATAGGAATTTTATCAACTTTATCAGCTCCAGTGTCTTTGATTAAATTCTGAGGTAGTTTTAATATTTGTGTGGAATTCTTGTATGTGTGTGTGTGTGTGTGTGTGTGTGTGTGTGTGTGTGTGTGTGTGTGTGTGTGTGTGTGTGTGTGTGTGTGTGTGTGTGTTCTTTTCATGGGGTTTCCAGAGAGACAAATAATTTGTGACCAGTATTTTATATGTAGATCGATTTTTCCTCACTGAATTGTTTCTCAAGCGAGTTCTCTCAGCACCGCTGCTGCTATGTATCACAACACTACGGAGACAGAGGCGTGTCCTAAAAGTCACATAGAATACAGATTAACATGGCAGAGGTAGAGCTGCATCTTCCTGGAGATAGAACAGAAATAATATGAATACATTTTTTGCACTACCACTGCCTAATGTCTGTTTATGAAAGGGTCATGCGTTGGAAGTCAGAAGGCACTGAAGGAAATAGATTTGCTGTCTGTCTGAACCAAAGGAAAAATAAATTTACTATCTGTAACATACAGAATTGCATAGCATCATATTTTTTCATTGCATCATATTGCATTGAATCACATTGTGTTGAATAAAATCGAAATCGGATCACACTGCATCGTAATAGGGGGTGATTTGTATAGCATCGCATCTGTATTTGCTTCATATGTATCTTTTATGTATCGTATCGTTGGCTATGCATTGAGATTTGAATCTCATCGGCTTGATTTATGAAGATGCAGTGAGTGGCGTGTGTCCCACCTTCACACCTGGTTCCATGATAAAGATTATCAGTTTTACAGAACAATTCAAGTAAATAAAACTTATGTCAACATAAACATTTCCCAGAATTCTCCACTACAAGGCATATTAACTGATTCCTCAAGTGATTATGTTTTGTTTGTTGATCACCTGACATTATTTTTACGTTGACTTTGCATTTATCTGCCTTACCAATACACTTACATTTGCATCCAAAATCTGGTCTGTTTTCTCAGTTGCGTTGGAGCGTTTCTGAGATCCGAAATGAAATTCTCAAAACTACTTCGAACCTCGTCACGTCGTCACTTGTGCGCATGATTAAAGCATTTCTCATATCAAGGATTGTTTCAATGTTGTTTCAAATATATTATACTGTTTTCACCTGAAAAGCCCCTAAAACATCTCACCATCGGTTCACTGAGGGTAAAAAAGTTAAACCTGTTGTCATCATCATCTGTTAAGCGTACATTTCTATATATAACTTTTTTTTTTTTGTAAATGTGGCTTGAATTGATCAATTGTGCAGTTGAATCTTAAATGTCACTAATGAATGTGAGTGAATGGCATCAGATCAACCGATGATCGAGCAGTTTTTTAAAATAGGTCAAAGGTTAATGTTGTGAACCTTCAATTGGCGAGCGTATACACTGTGCAGACAGAGCAAAACACAATTACAATTTCAGAAAATGTATAAACAACCAAGAATCGAATGAACACTAGTACATAACAGTAAACGTGTGAATCCTGTCTGGTCTCTTGAAATCAACATAAATCAAATATGCAATCGAATAAATACATTTGTGCTGCTGAAATTCGTAGATGCCAAACAGAAGAAATTCAGTCTTGTGTCAATCGTTGTAACCCGTAGTTTATATCAGGAAATACATGACTAAACATTTTGACTTTCTTGTTGATGTCTTGTCCTTCTGATGGCAATGAGATGTTTATTGACACAAATACTTACTTTTGAGAGATGAACTCATAATTTTGTCAATGTGTTGTGCTTTGTGTACAAATTGTACACTGTGGTTTGCACATGTTAAAGCTTCAAAGCGACAGAAAAACTGTAAAACTCCGCAAAAAAGATTTTGTTCAACTGTATGCAACAATGGGGAGTGGTGGCTCCAGCGGTTAAGGCGCTGGGTTGCCGATCGGAAGGTCTGGGGTTCAAGCCCCGGTATCGCCAAGCTGCCACTCTTGGGCCCTTGAGCAAGGCCTTTAACCCTCTATGCTCCGGGGGTCCCTTACGAGGGAAATATCAAGGTCCGTGACGTTGGAGTGACGTGGGGCCGCCTTCCCGTGGGTTTACCACCTGCAGGAGGGACCGTAAGGGACGGTGCTGTGAGGATTGGGCAGCAGTCGAAGGTGGGGGCCTGCTTAGACTGCTGCCCCCGCAACCCGAATTACGGATAAGCGGGAGAAAATGAATGAATGTATGCAACAATGTTTGTATTTGTGTGTGGGTTAATGCACTACTGTGGATGCATCATGGGGAAGTGGCTTGGTCTATAAGCTGCACTAAACTGATGCAATCATTAGCTGTGGGTCACCTGTGGCTTTAAACAGCTCAGTCAGTGGTATTGTATAGTGTTCTCTTGTTCGTAATGGATGTAGAAAAGGACGTCTGTACAAATCGATCATAGCTGCAACTAATATTTAGATGGTGTAGATTGTATGGTGTTGGATTTTAGCAAAAATACTAGGATATTTGACCAGACGAAAGCAAAGACATGTATCTCAATGAGAGACACATACAAAAGCAGAGAAAGAAAAAGCAGACGTGTATTACCTGTGCCTATGAGGACAAGCTTTATGACTTGTGAATTTAAATGTTACACAAATGAATGTCTGATTTTAAAGTCAACCTCCAAAAGATTTTGCTCAAAGTGTAAGACAAATAATTAACCATTTAGAAAATAGTCCCAGCAACATTTCTATTCAAAGGCAAATAGGAGGTAGATTATGGCTTTTATATTTTGCCGTATTACGATTACTTGCGATTATATGAGTAGTTTCTGGTGATAGAAAAAAGAACGGGAAACCTTGTCCATGTTTACCTGAATTTAAAGTATTTCAATGACCATGAAAAGGTCAAAACAATCAGGGGTTCAGTATTGTAACAAGAAAAAGAGGATGAGAAAAAGAAATCGAAATATAGAGGTATGCTACTAATTAGTAATTGTTTTGTTAGCTGGATGCTGTCACTCAGTATGACAATGCATATTAGCAACTAATTCAGCAACAAAATATTAGCAAAGTAAAGCTAAGCATAGCCATGGGTGTGTGTGTGTGTGTGTGTGTGTGTGTGTGTGTGTGTGTGTGTGTGTGTGTGTGTGTGTGTGAAACGGCTCTGCATGATTCCTTTCATAAAACCATTTAAATCATAAATCTTTGTGTAAAAAACAACAACAACCAGGACTCTTTTAATCGTTTGTGGTCGTGAGCAGCTGCTATTTTTCATCCTTCAATGCAAAAAATGAAACCGAAAGAGTTTCCACACCTTTCAGAAACACGTTTAACATGTCTACTCTCAAATTTTTTTTTTTCAATAAATTTGCCAACATAGACCAGTTGGCAAAATGATGTTGGCATCTGATATGCAGTCGACTCTTGAGCTCTGAAATTACAGGTAGCAGCTGCGTGGTTGTATGTACCTCTAAAATCAAACGTCTTAACCAATGAGTTGTTACTTCCTGCTAAGATTATGAATCTTGTGGCCAGAACAGTGTATGTTAGAAATCAAACTCAAGCACAGATGACTTACAGTATACTTCAGTAAAATTTAGCCACAATAACTTGTTTTTAAAAGAGCTTTGCATAAACAACAGCGGTCACACAGTGAAGTGAAGCATAGAAGAAGATTGGGCCAAATTTTCCTGAAAAACAATGCAAAACAAACAAAAACTTTTAAGTTTTGTTGCTAAAGGTAGCCTCCCATGATGCTGAATGATAGCATGTATTTACCAGACCAAAAGATCTGTATGTGCTTTATGAACATCCTAATCCACATTTCTTCCCTTTTACAGTTATAGTTAATCCTAGATTTAGTAGTTGGATTAGACAGTAAAGTCAGGTACTGATGTAAGTGAGGTGAGGAAGCCTGTGGTGCAGTCAACAGTTTAATTCATCCCAAAGGCATTTACCTTTTAAAAATGTACTGATTTGCATGACTATTGCTTTGACAATAAAGTGAGCTGTATGAACAAGCTCTTTCACTTAGGTGACCTCATGTATTCTGCCATTTGGCTCGGTTTGCTCTGAGGCTTTGTTCCACCCTTTGCCATGTGAACTCCTGGCCATGGATGACTGTTACACTCAGGAAACCTTTGCAGCAAATCCCTGTTTCATTTTTATCAATACAAATGTCTAAATTCTATTTTCAGACACACAAATGATGCTGGGGATATGTAAACATCCCAAATGTGTTTAATAGGTTCAGAGCCCTATAGCAGGAGATCTTCTTCTCTAACCCATTTAAAGCATATCTTCATGGAGCTGGCCTTGTGCACAGGGGCATTGTCATGATGAAACAGTTTTGGGTCTCTTAGTTTAAGTTTAGGGAAAATTGGATGCTATTTATCTGTTAACAGTTTGTCCAGACAAACTGTCAAAAAGTCCAGATACACTTGTCCATATAGTGTATGTTTCTTGCCTGGTTTCTAAATGTTGTTTTGGCCCTTGATCAATAATAGCAAAGATTTAAAGGAGAGTGTGTGTTTTGGTTGAATTCTTCTGCATTATTTGTTAGAAAACACCCTGCATTGGAGTAGCAGTTTATCCAGTTTCTGCCTAACCCATAATATTCCTGGAACAGCTATCTAATCCACCAGGACCCTGACAAGAATAAAACACATGTCATTGTGCAAAAATAAATGAATGAATGTTGAGTATGGCGTGATGAAAAAGTTTATAACAGGGAAGTGGAATAGGTTTTTGGTTAAGGGTCTGGGTTGAGGCTCAGTGGTTAAGGCTCTGGGTTAAGGCTCAGTGGTTAAGGCTCTGGGTTACGGCTCAGTGGTTAAGGCTCTGGGTTAAGGCTCACTGGTTACTGAAGGTTTACTGATCAGAAAGTCAGGGGTTTAAGCCCTAGTATTGCCAAAATTCCCCAATTATGGGCCATTGAGCAAGGCCCCTAATCCTTTGTCATTCAGGGGCACTGTATCATGACCAACTCGGGACTCTGACCCCATTGCTTGACAATAATGAGCTGTACGAACAAGCTCTTCGACTTAGGTGACCTTATGTATTCTGCCATTTGGCTCGGTTTGCTCTGGCAGAGCTCAATGTCAAAGACAAGAATCTCCTCAGACTCATCTGAACATTAAACACCAAAACCACAAAGCTCAATGTCATACAAGCATGCATTTACCAGTCATGGGGCGCTGCATCATGGCTGCGCTCTTGCCACAGCTTCCTAACATTGCTGGGATATGTGGAGGAAGAATTTCGATGTACTGTAAAGTATAAAGCACCTTTCTTTCTTGCCCAAAGCTTTTGTGAATGGGACTACACTTCGAGCTCAAAAAGCAGTATCTCTTTTGTTAGTCTGCTCCTTTTCTGCAGTCAGCCTGGTTACTGTTTAAACTCTGTGTCCTCACGATTATTACTAATGTACACAATATATTGTGCAAACAAATCACTGCATTACAGACAGAGAGAAAGAGAGAGAAGGAAGGAGTCCGAGCAGCTTGATGGAAAACTCTGAATGTACAGAGTACGAGTTTCCCCTGTTGCATCGTAACATTACATTTTTTCATCTCTCGTTTCTCCAAATGATGCATCATTAAATTTTAGTCAAAACCGTACATCGCTCATTCCACAATGAAATCGAATAAATGTCCTATTACACAGTGCTTTATCAAATTTGGGGTATGAATGAGAAAATAATCTGAGATAATCAATCAAGCTCCAATTGGTCAAGCACAGTTTTGTGGATAGATGAAGCAAAAATTTAATACATTTCATTCTAATTTTGCTTCCAATAGTGACATCTGGTTTGCCCCTTAAAGGCAATTAGGAGTCTTGGGCATCTGTGAACTTTTCCTGGATTTTTTTTGCAAAAGACTTTTTGAAATTTTTTCTTAGTTGCTTTGGAGCTTTTCTCGAATCATCCTTAATATTTGCAAACCAGTAATTGCATTTCTCAAATTAATGTGTATAAACAGCACATTGGATCTCTTGCAAAAGCCTGAACTTTTCTCAAAATCCTCAGTTCCTCTTTTAAAAGTAAGTATTCTTGTCATTGAACATCTCAATCCCATCAGAATGAAAAGTCCTTTTGTCATTGTACAGAAACAAGATCTTCAAAATGTTTAGTCGTGTTTTCAGTATGATGCACAGTTTCAGTGTTTCCTGATATAAACTGTGGTACAGTGATTAGTAATCCACAAGATTAAAATTCTTCTGTTTGGCATCTATGAATTTCAGCAGCACAAATGTATTTATTTAATTGCATATTTGATTTATATTGATTGTAAGAGTCCAGACAGGATTCACACTTTTACTGTACTGTATTAGTGTCTGTTCGTTTCTTAGTTGTTCATCCATTTTCATGAATTGAAATTCTTTGTTTTGCTCTGTTGCCAATTAAAGGTTCACGAAATTCACCTTTGAACTGTTTTAGAGAACGAGTTGATTATTGGTTGATCTGATGCAGTTCACTCGCCTTCATTAATGACATTCGAGATTCATCTGCACAATTCATCACTTCAAGTCACATTTACAAAAAAGTTTAATAGAGATTTTAGATGACAGATGATGACAACTGGTTTAACTATTTTGCGTTCAATGACGTATGCAATGAACTGATGGCGCGATGTTTTGGGGGTTTAGACGATTCAGGTGAAACCAGTATAATATGTTTTGATCAACATAAACATAAACAACTGATAATATAGGAAACAGCAGACACTTGAACACAATCGATCAAATAAACGTAGCAAAGCGTGGGCAATTTGATCAAAGCAACGAGAAATGTTTTCATGATGTGCACAAGTTACTAAATAATGTGGAGGTTGAGCAAGTCGTTTTGAGAATTGAACTTCTGATTGGAGAAACCCTCTGAAGCAACTGAGAAAAACTGTATTATCAGGATCGACGAAATGACCGTTAATAGTATACATTTGCAGCATTTGACTTTACATTTGCAGCTTTTAGCAGATGCCCTTATCCAGAGCGAATTCAACTGAGCAGTTGAGGGTTGCTCATAGGGCCCAGCACTGATATCTTAGTGGTACTGGGATTTGAACTTTGAACCACTGAACTACCACAGTTTAATGAGATTTCCATGAATTAGGGTCCGTAAACAGCTATAATATCTGCGACACAGCTATGCCTGCTTGTACATAGATATTTGTATATTGGAGTAAAATTTCCCCAAGCTTTCTTCATGTTTTGTTTTTTGTTTTTTTTAAATAAATGTGAGGGGGAAACGGTTTTGTTAAGTATAAAGGGATCACTACTTTTCATTTACCCATTTTACTTGATCAGAGAAGGACAGATGGGTCACATTAGACATTTGGAAAAGATCTGTTTCTAGATATGGCACATAGGTGTGTTACTTTTTTCTTTTTTAGTTTCAACAGTGGCATTCCAACTTAATAGATCCAAAAGGGGGCTGGGACATCGTCCACCCAGGTGTGAAATACACCACTATTCATAGCCATTGATACTCATTTACATACAGTCTTTCTAATTCATTGAATGAACACAATAGTTTTCATGACATGTTCGAACAAAGACTCTGGGCTACATAATCCAGTACTTAAAAAAATTGAAGCTATGGACACATTGTGCATTTTAAGGATGCTTTGTCCACAAACATATAGTACCTGACCAATTACTGTAACAGGATTTGTGTTACATACGAAACTTTTACAGTGATTATGTTATAACTAAAGCTTATGTCAAAACATGACCAGGATCTAAAAAAATGCCACTCTAAGGAATTAAATATGATTTATATTATTAAGATAAACCACTATGTATCGATGTACTGTATGTATTATTAAAAAGACAATTTGCACTACTTTATTGGTTAGTGTTACACTGTCACTTGGTTTATTGTCTAAATGTAGTGTAGTTTGACCATGTTCATATATGCTTTTTTTTACTTTTCACCTGTATTTTACAGCAGAGGAAATTTTTTTCTTCACAAATCCCAGTGATATTAGGAAGCTGGGGTCAGAGCACAGGTACAGCACCCCTGTAGGGTTAAGGGCCTTGCTCAAGGGCCCAAGAGTGGCAGCTGGGTGATACTGGGGTTTGAACCCCTGACCTTTCGATCAGTTCCCTAGAGCCTTAATCACTGAGCTCCCACTTCCCATTTTATGTTGTTTTAGGTATCACCTTGGTTTCCGGATGAACGTTGCTTTGTTTCAGGATGTACTGAATAGTATATTTGGCTAAAATGGCAATATTAACCACTTGTCTTTACCTTGACCCTATATAAGAATGCCATTAAAACAATGTAAGACGTTTGGAAGGCCGGCGATATGTGCATCAATAAAGACTTGGCGAAATGTGTGCTAAATTTATCGACTTCCTATATGAAATAACATTTTCAATAGCCAAGTAACAGCCTGTAAAAGGGAAGTGTCACAAAGAAAAGTGTGGATAGATACAGAACACAAAATAGAGAGAATCTGATTGTTCCCTCACCCACAGTGGTGAAGACGGTGCAGCAGAAGAAGAGCGAGCCATAAAAGGTCCAGTTTTTATGACTCTGAGACCACACAGCTTGGTAGTCCGTTCTGATCTTCTGCTCAATGGCACCCACGAGAACCTCCTCAGACTCATCTGAACATCCAACACCAAGACAACAAAGCTCAGTGTCATACAAGCGTGCATTTAACAGTTTCGGGTCATTATTTAGCATTAAGCTGATAAAGGATTCACACAGCAACAAAAAAAAGTTTAGAAGTTACAATGAATATTTGTCACTATATGCAGATTCAGAACAACATGAAACTCAAATATCCCTGGATGTATTAATAATAATGATAATAATAATAATAATTGTTATTAATATAAAAAATATAACTAACAAGTGAGTCCAACAAACTTTTCAAACATAAATCTTGTGGCCAGAAACGTGTCTATTAGATATCAGGATGTTTATTTAAAAAAAATTTTTTAGTCATAATAATTATAATAATGATCACTTAATCTCATTCAATCTTTAAAACACATGAGAAAAAGACAAAACCCAAAAAGCTGCTGTGAAATATACAAAGTAAAAGAAAAATGGATATAAGAAGCGGCTCTCCGCTGCGCGTACCGGAGCGATTGCGCACGGTGTCGACGACCTGGCGCACGAAATTGCGGTATTCATCCGTGTCGTTCCTCGGTCTCCCTTCGATCCCCTGGAAGAGAAAGGCACCGAGCACGGCGTAAGCGATGAGGGAGAGGATAAGCACGGCGTGGGGGAAAAGCTCCCACATGCACCTCACTGCAGTCCGCATGACCACCGGCCGCGCACGCCCCTCTTCCAAAGCCATGGGCATCTTCGTGCATGCGCTCGGTGTCTCCAGACCTCTACATCTCAGAACTGACTTGTGGCGGGTTGCCAGATCTATTGATTCGAAAACCGCCGAAAGACCCGCCCTGTGGGCATTAAAGCGTCACGCAGCCTTCCGACGTCTTATATCTTCTAACGAGACAATGCGTGTGCTACACGTGGGCGTCGGAAACGCGCGCCTCCTCCTTCTCCTCTTCTTCTGCAACAATAACCAGAAATTGTGAGATGCTTTACAGTTCTGTATGTAATGCATATTCTGGGTGATCTATTTTTTTGTCTTGTTTGTATCATAAGTTGATTAGATTCCAGGTATCAAATGCACAATGCAAATGCGTAAAAGTTGATAGTTCTCCAGCGGATAGGGTTACAACATACTGGCACTTTAGCTGTGCATCAGAGGTACATATGTATCTGCATTGCATTCGGATTTACAACTCAACCAGGTCTGATTATGACCTAAAGTCCTAAAGGGCTAATTCCAGAATGAATGATGTGCCACCATGCCACCATCAGCTTCACTTGAAAAGCAGATCATATTTAATCTCAATTTTTTTAATGAATGCAGTATTTTGCAAAATGCAAAAACGGAAACTAAAACCTAATTTCTGCCGCAGGGACAACTGTCTCCCAGGTGAAAAATGTGTGGACACCTGACCAAGCACCAATATTTGCCTCTAACTGGATGAAGGACCCTATTCCTGTACTTGAGTGGATGTGTAGACAATTTTATGGAGAAGAGTTTTCTAGGTGGGGACTGGTAGCTCAGGCTCTGGTTTACTGACCGCACGGGGCCCTTGTGCAAGGCCCTTAAACATCTATGCACAAGGGGTGCTGTATCCTGGCTTGCAGGACACTTCCAATCTCTTTCACTCCAAACTTGGCAAACTGTACACAGAAACATTGACATGCAGTAACAGGATTAGAGCCTCTTATTCAATACAACTGTTTTGAAATACCTTTGGCCATCTTTATTCATAGTAGTGGTGGTCCATTTTTAGACCAAAACTGTGACACCGAGTTCAGAGTGCCATCTTTGTTGCTAATGTTCTTTTACGAGACATAGCACAGCAGCTTTTGTGCTTCCATTGTAAACACTGTGTATTTCACCAGGCCTTGTTAATCGGCTTTGTAGCTCCTCAGAGTGACACTGAGGTGATTAAAAGCATCACTTGATAAATGTCTACCACCAGTATACCCAGTCAGTGCTTTTGCTTTGCCAGGAAAAATCTACAACCCAAATAATATCTTGGCAGTGGCGGTTTTACAGTGGTCCCTCTCCATTTATGGATGTAGGAGACGCAGTATGAGTGCTGTGCAGAAAAAAAAGCACGTAGGCTCAAATCATCAGTAATGTATAGCTGCAGAATTTACCTATGATCCCGAAAGACCAGAGAAAAAGCCACTGCACAGTTTTTGATACCTGTTCGACAATAAAAATCACCCATCCAAACAGTTGAGCCGTTTCATTCCATTTCCACATGGCGCGTGTGTACACAGAGCTCCTTAATATATTTATAGCCCAAGCATCTCAGTGTACAACTGTTGAGAGCGGTCAGGGTGACCAGACTGCACTGTAAATTCCTATAGCTACACTCCATTCAGAGTGCAGTTCACCATAACTGAGATCCACGTTAGGTATTATAGTGCATGCATCTATAATAAATGGCAAATAATTAAAAAAAACATTCTGAAATGCATACAATAATAAAGGTACAACGTGCTTTTTCTGAACTTATGTAAAACTCCTGATTGTTTTAGATTCAGAGCACAGAGTCAGCCATGTTACAGCATCACTGGAGCATATACTGTATATATATATATATATATATATATATATATATATATATATATATATATATATATATATATATATATATATATATATATATATATCGTTGCACCCCTCCTCATGTCATGTCTTTATTCCCTGATAGTAATGTGAGGTGTGTATTCACGTTTGTGAGATACTGTACATATATGTGTATGTAAACACTAAAATAAGAAATGCTTACATCATTAGTCATTAGATATACCAAAAGTAAGGCTACTTTACCACCTAACACTTTGACTTAACTTAGCCTAAACATACTATTCTGACCAATCACATATGGAGAAACATACATTTACCCTAGAAAATCAGTGTGACCCCAAACAGAACAAAATAAAACATATATTTTCCATTTTACAATGTAAATAAAAGCCCAATGTGTTTCTTCTAGAAACCAGATCCATCAGTTGTCTATAAGTGCTATCACTGTGTAAAAGTGTTTTGTGCCCTGAACTGAGGACCGGAGGTGCCGTTATCAAAAAAGAGAGTTCATTCTAAACCTCAGCTAATGTAAAGCAGCACTGGTCATTAGCTGCTCCACTGCCCTTTTCCGGTCATTACATATTTATGCCGATAGCCAGCAGTAATTAGAGTGATGGCTTTGAACTCAAAAGTTGTTCAGAAAGTCTACACATCTGCTTAGCAATGTTCTTAACAATTCATTTGCAGTTGTAGAATTAATTCTTGAACTGCTCTTAGTGTATGCTCTACCAGATAAGTCGCATGGCACATGGCATCTTGAAAAACGATCTCCTACACCACTTTGTCCGATCATCAAGAGTTCTGCAAGCCACAGTGTCATATACATATGGGACCTGTGTGTGTTTTGTTTGTAGCTAAGTGATGGTGCCTCAGGAGGACACTGAACAGATGGGCTATTCGTTTAAGCATACACATTAAGCATACACTGCTGACAATTTTAATGCTATAGAAGATATATTAATGATATATGCTATACTGTATACTAGGCACTCAAATGTGTGTTCAGATGAAACATTTTTAGCAAGCAATATAACAAACAACAATTAAAGACCAATTAAACACCAAATCCCAATTAAAGTCCTCAAAACAAAGCTACACAGTCAAGATTTCATTAAGACTGACTAGACCAACTTAATTTCTGATTCTGGCTACACCTCAGGGATGCCCTGAATCTTCTAAAGCCAAAACCAATTCAAGCAAATGTAGTTTGTGGACTGCATCAAGGATCGGCTCTGAGCCCTTTCCTGTTTGCAGTGGTGATGGACAGGTTGAAAGACGAGGTCAGGACTATGGTGTTTTTGTGGATGATATTGTGATTTATGGTGAGAGTAGAGAGCAGGTTGAGAAGAGCCTGGAGAGGTGGAGATATGTGCTGGAGAGAAGGGGAATAAAAGTCAGTAGGAGTAAGACAGAGTACATGTGTGTGAATGAGAGGGAGGGCAGTGGAGTGGTGCGGTTGCAGGGAGATGAGGTGATAAAGGTGGAGGAGTTCATGTACCGGGGGTCAACAGTGATGGAACGCAATGGAAAGTGTCAAGTGTAGTTAGTTTGAAAGAGGCAGATGTGGTGGACAGGGGGGTATTAAGATGGGTGATCCGCTGTGGCGACGCCTAATGGGAGAAGCTGGAAGAAGAAGAAGAGGAAGAAGAAGAAGAAGAAGAAGAAGAAGAAGAAGAAGCTTTAGTTGGCATCTGCAGATGGCACGGCGGATTGTGTTTACCCGCAGTGGTTTCTGGAAGTATTCCTGGGCCCATTTAGTAATGTCAATTACACAATCATGTTAATGAGTGATGCAGTTTTGTCTAAGGTCCCGGTTTTGTTTGTCTGATACTTTTGATGATGTTATGTACTGTAGCTTATGAGATTTGCAAAGCCTTTGAAATTTGACGTTGAGGACCGTTGTTTTTAAAGTATTCTACAATCTTTTTACGCACTCTTTCACAGATTGGAGAGCCTCTGCCCATCTTTACTACTGAGAGTCTCTGCCTCTCTAAGACATCCCTTTTATAGCTAATCATGTTACAGACCTGATGTCAATTAACTTGATTAGTTGCTAGATGTTCTCCAGTTGAATTTCTTTTTTTCAATATTTGGCTTTTTCAGCCCTTTGTTGCCCTTTGTTGCCCCCCTTTTTTTTAAAAAACCTGTAGCAGGCATCAAATCTGAAATGAGCTCATTTGAAACATTTGTTATGTTCTACTGCGAACAAAATATTGGCTCATGTGATTTAAAAGTCTTTCAGTTTTTATTTTATTTAAATTAAAAATTAAAATAAACCTCCCAACATTTCCGGGATTCGGGTTGTACAAGATACACAGATTTTTATGGTCCTATCAAGCAGACAAAACCATGAACATGATAAATAGGACATGTGGCTTTGCATGGGTACACGTCATTTTTGTTGCCAGTTATTTAGACAATAATGGCTGTACGTTGAGTTATTTTTAGAGGACAGTAAATCTGTACTGCTATACAAGCCGCACATTGACTACTCTTGAATATATACAAGATTCATTTCTATAGTATTGTCCCTGAAGATTTATTTACGAAATGTGCTGAAATGTGAGGGGTGTACTCACTTTTGTGAGATATTGTATGTATAAAGTATCTTCTTGGCATTCAGAGTCGACTCATCATCAAAACCAAGGACTCACCATTATCTCTGACCTGCTCTGAAATTACAGTAGTGTAAAATCCACACTGTTTATTTTTATTGTGTTCCATTAACACAATCAACAAGGACCATTATATTGCAACCACTGGGATTAATTCAGGAAAATAATCATCTTCTCTTTATTTGTTTTTTGTCTCACTTTACATCTGACTAGCACTTTTCCCTGCAGAGTGTGTCAGCTAGCTTGAATAAACCAAGGAAATATGTCTTATGGAAAATATCATGATTATGAAAGCTTGCCTCTGGATGAGTTGAAAATCATTCAAAAGAGCCAGATTGATGTATAAAACGTTGTAAATCAAATTGCCTGCCCAATGTACTAATATCATTAGTACACTGAAATACATCTTGATAATGGTCTTTAACAGCGGTCCCTTCACTATAAACCAAGAGAATCACTCAGTGCACAAAGCCCAAACTAGGAGAGGCCTCGTTTCATTTTACGATGCTGCTGCTGCTTCGACTGCTTCTGCTTTGCCACTTTACAGACCTCTTTCTAATCTTGGCTAATATAATGCTCTCCTGGCTGATTTGTTGTCTACGGAACCTTTGCCTGCTTAGTGTCCCAAGTGTAAATATTTATGTGAAATTCCTCCAAGGCATTCGCATCATGCCTTTTGGTACAAGGGTGATGTCATCACATTCGGCTTGGGACAAATAAGGAAGGCTTTTAAGCTAAAGAGTCACTAAAGAATAATATTGTGTTTATACAAAGTTTATGGTGTTTGGCTTGTGTCGAAGTGTCCACGCTGTGTGGGCGGGAACGGCTGTGATATATCTCAGGGGTTCCCAGTTCTTGCGTCTTGAGTCATCCTGCTCATTATAACGTTTTTTTTTGTTGTTTTTTCATTTCTAGTTCACCTGACTTACAGTATTGTACAGTATACTCCACATGATACGCGTCTCAGATGTGTAGAACGTAAACCGCAGCAGAATGAGCTGTAACCACAATGATGCTGAGACAAAGTTTGGTCTGAAATGACATTTATTTATTTATGATAGTTTACCCTAGACCAGTGTTTAGAAAGATCCCACTTACTTAGCCGTAAAATAACATTAAATATATTTTAAGCAGCTGCATTTAGAATAATACGTCAAATATCACACCATGCATGCTAAATTAAGTAGGACAGGTGTTCCTAGAAGACAAAAGACATTGTGTCAGCTGTGCAATTTTGTGAAGGGCATAATGTCTTAAGAGATTAAAGCAGTTGCTATTAAAAATAGGTTTCCAGCATACCAGGCACACTGTTTAGATGATAGTTTAAAACTGTGGCGATGATAGTGGACTTTAGGAAACACCCTTCAACACCACTTCCCCTCACAATATCCAACATCCCTGTGTCATCTGTGGAGAACTTCAAGTTTCTGGGCACTACCGTTTCCCAAGACCTGAAATGGGAATGCAACATAAACTCGATTCTGAAAAAGGCCCAGCAGAGGATGTACTTTCTACGCCAGCTAAGGAAGTACAGTCTGCCACAGGAGCTGTTGATGCAGTTCTACACTGCAGTCATTGAATCTGTCCTGTGCTCATCAATCACCATCTGGTTTGGAGCAGCAACAAAACAGGACAGAAACAGACTGCAGAAAACTGTTAAAACAGCAGAAAAAATCATTGGTGTTCCTCTGCCCACTCTCCAGGACTTGTACCAAACAAGAACCAGAAACCGGGCAGAAAAAATAATTAATGACCCTTCACATCCCGGTCACAACATCTTCCAGCTCCTCCCTTCTGGCAGGCGCTACAGAACTTTGTTCACCAAAACTGCCAGACACAGGAACAGTTTCTTTTCCCAAGCAATCCCCCTCACTAACAACTGACCATAATTATATTCCCTGCTCATATCTATAAGTACTGCACAGAACTGTCAGTCATCACATCATCTGTATATGTTGCACACACTATGGCTGCTATATACTGTACAAAGTTTTATAGTAAACTCTCTAATCATACCTGACACACAATACTGTCATTTACACTACCATGCACTCTCACACTTTATGTACATTACTGATCTGTATCCCTATTTAATAACCACACTGTCTATACTCACATTGTCTGTATTGTCTTGTATTGTCTTGTATAGTCTGTTTTTGTCTTGTCTTGTCTGTTTTGTCATGTATAGGTTTAATTTATGTCTGTACTTTTGAGAGTCACTAACAGCTGGAACCAAATTCCTTGTGTGTGTCAACACACTTGGCCAATAAACCTGATTCTGATTCTGATTCTGATTAAAAATATGTTAATACAAAGGGCTTTGCAAATCAATAAAAATCTGACAAGGAACAATACAAGGAACAAGAAAAACAATAGTACAGTAATCCCACGTTTATGAACGCAAAACCACGATAAACGGAAACGGAACGCCGCCCCAAAAATGCAATTTCATGTATACAGTTCTGTACTGTATTAACATTTTACTTCATTTTATAATTAAATAATTATATTTTATTAATAGATTTCATTATTTCAACATAAAACTCCATAATAACAATTCTCACTGAGTTTTTTGGTCTATCGTGCTTTTCGTGAGAAACCGAGAAAATCAGCCAAACTAATTAGCTACGTGACAAAAGCAATTTCGCGATAAACCAGGGGGGGCGCCAGATTCAAACAGCGGTAAAACGGGGGAATACTGTATAAGATGAAATATGTCCATGATCTGAATTGAATTGAGTAATTTATCCAGAACATCACATCTCCAATTGTTTTATTCCTCATTGTATTTAACACCTTAACAGCTTTTACATAATACCATAGACCCTATAAATCGTATATGTTTTTGAACACGAATCCCCATTTCTGTTAGAATAACCTCCATTCTCCTGGAATGATGTTCCACTGCATTTTGTGGAGATTTGTGACCAATCAACCACAAGGGTGTAAGTAAAGTCAGATACTGATATTGGTGAGGTGACGGGGCCTGGGGTGCATTCAGTGTTCCAGTTTATCCCTAAGGTGTTCAATAGGGTTAAGACCTCTATAGGAAGTGATCTATTATTTCAATCTTCATGGAGTTGGCTTTGAGCACAGGGGCATTGTTATGCTGGAACAGGTTTGGGTCTCCTGGTTCAAAAGACGTCCTATACAATTGTGCGCCTCCAAATGTTTGGTAACAGTTTGAAGAAGAACCGCATATGACTGGAAAAGTCAGGTGTCCCAATACTTTTGTCACCATTACATAGAGTATATGTATTTTATATAAATGATGATGCAAATGTGTTATTTGTTACTCTACGATACATAGATTTGCATTTGAACACAAATTCAGGTGTCCCAATACTTTTCTCCATGTACAGTAGTGTATTTTAATTGTAAAAATGAGTAGTTGTAAATTATGTTGACTTACATCCAATTTGATTCCCTGACGATTGAGAATGATATTAAAGTTTTTCTCATTTGCTTTGGAGCATTTTTTTAAATCATCCTTAATATTTGCAAACCAGTAATCGCATTTCTTAAAACTGTCTGTACAAACAGCACAACACATTGGATTTCTTGCAAAAGTCAGTACTTTTCTCAAAATCCTCAGTTCATCTCTCAAAAGTAAATATTTGTTTTAATGAACATCTCATTCCCATCAGAATGAAAATTCCTTTTGTCGTTGTTCAGAAACAACATCGTCAAAATGTTTAGTCGTGTTCTCAGTATGATGCACAGTTTCAGTATTTCCTAATATGAACTATGGTTTGGGTTACAGTGATTGAAAATGCACAAGGCTCAATTTCCTCTGTTTGGCATCTATGAATTTCAGCAGCACAAATGTATTTATTTTATTGCATACTTGATTTATACTGAATGCAAGAGACCAGACAGGAGTCCGTTTAGTGTCCGTTTCTTGGTTTTTCATCCATTTTCAGGTTCACGACATTCACCTTTGAACTGTTTTAGAGAACTGGTTGATAATTGGTTGCTCTGATGCCGTTCACTCGCCTTCATTAGTGACATTCAAGATTCATCTGCACAATTCATCAATTTAAGTCACATTTACCAAAGAGAAGTTTAATAGAAATTTTAGATGACAGATGATGACAACTGTTTCAACCATTTTGCATTCAGTGACGTATACAATAAACTGATGCTGAGATGTTTTGTGGGTTTAGACGATTCAGGTGAAACCAGTATAATATATTTTGATCAACATGAACATAAACAACTGATAATGTAAGTAACAGCAGACACTTGTACACAATCGATTAAGTGAATGTACCAAAGCATTCGCCATTTGTTTAAAGCAACAAGAAATGCTTTTATATTGTGCATAAATGACTAAATGACGTTGAGGTTGAATAAGTTGTTTTTGAGAATTTTATTTCTGATCTGAGAAACGCTCCGAAGCAACTGAGAAAAACTGTAATGAAAAAGAAAACATGGACATTTCGTAAAAAGCATTAAATATCCATTAAATCTGATGCATTCGAATAAATACAAGTGTTTATCAGTTAACTACTCAGAACTACTCAATTCGTCATGCTCACATAACTAGTTTTTTTATTATTATTTATACAATCAAAATGTGATAACAGAATTTCAGCTTTAGATTGTCCTCATTCCAGTAGCTGAGAGACAGAATGAGGTTGGTGTGTATTTGTGGCCACAGTGCAAGAGTGAAGGTTGCATTAATAGCAAATCTAATATTTACCAAACCAAGGGAGGGGTCCATTGGAGTCAGCCTGTTTCCGAAACACATCTGGATGTGTTTCTGCAACCAGCACCCAATCATAAGAGAAATTATAATAGTTCTGTCGAAAAAAAAGTACATCCGACATTGCTGCTTGGAAGATGCACCCATGGTATCTGCACATGTTTACACTGCCCAGAGCCTTTATATTTATTTGCTGTACCTATATTTTAATATTTATCGGCACTTGTCTGCTTTGACCTATCTATCTATCTATCTATCTATCTATCTATCTATCTATCTATCTATCTATCTATCTATCTATCTATCTATCTATCTATCTATCTATCTATCTATCTATCTATCTATCTATCTATCATCTGTCTGTCTGTCTGTCTGTCTGTCTGTCTGTCTGTCTGTCTGTCTGTCTGTCTGTCTGTCTGTCTGTCTAACACACATCCAATATGGCAGTGGAGAAAAAATGACATTAATGTTCACTAGGCCATCATTAAAAGGCCAGATGTTTACTGAACCTGATTGTGAATTTCACATTTACAGTAGTAATTGTGCAGATGATTATTACACCAGTTTCTCAAATCTTTTGTATCACGTTGTATCACCATTTTCTCACTATTTACACCACATTCAATGTTACACTAGCCAGAATATGTTTTATATTTGCAGCCTCCCTTTGCTCTGGTGACAGCTTTGCACAGTCAACCTTATGAGGTACTCATCTGAAATGGTTTTTCAACAACCTTGAGGAGCTCCCAGAAGCTTTAAGTGCTTGTTGGCATCTTCTTTCCAGGTCAGCTCGACCCGAACCATCTCAACTGGATAAGATAATTGTGGAGGCCAGGCCAGGTCATCTGATGCAGCACTCCATTACTCTCTTTCTTGAGCAAATAAATTACAAAAGTTTGGACACACCTTTGGCCTGTGGTGTTTAAAAGATTGAGGACCCCTGACCTAAGCAACAGAACCTAAATCAACATTATTTATCCAATTTTCTTCAGCCTGTCTGCCATCATTCACAAACATAAGACACATAAAGCTTGCAGGAAATCAGTGTCAAATAATAAGAAAACCAAAAAAATTTTAAAGAAATTCCCAGGACTATATTTTGACTGCAACACAATGACACAATGTTGTGTAACGGTGAATCTGCAAAAATGCAAAATGCAGATCATGGAACATGCAAAAAATGTTGGGGAAAATCAATGGGGAATGATACAGTGAAGGTCAGACTGGCCAGTGTAAAGACCGTGGGACGACTAATGCAGTTAAATTGGGCGTGTTTGCAATTATCACTCGTTATCATAAATCCAACTTCCTCTGTTGTGATATTATTTATGAACCAATATTCATTCCCAGAAACAATGAATGAATTACTATACGAAACGCAATGTTTTTTAACAAGTAAAACAAAAAATGAGCCGATAATATAAAAATGACAAAATATCACTAGGAAAATGTAAATAAATCAATAATAAATACTTGCATCTAATCTGGGGGCCTATTGGTTAAGGCTCCGGGTTGTTTATTGGAAGGTCAGGGGTTCAAACCCTGGTATCGCCAAGCCGCCACTCTTGGGGCCCTTGAGCAAGGCCCTTAACCTTCTGTGTCCAGAGGTGCTGTATCGTGACTGATCCTGCATTCAGACATGCGAAGAAAGAATTTCACTGTGCTGTAAAGTGCCTGAATGATCTTTCTTCCTTTTTTGTTTCTACCTTTAGAGGTGTTAAAGGGTGCAATTTCGGAGGAATTTTGGAGGAGGTTGCAGATGAGGGATTGAACATGCATGAAGTAGATCAGCATCAAAGCCTTTGAAACGAGTCACAAAGGCACAAGTCAAAAGTTTATTGCTTTTCATCGATGTGCCAGAATACACATTGCTGACGATAAGTTACTCTTTGATTTCATTTCTTAAAAACACAAACACTTTCAATCTGCATTTAATGATGTCTATAAATAAAAGGGCAAACAGTCCTAATGTATTGGAGTATGTCAGGTATCATGTTCAACTTCTGTATAAATGTGTAAACGCTCTCTAAATGACGTACAGATTATCTTCTCTTTAAAGAAGGAGGCATGCAATGTTGCACAGGAAGTACAGGAAGATGTGCGAACTGAGTGAGAGACCTGAACTCATTACAGTCTTACCCATGATACACACATACACATCCTGTTCCAGAATGTCATCGTCCAAATCTCGTTTTCCAGAGTTGCACCAGGTTTTAATGGACGAGCTAAAAACAGTTTAGACAGATGTGTTTTGCCCTGGTTATTGGAAACTCTTCAAAGATCATTGCATAGATGCATTGTGTCAGGGATGATAAATTCAGTACACCGGGATAAAAGTTTACGATGTAATGCATCGAATTAAAAAAGTGTAATTGTATAATGATGCACCTTTATTATTTAAAAGTGACCAAAAATTTGTGACCAATTGTGAACTTTTTCTCTTCTGTTTCATATGACGTTTCACAACATTACGGAGACTGTTTGTGAAAGGGGCCATGCATTAGAAGTCAGAAGGCACTTAAGTAAATTGATGATTTGCTGTCTGTCTCAACCGAAAAAAATTAAATTGAACTATTAGTACCATATTGAGTTGCATAGCATCATATTTTTTTCCATTGCATCGTATTGTATTGAATCGCATTTGCTGAATCAAATGGAAATTGGATCACACTGCAGTAGCTGCTTCATATGTATCTTTAATATATCGTATCGTTGGCTATGCATCGAGATGAAAAGCTGAGTTATAAAGATGCACATCTCTACAGTGTGTCAATAGTTTCTTAGACATACCGGATACCAAGCTTGGGTTTAGGTTCTTTGTGTGAACTTTGTGGATACATGTGTATCTAGTATTGTATGTATATCTGATCTTCCTGTTACCCCTCTATACAAGAGCAGTTATAGTCTGTAACCTTTAAAAATAATGATACAAAATATTTTACAATCTGTGACCTTTTAAAAATGATATAAAAAAATGCATCGCGCATGATCAAATGATTTGTGTACAAAGATCAAGACAAGATTTCTCCTTTTCATGTCTTACGAAATGATAGGGCAGTACAGAGGAATGATCCTACAGACAGCATTTCACAATTCTTTTGACTGGACCAGATTTCCTTATGAACAGGGAACCGAACATTTCCATAAATGCGGTATTATATCATGGGGCCTTACATGCTGTTTGGAGAGAAAGGGTGACGTTGCAGACCGTCTATCCCGAACCATCTAGAGACGTACCAGTGCTAATTGGATCCCATTGGATACATGTGTGGAGTTTTGACATTGGACCTCCTGGAGTGTTTAAAAGGCTCTGGCATGGAGAAGCTGGTGCTGGATCTGTGATGATCACAAATGTTGAGCTCAGTAGCTCCTACTTTTATAACCATAATGACTGTATAAGACTTTAGAAAGAACATTACTTATAATCTTATACTCCAGTGCTCATGTTAGTTCTCACTCTCCAGTGTTCTGTATTGTTGAAAGATTTATGATCAAACTCTTGATGTCACCCAAATGAGGATGGGTTCCCCTTTTGAGTCTGGTTCCTCTCAAGGTTTCTTCCTCACTACATCTGCCACAGTCGCCACGGCTGCTCATCAGGGATAAATGCACACTGTTCACCTTCACTGTTGATTTCTGTAAAGCTGCTTTGAGACAATGTCTGTTGTGAAAGCGCTACAGAAATAAACTTGACTTGACTTGACTTGACTTGACCCAGAGTTGATGCAGCTGAGGGCATCCAGCAATCCAGTGTGCTGTAATCCTTTCAGAGATCCATGCAAATATTAAACAGCTTGATACAGTGCTAATTAATGGAAGTGAAGACAATAGATCAAATGTGGTTTATCTTCTTGTTTGCAGAAGTAGGAATGACTTCTGGTTACTTCTTATTAACGCAACTGGTGACACTGCACAGATAAAATCATTAAATGTCTGGAGAAAAGATTGTGCACCAGAAGCTTTTCTAACTAGGTTTCGGGATCCAATGTTGCAGGATAAAAACTTAAATGCATGAAGGAAGAAAGGAAGTAAGGATGGAAAAACCTATCGAATATATGATTGTGTTTGTGTGTGTGTGTGTGTGTGTGTGTGTGTGTGTGTGTGTGTGTGTGTGTGTGTGTGTGTGTGTGTGTGGGTCCATGCATTAGAGTAGATTAGATTCAACTGTATAGCGATTGTGCAGAGTACAAGTACAGGGAAAATGAAATGCAGTCAGCATCAAACCAGAAGTGCAAATAGCAATGTATATAATTAAAAAAAGCTATTATATATTTATAATAGGTTTTTTTTTTGACGATTATAGTGTCAATTTAAACTACCTAGTAAAAAACACATGCATTTTGATGCCATTTTTCTTAAATATTCCAAACATCTCTCAATCCGAGCCTCTTAATGTGTTAATATTTGATATTTTAATATTTTGATTTGTCACTTGACACCAATCACTGTTAGTTAGATGTCCAGGAGAATTTAGCCAAATAGTGATGTTTTCCTATGTTAATTCTGTTTAAATGTTAAATCTCCTTGTTTGTGCTTTTCCAACATTACTGTAGTTATTAATTAATTAATCATTATAATAATTACCCTGTTACACTATATAGCTAACTGTTCCCAACATCAAGCTAACATGACTAAAGGTGAATCAAATTTGAGGTTAATATTTTTTTGATGTGTGTTTTCATTTTATGTTGATAAATTGTAAAGAAAATGGGATTTTCATGTTTCGAAATGTTTTTATTTGAGATATTAGAACATGTTGTATAATCAAGTAGCAATAGTAGCATGCAGTAATGATATTCTCCATATTTCATTTGTGTGGTTGTACAATGGGGTGTTACGTTATACTTGAAATCGAAAAATAATTCCACTGGAGCTTTCAAGGCTTTAATGCCAGAAATAAAAGGTCTGTTCAGTCTCTAGGATGGTGCTGTGTTGCGGAACATAGCAATAACCCCTCTGACAGCTCTAGAGCCTTTAGTTTTGTCATGTGCTTGAATTACTGGGTCTGTAGAGCTCCTGTGGGTTTCCTCTGGTTTTCTTTTACCTTTATTGCATAGACTTTGACTCCACTAAAAAATACTAGAATTCGTTTTTTTTGCATGAACCACATTTATACAATTCTTTAAATCTGCAGTCAATATAATTTAGGGTAAGCGTATAATGAAGTGTAACAGAATTATGGGAAATAAGGATATGGAGTTCAGCCTCAGCTCTGCCTACTGACCACAAGACAAGACACTTAATTATATTTCACCTGACATTTAACCTCATGTCTGTAATGCAGTTATTTTCAGTGAAATATTTAACGATGTCAAATACATTTGAGTAATACCTTCACATTCACAGGACCTCACATTTCTATGTCATTTATGCTATTTTTCTGCAGCTGAAAATCTTCCATTGGTCATTAACACACCATGATTTGTTGTTTACCTTTGACACCCGCATTGCTTTCAGTAAAACCGACATTTGAATGTTAAACTGTTGATCCCTGTCCCATCTAACATGGAATCATTATACTGTAATTAGGTTTATTGTTAAATACATTCGTCTCTTTCCATAAAGTAGCAGTTACACAAATCAAAGCAAAAAAACCCTGTGTTCTAGTATTCAAAAAACCTGCAGAAATGAATCCCTGCACGTTATATTACCCTGCTTTGTTTTCACAAAGTGTAAAATTCTACATTTTTATATTTATGGCTCCCTTTACAGAGCGAGTTACAAAGTGCTTCATCAGACTTCCAAAGTCTCCATCAAAAATGCATACTGATTTGTGTCTTAAAATTAATACTTAATACTTTGTTTTTTTAAATCTGTAAATTTACTTTTACTTAACTATGTTATGTTTGAAGTAGCAGCTTGGTGTGGCTGCGATTAGAAGTCGCTGTCATTGGATCCAAAATCCAATACCGTAACCACTAAGCTACCTCTTTCTCCAATAAAACTGAGCTGAACTCCAAGGAAATGAAGTAAACCCTGCTGTAAAATATGAAATAGTACAGTATTGTAATGCAGTGTAAGCGGTGTTTAACCACTGAACTATCAGCTTATAAACACACACCAAACCTGCCTTAAGCATGTGGAAGTTAGTAATATAAAATCTGCACTGCTGCATTGGTAGTTCAGAAGTTTGAGTTAACATTTTAGTCGATTTCTAGACCCATTATTTTGCTTATAGTAAAATAAAATGTAATTACAATAGAGGCAGTTTTTCTTTCCAACTCATCCAGAGTCACCTGATTTTACCTAAATAAATATCAAAAGTTAATCTAGGTGCAGTTTTGCAAATGTGCACTAGAAACATCCGAGTTTAAAATAGGACTAGTCCCAAATCAGCTTTACGGAGATAATTAGGTTAGAAATATTCAAAATGTATAACTTAGTTCCTATGAAGCTCTGAAGCTCTTGTTTTCTTTGTACATTAAAACTTAAACCCATTAGACTGATAGAAGCGCAAGACCAGGACACGAGATAGCTGAATCAGATTGATCTTATTTCAGAATCTTAAGCTTTAGTCATGTACAGATAAGTACAAGAACCAGTAATAAACACAGTTACCTAAACTGGTATAAATACAATCTGTCCTTGTCCGAGGAGACCTAGGAAGCTTCCCAGGGACAAAAATGGTGTGAAATAAGTTTATGGACTTCAGCCTCAGCCCTGCCTCCTTACCTCAAAACAAGACCCTATATTATATTTCACCTGGCAATTAACATTCTCCTTACATCTTTAATGCAGTTGTTATGAGCGAACTATTTAATTAGGTCAAATACAATAGACTACCAGAACATCTCATTTTTCTACAAGAGAAAAGCTTTCAAGGGTTTTATTGCTTTTATTTAATGGTATTTAGAATTAGGACAAAAAATCGAAACAAGGAGATACAAGGACAAGCAATTAGCACGATTACCTAAAGTGGTAAAAACACAGACCAAGGATCTAGAAAGCAAAACTTTGCAGGGGCAAAAGAAACTTATAGATGTTATTTTTTTAGATAATAAAGAACTAACCACTTCAAATGAGCAGTTACTATAGAAACAGCAATATATTAGATCTAGTTTATTAATAAAATTCGATTTACGGTCTGTATTTTTATATTTTTTTTCACAATCAAATTCAAGGATTCAGCCGAACACTCAACTGACTATGCACCTGCTTGTCTCTTCTGCTGAGGGTATGATGGGAAGGCCTTTTTTGTTTAGAGCTTTCTTTAATGTGTTTATGATGGTTTCTTTATTGTTGAGGATGTTGTAGGAAGTGAGATCCACCAGCCTTTGGAAGTCTTCTGTAGAGTAAGTGAAGTGTGAGGTGACGTATGGTGAGGATTTAGTGCTCACATTAATATTTCCTTCGTTTAGCTCCTTCTTTCCTGTTCGCTTTACTCCTGCAGATTGAGAGCGTATATATAAAAACACACATATACCTTGTAACAGAGTATCATTAATTAAATACATACAAAATGTTTATCCAATGATTAAACTAAGTTGGTGTGTAACATTAGATTGGTCAAACTTATCGTTTGGAGATCATGATGCCCAGCCATCCTTGGGCAGAAATCAGGCAAAGCAAAACTGGTCACACAGTTTTGTTGGGAGGGTTGAACACTCTTGTTCCAGCTAAAGCACTACTAGCCAATCATAGCCATAGCTCATGTTTGTGTAAATCAGGGGAAGTGTTATTGGACTTTTTGTTGGATTTCTGATCGAAAGGTTGCAAGTTCAAATCCCAGCACAGCAGCCAGGTTGCTGCCTTTAAAACCCTGTTCAAGATTCTTAACCCTCAGCTGTTCAGAAGGTCATTGTGAGTTGCTCTTGGTAAGAAAGTCCCCTTATGCCTCCCCCTGATGTTGCATGAGCACCAGTTATGTGATATCGTTAGCAACACGTAATAGTCTCAAAAACTCTCTCACTAGTGGCAGCTATGTGATAGAGATTCATAGTCGATGGGCAATGGCCCCCATATAAAACAAGTGTGAACCCTAGTATGAGTTGATTAAAATATTTACGCAACAGAATCCCAGCACTCAGACCACCTTCTCCGGGAAATCGCTGGTTGGGTTCCACGTATGTACCATACCATAATTCTACATTGCCATGCCCAATTCAGTGATTAGCTTGGGTTACTGTCAATGCAACATTTTGCATATACTCTGTGTCCAAAGTGTCGTCAGGGTTCTTCATTTTCCTCCCAATGTACAGTTTTCTAACATTAACAAAATACACTGTTCCATTAAGGACAGTCCAACTATCTGACCGAGAAGCTTTTTCTCTCTTTTTTGTTTCCGAAGTAACTAAACACCTCCAAAATAGTGCATTTGCAACAAGCAGACTAATCACACTTAAATACTTTCAGTAAGGTTGCACGTGGACAGATTGTATTTACCAGGTTCTTTATAGGTTTCGAATGAGACATTGACCAGTGGGAAGTGGAGCACAATGGGAGCATCAGGATTTTTCTCATCCTCAAACACGTACACTTCCTTATAGGGCTGAGATGTGTACTTGCTGAAGTCTATCTTTGGGAACGCTAGCTGGTGTTCAATGCAGTACTCCTGAGTGTCCTTGATGACCTGATATATTAGAAACATACATTTGTTTGGATTTGAGTCACAATAAAGAAGCCAGCTTCAACCAAGTACTATAAAAATTTCTTTTTAAAAGAAAATATAAATCTGTTCACGTTTGTTAAAGGTTCCCCTTAACCTACAATGCCATTCAATGGCCAAATTGATAGTAGTAAAAGAGAGGGAACATTTTTTACCTTTAGCTGATCCTCATCCCAAGAGTAGCTGAGGCACAGAATGACGTTTGCGCATCTGTTGGGTCGCAGCACCGGAGGAAAAGCTGTATTATTGGCCAATCCAGAATCCACCAAACCTAGAGTTAAGTCCATTGGAGTCAGCTTATTCGGAAACATGTCTGGGTTTGTCTCTGTGTAGGGTGACAAACGAAAAAAGACGATCCTTGGTATGTGAAAAAAAAAAAAAAAACACGTCTAGAAACAGTTGATACACTCATTGACCGTTAATTTATCATTGTTAGGAACACCTACAGCTGCAGATGCAAGCAGCTTGTTGATGAGAGAGGTTAGAGGTCAGAATGGTCCAACATCTCGTCCAGTTTTGTTAGATTCTGTGCCCTTAAAGTTAGTTTTGTTGCTGAGACTGCTCATCATCCTAAATGTTTAATCTAGGTTAAGCATTCAGAACTTCCTTTGTGTAAAGTTACTATAGCTTTCCGGTCACCTTGGACCATCCTGGGATTTCTCCTCTGAACTCAAGAAACTGCAAATAATTCTGCACTAGATGTTTCCTGAATAGAATTCAAAGTCGATTAGATCACTTTTTTCCTTTAATCTAATGTTTGATGCAAATATACTGTATATAACAATGGACTTTGAAATGTGGTGCTGCTGCCACGTGACTGGCTGATTTTGAACGAATGAGTAAGTATACAGGTGATCCTTAAAAATGTGGTCAGTGAGTGTACATTTCATAGAGTTTTTAAAGGTCGTTTAAAGGATGAGACTAAAAACCTGCAAGTATTTAAATTTGTGAAATAAAGCAAACAAAATAAATTGAGTTCGGACCCTTCGAGGTGTTGAAGTTTGGACTTTTCCTGTATAAGTTGTGTAGGAAAAATCCTCGGAGGAAGTTGAACACGTTGCTGATGATTGGCCGATTGTTTAGGAATTCGCTCAGTGCTGTATCCTCTGAATCGACCCGTAACGTATCCATCGTCGTGCTCTCATTACCTGCCGCTACAATCCAGAGGAAAATGTTACAAATTGTTTTACCAGAGAAACTCGAAAGACATGCTAATTCATAGAAATGGTTTAGTTGGTTACTAAAAACATCACAAAGTAATTAATAATACTCTATACTGACAAAGGTTTGTGGACACCTGATCATAAGATTTGTATGTGCTTTTTGACTATAGTGTTCAATACTTAGTCCTAATTTGCCTCCAATCAAAAACCTGCACAAAGCCAGCTCCATGAAGATCTACTTTGCATGGGTTGGGGTGGAAGATCTCTTGCTATAGAGCTCTGACCTTAACCCTATTAAACACCTTTTGGAGGAATTGAAGCGCTGACTACACCCCAGTCCTCCTCACTTTACCTACATCAGTACCTGACTTTTACCAACACCCCAAATCCACATGGTTACACTTTAAAATCAAGTGGAACATCATCTCAAAAGTGTGGAGGCACATAACATTCTTATGCTCTGGTGTCCACAAACTTATATATATATATATATAGTTAATTTTTATTATTACTTTTTCTATGTCTGTGTCTTGTCTCTGTATACCCCTAATTGAAATTCGTTGTAATGAACAGCGAATGAAGCTAATACGCAGGTGTAATTACCAATATGGTCTACATTTCCTCCAACCCAAGACGGTATCACTCCAGTAATAGAACTCCATATCTGTGCCAGGGTAATAGAGAAAGCACTGCTCCATATACCTGCATATGCAAAACACAAACATACACACTGTTAGATTAGTAGTAGTTAGACAATATAACACACTCTTTGATACAAATGCAGCACTGACCCAGGAGGAAGGAGATGCGTGTTTCTTGAAGCTTCTTAACCACATGACCCAGGTAGAACTCACTCCCGAAATATTCAGCAGGGACAAATGCGCCGTATTTGGAAAATCCCACTTCGAATGGGGTAAACTCGCACCATTCTGTATTCGACAAATAGACACGTAAGCTGAAAATGCTTTTTAATTGACACATAGCAGACTAACAAATGACCCCCAGAGTTCAGATCACAGCAGGTTGAAATATACAGAGGAGGTTTAAAGGGCAGTTTGTATACCAGGGACTGTGGAGCCAATAGTGTCTTTTTTCATGTTCACTGCAGTGTAGATTGGGAGTGGGTTCTGGCCTTCAGAGACTGCGTTCTTCTGGTGAGACAGTGTATCTGTGTGTTTCTGAATTAAAGACAAAATCAATAAACTCACAAGGAAAGACTCTTGAAGTAACTAGTATTTCAGCTAGTTTGTATATATCTCATAAAAGTTAGTACACCCCTCATAGTTCAATAACCATTTTATTGTATCTTCTCAATACTATAGAAATCAAACTTGGATATATTTTAGACTAGTCAATGTGCAGCTTGTACAGTAGTATAGATTTATTGTTTTCTAAAAATAACTCAACATACAGCCATTATTCTCTAAATAACCGCCAACTAAAGTGAGTGCACCCTAAGTGATAACAGCTGTACGTGGTGCAAAGCCACATTTCCTATCATTCCTGTTCTGCTTGACAGAACCATACAAATTTGTTTATCTTTTATTAGAGCATTTCAAATGTAAAGTGCTTTGTGTACAAGTCTCTCATCCTAATGCTGAATGCCCTATGGATTCTTTATCAATCGATTATCAATGCAAGTGCTATAGATCATGTTCAGCTTCAAGAATTTCTCTTCAAATCCTGCCAATTCCACCTATTGAGAGTGTAAATGAATGAAGGATGGAAGGAATGAAGACATCTGTTAAAGTATGCAAAAATTCGTAGAACAGTGAAGTAGAACATATCTAAAGAAAATTTAATGTTAGATGTAAATTTTTTAATTTATTTAAATCAATTTAACTAATGTAATAAAAAGTATATCGCATTAATTTGATTTATTCAATTTTTTTATATTATTTAACCATTTGATTTCAATTTCACTGTTCAGATTTTACAGTTGTTTACAAAATGTTAATAATAATAAACTGTGTTAATTAAAAATGACAAATTCTATGTTTTGCATATATATATATATATATATATTTTTTTTTTTTTATATTAGTCGTGCATGGAGAAATTTGTTGGTATGAAAATATAGACGCACCAAATAAAGATGGACCCCAATTATCTCTCAAATAACTAAATTGCCCAAAGGAATTCGGTGTCATATGAAAATGTGACGAGAGGACCCTCAACCCATTCTTGTATTCTTTCTAGATTTACTGAGTATCAAAAATATAAGCAAAATTTCTCACTACATTTGTGATTTACTATATGTGCTTTTTACCGCTCGATATTTAAATTTACGACTTTATTTGTTAATTGAACATCCCTTTTTGAAAGATCCCTTCGTTTCATTCTGGCATGTTGAAGCGGTTGTTGTATGGATGGTTAATGTAGTGTTGAGTTGTACAAATTGATTTGTATTTGAGCAAATAAATCCTTAAAAATCAACTGTTGTTGCCTTTTCACTGAGATGTGTCCTGGTGTCTAGTGTATCTTTAAGCCTACGTTTAACTTGAGTCAAATACTCAAGTACTGTTCAAATCAGATACTGTCAGACTTTGTAATGGAGTACATTTGGGTATCTTTTTAATCTATTTACTCAAGTATGATTTTCAGGAACTCATTACACTTCTGGTGTTGCCTAGTTTTCTGTAACAGCGGTTCTGTAATATAAAGCACAGGTCTATATTTACATTAACACTGATGTATTGTATTCCATAAAATAGAATATACAGTAACAAGTACTCAAAAAGGTTTTGGATTGCCAGTGTGAGTGGATTTCTGTGCAAACAGAGAACAGACCTTTCCAAAGATAAGGTTTTCTATGATAAGCCCCCAGGTGTCGATGAGGGAGACGGAGTGGCCTTCTTTCTCTCTGTTCTGTAGCTCAGAGTGATAATAAGACAGCTGTGCAGGTGAGAAGAGGCTAGCCGTGCTTTTTGACAGCATCTTCTTCGCAAAATTAATCTGGGTCTCCAAGCCTTCTTTCGACCAAAATGGGTCAGAGTAGAGACTTGCAGTGCTCCTTCAATACATATAGAGAGAGAATGGAGATTCAGGGTTTTTTTTACAATTGTATATGAAACATAAGATCCAGCAACACAAAATTCTGTTTGCCTTTCTGACAAAACTATATATCAGCATGTGGTGTGTCCCCCCCCTGTATTTTCTGACTATTAACTCGTTCACTATTATTCATAATTGTTCAGTTTATGTACCAAATCTTCAGTTCAATTCAGTAAAATGGTTTTATGGTTAATCATGGTAAAATCCAGATTCACATTTTCCCACATTTGAAATAAGATAGTAGGGATGTGCAACTCCATAACTGAGGCTGATGCGATTCACATCTTGACCCATAACCAACGCTACGATACATTAAAGATACATATGAAGCAGCTACCGATGTGATATGATTCTCCACTACTACGATGCAGTTCAATCCGATTCCGATTCGATTCAACACAATGCAATTCAATGCAATATGGTAAGAATAGTTCATAAATCATACATTTATTTAAGTGCCTTCTGACTTCTAACCCATGGCCCTTTCACAAAAAATTCTATTTTTTTAATAAATAAAATAAAACCAGACTTTCTTTCGTGTTCTGTCAGGAAGATGCAGCTCTACCTCTGCCATGTTAATCCATATAATATGTGACTATCAGGACACGCCTCGGTCTCCATAGTGTTGTGATATGTCATATTTACGTAGCAGCAGTGGTGCTGAGAAATCAAGCTACATATAAAATAATGGTCACTTTTTTACTAATAAAAGTATAACGAATGCACTAATAATTGAATATAAATAAATACATTTTTACTGATATAAATATGTTAAGAACAAGGCATCGCGATACACCTGGCAACATGCATTCGATGCAAACTTTTTTTTAAATCAATGCATTACTTTGTTAACTTTTATGCCGATGTACTGATGAAAATCGTTTGATCGTACCATCCCTATAAAATAGCATGGAGGTGTGTGTTTGAACCTGTCTTGCCCTGTTAACACCCACCAGGTGGAGCCAGACACAGAGGTAATGTAGGTGATGGTATCTAGAAGGCCGAGGGTCTGCAGTCCTTTCAGAGAGCCGTACATTCCCGTCATGGCCCTGGAGCCTCCTCCTGAACACACCAAAGCCACTGTTGGAACCTAAACACACCATCATACTGTGTCACGTTCATCATGACGTTTAGAATGGGGTTCAGCATTCCAGTTCATCCCAAAAGTATTTAATAGGGTTAAGGTCAGAGCCACTCAAGATCTTCCACTCCCATGTAGATCTGGCTTTGTGCACAGGAGCATTGTCATGCTGGAACAGGTTTTTGTCTTCTAATTCAAGGGGGAAATTTCATGCTACTGAATCCATGACATTCAATTCACTTGTACAGTTTGGGAAAGAACCACATATTGCTGTAAAAAGTGTCCACATGATGAAAAGGTGCATCTTCTTTCATTGGTCTAAAGTTCAGTTCTGATGTTCCCCATGTACTCCCAATGAACATGAGACTTGCAGACTTATGGGTACCTCTTATTATAATATATTATTATTGTAGGAGCTCTGACCCAGTGGTCAATCCACTCATTTTGATTCTTGTCACAGTTGCTCTGATTTTTACATTTGCTTCTTTTTCTGGCTTCCAAAACATTACCTTTGAGAACTGACTGTTCAAACATCTGCTCTAGAACATGGAAACGTTATGCAGGGGCGAATACTTTTGGAAGGCACATATATAGATATCATCTCCTACCTGCCTGGGATCCAATGGAGTTTTAAGGTTGAAGATTTTCTCGAGTGCACGAGACACCACCTCTTTCCTCTTCAGCAGAAACACCTTCTCCTCTGCAGGTATGTCGAAATCCAGACGCACCTTCATGTCTTCTGCAGGGCTGCACACGACCACATAACACAAGATCACAATAATGATATAATCAAAATATATAGAATGAACAACTTTTCCAATGAATCAGTGAAACGATCTGAAAATAAACTTTTATTTAATGATAAAGTATGGTGAAACGTTTTAATTAAAGAGGTCTGGCAATTTAGAGAACATGATACTGTATAAGTGACAGACAAATAAGTTTGCTCTGTACCTGTCCACTGTATTCAAATGCAAATCTATTTTGTCCTGTGGAGTAAAAGAAAACATTATCAGCACTTAATCCTAAGTAAAACACTATATGGACAAAAGTATCTGGACTTCTGACTTTTTCAGCCGTTTGTGGCTTTTCCCCAAACCTTTATAACAGAATTGGAGGCAAACAATTGTATAGGATGTTTGTGGATGTGGTAGCTTAAAATTTGCCTTTACTAAGAGTTCCAACAATGCCCCCGCGCTCAAAGCCAGCTCCGTGAAGATATGGTTTACATGGTTTGGAGTGGAAGATCTTCTGCTATAGAGCTCTTAACATTATTGACCATCATTGGCATGAATGTGAACGCTGACTGCACCCCAGGACTCCTCACCTCAATCTTAAGGCTGAATTAGCACGAATCTCCACAAGTACACTCCAAAATCTGGTGGAACATCTTCCCGAATTGTGGACAGTATTATAGCAGCAAATGGGAGCTAGATATGGAACAGGTTGTTTAAACGGAACATACAATTCTTATGGTCAGGTGTCCACAAACTTTTGCCATATAGTGTATAAGGCTCATGGACTACATGATGTTAAAATCACTAAACAATTAACGCCATGATAATTCCAAAACAGATTGATTTATTAACACAGAGTCAAACAAAAAAAACTAACACTTAGCTTAAAGTTTTTAATTATGGCATGAAAGCATTTGTAAAAAAATTGTTGTCGTCTCACCTTAGCTACAGGAAGAGAGAGTGTAAATTGACTTGTGGCTACAAAAGGGGTTATAGGGGATACTGCAGGGTTGAAACTTTTATCATTTACCTAGTCACAAACAAAAAGGGACAGTAAAATCAGTAAATGACAAAATATCCACCCACACAGAGAAAAAGAAATGTTTCCCTGTACTTTCTTTGCTTAGGAACTATTCTTTAACTGCAACAGTTTCTTTTTTAACCATTCCAATGGCGTGATGATTGGACCACAAATCGTACCATCCGGAGTCCAATCTCAGTCCCCAGGTTTTTGTTGATGTGGTAGCGAACGGTCTGCATGAGGCTGCTGTTCTTGGACAAGGAAATGACTTGTCTTTCGTTATACGCCCCTCGTATCTTCAACAGCATGTCATGGTGAACTAAAAATACAAACCACGAATGGTGGACAAGTCTGTTCACCCAGGATACATTTCTGCAGAACAAATTTTTCATACTAATTTTACCATCAATGGGCAGCTTGTCCAACTTCACCTCCAGAGTAGACAATGGGGCGGCCTACAGCAACAACAAAATGTATGAGATGAATATAAACTACATTAAAATGATGTATATGCTGATACATTTTCATTTATGGCATTCAGCAGAAGCTCTTTTCCAGAGCAAAGTAGAAAAAAAGTGCTTTGAAAACACAATAAATAAATCAACAGTGGTTCAATAAATTGCAAACTTAGGATACCATCAGCCTAAAACTCTGTTGGGAGGAATTAAAGCACTGTTTTAAAACATTTCAACATAAAACAAACATAGAAAATAAGTGCTAAGTGTTTTCACCCATAATTTGAAGATAACTAGTAACTCGGCTGGACATCTAGGTTCATTCCACCAACATTTTGGAGCTAGAACTGGGAAGAGTATTGATGTATACCTGAGAAAAGGTGGGACCAGTTGAGTAGTGCTAGAAGATCAGAGGCAGTGTGGTGCAGTGCGAGGAGTTTTCAGAGCTTTGAGGTAAGAGATTGCTGGTCCATTTTTGGATTTGTAGGCAATCATCAGGCTTTCGAATCTGACACGCGAGTGCAGTTATCGGAAGCCAGTGGAGGGAACGCAGCAGTGAGGTGGAGGGGGAGAACTTGGTCGGGTTGAAAACAAGCCACGGAGCTGCGTTTTGGATCATTTGCAGAGGCTGAATTGCTTTCAGAGGTGGACCTGCCAGAAAAGAGTTGCAGTAGTCCAGTCTTGAAAAAAACAAGAGACTAACCAAGCACCTGAGCAGCCTTTGTAATTAAAAAAAAAAAAGTCAGAATCCTTGTAATATTGTAGAGAAGGAATTGACAAGAGCATGTCACATTAGCAACATGTGAGGAAAAATATGTTGATCATCCATGGATAATCCCAAGGTGGCAAGCAGTGGCTGAAGGGGAGATTAGAGAGTTGTATGGGGATATCATAAGATCTTGAATCTGGAGATGAATCACTTGGGATGACCAGCAGTTGGGATTGAGTTTCAGATGATGAGCACTCATCCATGATGTAATGTCCGCCAGACATGCTGAAATGGTAATATGAGATAAAAAGGTGCGAGATAATGAGGTAATATGAGAGGTAAAAAATGGGAAATGGTGGCTTAGGAGTTCAACTTCTGGAAGCACCAAGCTACCACTGCTGTGCCCTTTGTATAAATCAACTGCTCAGTTGTATAAATGAGACAATCGTAAGGACAGGATCCATCTAAGATGCTACCAGTTATTTCTTCAGGGGAAGGTTACAACAAAAAGCTTTCCTTACAGTCGAATCTCTATATTTAGCTAAATCTAGCAAATTCTTTGTTTAATGAATTAGACCAGGAACTCTTTTTCCAGTTCTCCTTTTACAATCGGTCAACTCTAATCCACTTTGCTCGACCGCTAAATATATTCAATATTACATCCTCTGTAAGTCTAATAGATCGTTGTATTCATTGTTGATCTTGAGTTCATTATAAACGCATGTGCATGTTCGCGTAACTTTTCGAAGAGATAAATTGTGTAAATTGTTTGCCAGGGAAACATGCTTACCACTAGAACTCCGTTAGAGAAGTACTGACCTGGAGCTTCAGGACTGTAACACAAACCCAGAGACAGAAATATACACTTATTATTAAGCTAATTACTTATGCTGAATGTCTTAATTAGGAACAATACTGTTAAAGAAGAAAATAATGAAAGCATTCTTCTGGTAGGATTTTGTGCTTACTGGCAAAACCTGTTTAAAGAAAGTAATCGAACACTTCAGGGCAAGGTGTTCGAGGAAAATGATCATCAATAAGAGTGGTTTGATGTGGGTCAATGTAAAGTAGATGATAAGTTCAATTTACATGTTAAGTGTAGATTTGCATGTTCAGTAGTCAGGATTTGTGTAGAGTTTAGGAGGTATAACTGAAAAAGTTGGAAAAGGCCAAATTCCCATACGGTTTGAGGCTTTATACACTACAGACGAAATCACTAAACGTAACTTGGGTTTATTAAATGTAGGTTTTCTTTTTGCAGATATACCTTATGTTTTATTGAAAATACTGAACAAAGGTGTTTGTACAAGACTGTTGAGTGTCTGCTGATTTTTTCCAATAAAGTGTTTTTTTTAAACATTTTTTTGCAAGAAATTAGCTGGCGAAGCTAAATTTCAGAAAGTGTGCAGTGTGTTGACTGTTCACATTTCACAATTGTTTTTTTATTACTTTTTACCTCTCGGTCAGCCCAAATTCCACCCATAGTTCATCCTTCAGCTGAAAACAAGGAAAGAAATCATCATCAGCTTCATTTTCATGTTAATATGGTCACACTACTAGATTTATTTTTAAAACCTACTATGAAATTCTTGATTTATATTACACCTAGATATGACAATCCCCCTGTCTACTGTGAGCTCCATGAAGATGTGGTTTAAATAGGTTGGAGTGATCTCCTTCTAGAGAAACACCTTCCCAGAAGACTGGAGGTTATTATAACTTTAAATGTGGACCAAATATGGAATGGGATGTTCAAAAAGCACATCTTATGGTCTTGTTTGTCCACAAAGAATACATCTATACTGTTCTTGCCTTTTATTTTTCAAGAATCTTAAAAGAACTGGGTTTCATTACTCAAACTGCATTAAATGAAAGCTTTGGCAGAGAAAATTCTTTTAAAAGTGATCATTGGATAATATCAATGATCCTGTGGCCTTGTCAGTGGTAGTCCACGTTAAAGTCTGTCTTAATTGATTTGTCACATAATATAACATACATAATTCTAATATTAGCTACTTGCTCTGCACCATATAGAGTACACTAATTCATTCAACAATAAATTTGATGTTTTTTCACCATATCCATGATATACAAGTCTCTGTGACTGATAAAGTTATGTTTTACGAATTTGAAGAAGAAAAAACTGCAAAGGTGCCAGATCCATGCAAATAAGCTCCAGAATTGTGAACATTTCTTAAGGCAGAACTGGGAGCACTGTTTAAGGCAGAAAAATTGAACTTTTTTTTTGGGTGTGTGTAACTTGCTAATATTTTGCTGAAGTGAGCATATTACATGCAAATATCCGACAATCAGAACGCAGAAAGAGCGTTTTTCTTCATCGTATACACTTGGGTAAGCGAGATTTCCTTTACTATTTACCGAACCTACTGACCTTTTTATCTGTGATGAAGACCTTGGTCTCTTTCTGGCCCAGTGTGAGAGTGCTGATGTCAAACAGGATGCTGGTGCATTCTTCATCCTTCACTAAATCCTCATCAAAAATATTCAGCTCCAGAATATTCTACAGAAGAATATGAAAAGCCTCTTAGATCAGTACAGTCATGTTTTTTTTCTTTTCTTTCAGAACTAGAATTATATATATATTTGTATTGTCTTTACCTAATCAGCCCTTATAGTTCCATATAAAGAATCAAAGAAATGAATGCAAAAGAAGCAGATCTTGGCATACTAATGAATTAGCAATTTATAGAATTCATGATCATTAAAATATGATTTATCATATAAAAAATAGAGTAATGCTGTAAACGAATAACTGCTGTACTTGATGCAGCTTAACAAGAGTATTTGAATATTGGTATCAAGTTTAATAGATCAGGAGGCTTAAATCAGCATGTGTAGACTTTCACCCATTTCAAATGAACTTTAGTCTGTTTGTTGGCTCACCTTCACTTGGCTAAAGGGATGGAAGATGAAGGTTTCATTCCACGTAGGTGTCTTGGAGTTCTGAATTGTTCTGGTTCTCATAGTACACACTGAGGCCGTGGGAAGGCTTAACGTCACATAGAGGTCAGGAAGTGAAACTGTGGATGTTTGCAAAAATTTTTGCTTTTAACCAATGCATCTGCATGTGCATACATGAATATAGACTATATTGACAAACGTATTGGGACACCAGGCCTTTCCAGACATATGTGGTTCTTTCTAAAACTGTTGGAGGCACAGATTATAGGATGTTTTTGAATGCAGAAGAATGTAATTTTTTCCCTCATTTAAAATAGGTGACCCAAACCTGTTCCAGCATGACAATGCCCATGTGCACAAAGCCAGCTTCATGAAGAGATGTGTTACATGGTTTGAAGATGTTGAGTGGCCTGCTATAGAGCTCTGACTTCAACCATATTGAACACTTTTGGGATTATGATTGCACCCCAGGCCTCCTCACCTCACCTACATCAGTACCGGAATTTACTGACACCCTTGTGGATAAATACACACAGGGACAGTTCGGAAATTAGTGGAACATTTTCCCAGAGGGGTGGAGGCTCTTAGATCATCAAATAGGGACTAAATGTGGAAATAATTGCTCAAGAAGAAGGAAGTCAGGTGTCCACAAACATTTGTTTATATAATGTATGTAAATAGAACAGCAGCTGTTAAGTCAACCTAAAGACAGGTAACAAACTAAAATACTAATAAAAAAAAACTAATGTTTTGCACAAGAGGGGGCAGCAAATATTGTAATGTTTGCAGAGACTAAGGTCTTTTAATGCGGATAAAATATTGATGTTTGCATGTTCTATAGATCTTACATTGTGTCACGGTCATGTTTTTCATTGCTGTGCTAGATCAACTGACTAAATGTAAAAAATGGAAATTGTTTTGAGATGATTGTTAACCAGAAAAGTAAGGTGGTCGTGGTGGAGGTGGGACTGCATCAAGGATCGGCTCCGAGCCCTTTCCTGTTTGCAGTGGTGATGGACAGGTTGACGAACGAGGTCAGACAGGAGTCTCCATGGACTATAAAATTTGTGTATGATCTTGTGATTGGTGGTGAGAGTAGGGAAAAGGTTGAGAAGAGCCTGGAGAGGTGGAGGTATGCACTGGAGAGAAGGGGAATGAAAGTCAGTAGGAGTAAAACAGAGTACATGCGTGTGAATGAGAGGGAGGGCAGTGGAGTGGTACGGTTGCAGGGAGAAGAGGTGGTGAAGGTGGAGGAGTTCAGGTACCTGGAGTCAACAGTGCAAAGTAATTGAGTGTGTTAGAGAGGTGAAGAAAAGTGTGCAGGCAGGGTGGAGTGGGTGGAGAAGAGTGATAGCAGGAGTGATTTGTGATAGAAGGATACCTGCAAGAGTGAAAGGGAAAGTTTATAGGACTGTGGTGAGACCTGAGATGTTGTATGGATTAGAGACAGATGTCGAAGATGTCGAGGTTCTCGTTGGGAGTGACGATCGGAAACTAGTTTATTAGAGGGACAGCGCATGTAGGACGTTTTGGAGACAATGTGAGGGAGGCACGATTGAGATGGTTTGGACATGTGCAGAGGAGGAACATGGAGTATATCGGTAGGAGAGTGATAAGGATGGAGCCACCAGGAAGGAGGAAAATAGGAAGACCAAAGAGGAGGTTTATGGATGTGGTGGGATGAAGACATGCAGGTAGTTGGTTCGAAAGAGGCAGATGTGGAGGACAGGGGGTTATGGAGATGTATATTGTCCGATAATTAATCCTTGATTAATAACTATAAAACTTCATATACAGTGTAGATCCAGGTTTGTGTGTGATGACATACAGAGGTCATATGAATGACGGAACTTTCCTTGCAGCACGGTGACAGAGAGGTTCCAGTATGGCGCCTGCTCTTTCTGAAACACACAGCAAACCAAATCTGAGATCTGAACCATTTATTCCAATATCGATAAATATAAGAAGACTATGTATGTTATCCTAAAAGTGTACAGTAGGCAGTGCATGTACTACAAATATTAAAAAAAATATCATATAGTGCAAGTGCAACAGTATTCAATAGTAGTCAGATTTGTTTCATTTTCTTGTAAAATCTGAAAGCCATATTTTTCCAGCTTGAAGTCCACTGTGTTGGTGTACCATTAGAGATTGAAGCTATTTGCCATTATAAGTTTTAGATTAATTATTATTAGGTATTTTTATCTGGAGATTTTTTGCTTTGGTTGATTTGTTTCCCAAACCAGCAAATTGAGGATTACTAACAAACACCCCCAAAACATAAAGCTGAGAATAATATCTTAAATGATGGTCCAATAATGGTCCTTTTTGAGCAAAAGGTTTGTTATAATGACAAATAGGTAGGTGCTCAATATTTTTCCAACTGAACACTTGTGTGTAAGTGAATACGATATGGTATAGAAAAGTTATCTCTGGCCTACGGAGACAAAATATGACCCATTACATTTACACTGCATAAATGATACTCTGTGATTAACACATGTCCAATAAAATGGCCTTATTGCATGTTGATGTGGTTGTTTTAGGAGCTATTTGAAGAGTTCATAACTGAACTAAAGTTTAGACACTGGAAGGTGTTTCAAATTTTGGCGAACGAGTCTGATTAACAATCCCCCCGCTCTACTAGCTACTGGTAACTGGTAAGGTCAGCTGTACGCAATATGGTCTTATTTACTAAGCTTCTTGGTGCTACCGGTTTAAACTGGCTGACTTTACTAAATGCTTTTTATTATTATTGGTATTATAACAATTATTATTAGCATTAATTGTAATTTTACCATTAGTGACTTATATTAAATTAAATGAGAAAACAGTACCTGCATTTGTTCCTGCCACAAAATATTCCTGGTCTGAAGAGAAAAATGAGTTAGAAGTTAGTGTTCTCAGCAGAAGATTTTTCCAGGGATTCCCTGAAAGAGTTGACTGAAAGCGACTTTGATTTTAGAAACCAGGTTGTTTTATGCACCACTGAAATGTCATATGACAAGCCACAGGGATCAAGCCACATCCTTTATTGTATAGTATTGATTTAGGCAAATCTCAATAAAATATTGTATCCTGCATAATCATATTCTGAATATATTAAGAAAATAGTCTGAAGGTCTAAAAGTGAGTCCACTGCTTCAAAAGAAACATTCATAATAAAAAAATAATAAAAATGAATAAAACTTTAATAAATACATGATAGACAGAGATCCAACATAGACAAAAGAAGTGAATGTTGGCTTGGTCACTATGGGACGTTGAGTAATTTTTGGTTTGAGGTATTTTTTTTTCCCCTCACATTTTTTAACACGTTTTAACTGGCTGACTATTTTAATTAATGCTATTATTAGCATTCATTGTAAAAGTAGTCTGGATTGAAGACCTGGCTAAACTAAAAATGCTAACGAGTTTTATACTCTATATTTTATTTTTGTGGGAGGACCAACAACATTCATACCACAGCATTTTTCCCCATGTAATAAAGTCTAAAGTATGATTATATTAATAAAAAGCATACTGAACAATACAAAACCATAAACTATTGTGTAAACATTTCCGACTTTTCCATTGTTAAAATTTGTTGGGGTTTTTTTCCCACCCCCAATATTTTGGCTGTGCCTATTTTTAGTATTGATTCATTGGTGCGATCTTTCCTTCATTCTTTCATCCTCCTTTCCATTTGAATAAACCTGTCATGAGTCTCAGTTATTCTTTGTTAAATCATTTGCATGTGCAAAAAAACCTTCGCAGACACCAAAGATCAACAGCATGGGAATCCGCCGTTATTACTCTGGCTTTCAGTTCCAAGACGCAACTTTTTAACCCCACTCTGGCTTAAAAAAGGTATGTACATTTATTAATTTGTATGAAATCTTTGCATGTATATTTAATGTATTTTGAGGTTTTTTTTAATATAGAATTGTTTGAATGTTTTTTTTTTATACCAAACAAATGACATAGTAGAGCGTATTTTCTAATATGATTTTTATATTAAAAATTATAACCAATTTTTACAAATTCCAGAGGACACACACATCTTACTTGCTACATAACAAAAGAATAACCGTTCAGAGTAGGGATTTGGTTTTAAAGAACTAAACTTTAAACCTTTTAACCAAAAAATTGTAATTAGTGCCTAATTTCTAACTGCAATTTTACCATTAGTGACTAAAATTCAATTAAATAAGAAAACAGTACCTGCATTTCTTCCTGTCACAAAATTTTCCTGGTCTGAAGAGAAAAATGAGTTAGAAGTTAGTGTTTTCAGCAGCAGCTTTTTCCAGGGATTCCCTGAAAGAGTTGCCTGAATGTGACTGATTTTAGAAACCAGCTTGTTTTATGCACCACTGAAATGTCATATGACAAGCCAAAGTGATCAAGCCACATCGTTTATTGTATAGTATTGATTTAGGCAAATCTCAATGCAGTATTATATCCTGCATAATCATATTCTGAATACTTATTAAAAAAAAAATAAAAAATAGTCTGAAGGTCTAAAATGGAAAGTCCACTGCTTGAGAAGAAACATTCATAATAAAAAATAAATAAAAACTTCCATAAAAATGAATAAAACTTTAATAAAAGCATGATGGGCAAAGACCCAACATATATAAAGGAAGGAAATGTTGGCTTGGTCATTAAATTAATTCATGATCATACTATTTGCATTTGCAAACTGGATCCTGCTGCCTAATTGTGTCTCAACACACAGATAAATGCTGTTCCCAGAACACTGGGTTTTTATAAGACGTTGCACTGAAACATGTCAGATAGAAAAATGTTCTCTTTTTATCTTCCCAGTAGCTAGAAATCCAAAAAAAGTGTCTCAATATTGATTCATAATCATTGATATAAGTGATTATAAAAGAAGGTAAGACATTAAACCTTAAGAGTGGGACTAATGAGACAATACAAAACAGGTGGAAAAGAAGTAGTTTAAAAAGTGAGCGCTTGATAGAGAGAAACGGTAGACTGTGGATGTTTCGAGAGGTGCCCTCTTGTGTTCTGGAGGGGAATTGTTCAAGGTGGCCATTACACAGCATTGATAAGGCATAGCGTTGTGATTGGGAAACAATGTCCTTTGTCAAACAAGGCAGGGTGGACCAGTGTCCTTGACAGGTGGCACTGAATTTCGATAACCACATACATCAATGAGCCTGTTCACTAGTAGGTGCCAGTTCACTTATTAATAAGAGGACCACTCAGTGCAGTGGTGGTCTAGTGTTTAAAGCTCTGGGTTACTGATCATAAGGCCAGGAGTTTAAGCCTCAGCACTCCCAAGCTGCCACTGTTGGGCCTTTGAGCAAGGCATATATAATCCTGTGTTCTGACCAGCTGGGATGTGTGAAAACCTCATTTATTTCTGATGGAACATTATAGAAGCACTTCAGTTTTGGAGATCCAGTAGTTAGCTGTCACAATTTGGCCCTTGCCAAAGTCCCATCGATCCTTACAGTTTTTCCTGCTTCTTGGAAGATGCCCTTATCCAGAGTGATTTTATCTTATTCATACAACTGAGCAGCTATGGGGTTAAAGGCCTTGCTCTGGGGGCCCGGAGTGGCAGCTTGGTCCAATGTCCAAAGTCCAATGCCTTAACCACAAAGCTTCCACCGTCCCAACACATCACCTTCAAGAATGAATTGTTTTCTTGTTGTTTACTTCTTGACAGGTCCCAGTGTAACATGAATGTAAAAAAAATTGCTTTGACTTTAGAAGAAAATAATTTCAAATTAATTAACATTAGATTGATCAGAAATCCAGTCCAGACTTTGTTAATGTTGTAAATGACTGTAGCTGCAACAGCTGTTTTATCATGGAATATGAACATAAGCTCACAAAGACCATCACTGGACCACAAAACCATTGGCCCTTTCAGTGAGACATTCTGATGTTGGTTAGGTGTTTGTGCATTAATGCATTAATGGAGGAGGAAAGCTTATGATCATTAAACAACAAGCATAAGGGAAAAAGGTCAGCAGCAGAAGAAGCCATGCGAAATGCAAAATACTGTAACATTTTTATTGGATTGCCATCATCATTGTAAGATCAAAAAATCACAAGTTGAACCATCATACCTCAGGGAGCATCTGTATATATAAATATATATATATTGCATCATGTATTTCTCTTATATACATTATATCTATTATCTATCTACCATTAGGCAGAGTAAATACACTATTTGCAAGATATGTACAAGAGCATTGGGAAACCCCAAACAAAGTTGGAGGCACACAAATTGTATAGGATGTCTTTGGATGTGGTAGCATTGAATTGTTGTACTTCACTTGAACTAGGAGAACCAACCCTATTTCAGCATGACTATGAACCTGTACACAAAGCCAGCTCCATGAAGATATGTTTTACATTGGTTGGAGTGAAAAATCTTATGCTATGAAGCTCTGAACTCAACCCTATTGAATATCTTTGGAGTAAAATGGATTGTATGCAGTCCAGGTCTCCTCACCTCACCTACATCAGTACTGTTGAGGTGTTGCTTATAGCCACTGTGTCTGCAAGTGCATTAACAATTTAAAACTATTCGGACAAAAATATTGGGACATGTTACTTTAAATTGAGACTCAATGTGGAAATGGGATGTTCAAAAAGCGTATATCAGTCTTATAGCTGAGGCTCCACAAATGTTGTCCATACAGAGATGATAACAAGGGTACATTTCTCACTCTATTTCTAAAACATTTTTTTTTTTTTTTTTTTTTTGTGAACTGATTCAAAAACAATTCCTCAACATATAAACACGTTCCTTCATTTCTAATACAACTGGTTTAAGCCAGTGTGCAGTTATTTGCACTTTCACTTGAGGGAATGTTAGAAAGCCCTTTTTTGCTCATAGCTTTCTTCAGTGTATCCCTCATGATTTCTTTGTTATTTACAATGTTGTAGGAGGTCAGATCCACCAGCTTTTGGAAGTCTCTCGACTCGAAGGTGATGTTTTTGGTAGCGTATGGAGAGGAACTGGAGCTCACGTCGATGTTTCCGTCAATTAGCTCCGTGTTTTCTTTCCTCTTCACTCCTGAGTACGCAAATGCAAACACACAGACAAACAGACACACACAGAAGTTCATTAGTCACAGTTTCTTTACAATTTATCACCAGTATTGTTTAAATATTATTTGTGTTAAAGGTAAGTAGCTACACTACAATTCTCTTCACTTATAATTTAGTTCTGGAGTTGTCTGACCGTTCAATCTCCATGTGAGGACCAAAGTGTTTTTGATGAATTTGATGAATGTCTGTAAAAATTTGCAATCCATCTTAGCGCTTGCAACCAATCAAAGAAGTACCAGCCATGGAGGTGAAGGTCAACAAGACGCATCTTATTAAGGTATGCATTTACCATCTATACTATAATTTAGTACTATATATATTGTAGTGTATATAATCCACTAGTGGTTTAACGGTACACGTAGGGCTTTCAGGGCTTTCGGGTCAGTGTACCGATGCAATCCTTTTTCCATGAGGAACATACTTAAAATGTGAGTGCCCTCACAAATGATATAATGTTTGTTTAGTCTCCGTCTTGCACTTTGAGCGCATTGTCACCGTGGCTTCTGGGTCTATACCAGAAACATGATTTAGTTTTGCTCATGCGCAAAACCGCTGTCACTTCCTGTCATCTCCAATGCTTTTACAGCAGTCTAGCCATACAGATCCTTTTGCGTTTTTTTGTCCAGCTTCAGGTATTTCTCTTTAAAGGAGAAAATCCTGACAATTCCACATATCGAGGAAATGAATGAATGAAGGATGGAAGGAATGAATATATTGTTAAAGAACAGATAAGTATGTCATATCTTTAGAAAATTAAATATTAACTATAAAAACACACACACACACACACACACACACACACACACACACACACACACACACACACCTCTATATACACATCTGTATTATCCATATGGGGTCTTACAAATGTAAACTATTTAAATAACAATAATTTAATAAATACATTTTATTTAATCAATTTAAAATTGTGCGAATTTAATCAATGACTAAATGTAATCAATATAATAAAGTGTATTGCATTAATTAGATGTATCTTTGATTGATTATTTCATTTATATTTTTTGATTTATTATTAGATTTATTATTTATTGATCTTTTTTTATTTCAATTTATTAATTTTTTTAAATAAACCAAGCAGGCATTTTAATTCAAATTGTTTTAAAAATGTCAACTGTCGATGTTCACAAATGTTAATAATAATAAACCTCGTTAATAAAATAAAAAGGACAAGTAATTTCATGTTTGGCAGTTACTTAAACACTGATGTACGTGCCAAACCGTGAGTTTTGTGTATTGTATTATCAACACTATGTAAAAGTTTGTGGACACTGTGGATACAATATGGAGATGTTTTCTAAACATCCTATTCCATATTAAGTCCTCATTTGCTGTTATACTAACCTCCACTCTTCTGGGGAGATGATCCAAGATGGAATTATACGTTAATTAGGCTGAATTAATGTAGATTTAGGCATTAGAAAAGTGTGGAACCTAAGTGAGCAAATTATCTGTAGAGCACATCAGAATAGTTATAATATGCTTAACCTCAACAAGATCAAATAGTGAATTATTGTGAAGTATTTAAGAAAAACATGAGCTTCGGTGCTTTCCATAGAGTTATAGAGCACATTAACTGTAATGGAATAGTTCAGTGTGAGCTCATGTTCTGGGATTTATGATCTGATCTGATTATATTGCCGACAAAAAAACGTTCAGAAAAGATTTAACGTATAAATTCGGCTAAACATGTGATGTTACACAACCATTATATGTGATCACATGTAAAGATGAATTGATCATGTAATATACACTATATGGACAAAAATTTGTGGACACCTGACCATAAGATTACATATGTTGCTTTTTGAACGCCCCATTCCACATTTAGTCCCCATTTGCTTTTATAATAACCTTTACTCTTCTGAGAAGATGTTCCTCTAGATTTTGTGGAGATTTGTGCTCATTCAGGCACAAGGCTGTTAGCAATGTCGGGTACTGATGTGGGTGAGGTGAGGAGAACTGGGTCAGCGTTTCAATTCATCCCAAGGTAATCAATAAGCTTTATCTCAGGAGATCTTCCATTCTAACACATGTAAAGCATATTTTCATAGAGTTGGCTTTGTGCACAAGGGCATTGCCATGCTGGAACAGGTTTGGGTCTCCTAGTTCAAGTCAAGAGAAAGCTTCATGCCATCACATCCAGAGACATCAAATGCAATTGTTTGCCTCCAATTTTGTGGTAACAGTTTTGGGAAGATTTACATTATGGCTGGAAGTTTGGTGTTCAAATACATTCGTCCATGTAGTATGTATGTGTGTATATGACATGCAAAGTATATTTGCGTCAGTCAAAATGCATAAAAATATCAAGTAAAGAAATTTCTTTTACCGGGAGCTTTAAACTCTTTAAATGAGACGTTGACCAGCGGGAAATGGAGCACGATAGGAGCATCAGGATTGTTCTCATCTTCGAACACATACACCTCCCTTTTTGGCTCTGATTTGTACTTGCTGAAATCGGTCTTTGGAAACGGCAACTTGTGCTCACTGCAGTACTGCTGAGTGTCCTTCAGCGTCTGTTTCACACACAAACAGCTGAGTTCAGCATTATTACATTTGCATTTTGAGCATTTGGCAGATTCCCACAGTGACTTGCATTTATCTAATTCATACAACTGAGCAGCTATGGGGTTAAGGGCCTTGCTCAGGGGCCCAGGAGTGGCAGCTTGTTGTGGTTGGGATTTAAACTCATCTTGATCAAAGTCCAATGCCTTAACTAATAAGCTACACCCCCCCCCACACACACACACACACACACACACACACACACACCTCACACTCACCTTTAAATGATCTTCAGCCCAAGTATAATCAAGAGAAAGAATGACGTCGGCGTGTCTTTGCGGCCGTAGCACAGGAGAGAAAGCCGTGTTAATGGCAAATCCAGAATCCACCAAGCCTAGCGTGGAGTCCGCTGGGGTCAGCTTGTTCGGAAACGCGTCCGGGTGTGTCTCTAAAACAGGACAAATCTTATAAACCAGCATTCATTCCAAGAAGACAAGTCTTCTATGTTTAGTCCATCCTGAATGGGATGCAAGGAATCACACTTGTTCACTATGTATTACAATAGAATACCAAAATGAGCTCTGACCATTAGAGGTGTTGAATCCTGGGCTTTCACTGTACAGGTTGTGCAGGGTGAATCCTCTCAGGAAGTTAAACACATTGCTGATGATGGGGCAGCCATTCAGGAAGCCGCTCAGCACTGAAGCCTCCGGATTGACCCGCAAAGTGTTCAAGGTTGAGGATGTATTTCCTTTTTCTACAGGCCAAAGAAAACATCAATGGACATAATTGAGATAAAAAAGTTATTATAATGAATATATAGACATGAATTTGTTCAGAAATTGGGCTAAACAAATGCAAAAACACGTTAAAGCTGCAGGATTTGTCTTGAGTAGACTGGAGGTTTTAAAAAGAGGTCGGCCGATAGTGGATTATTCCCATACCAATAGCTACATTGGATCCGGGGCGGATCTACCGGTGTGGCACATGGTAGCAATTAAAAAAGCATTGCCACTACATCTACACCCCAGCATTAGTATCTCAATGTATAAAATATAAATTGAATCAGTTTACTCGACCGATTTACAGCAGCAGCACGTTAATTCTATGACATAAAAAAAAGCATATACCCGACAATAATCTCATCTTTCTATTAAAGCGAAGTCCAAACAAACAACTCTTATGAGCTGCTTCGTTTGAGTGAATCAAACACATTCAATGCAAACTGCCTGATCACTGTTTACAAACAAATGACTCTATCTGTTTCTTTTAAAGAATCGAAGCAATTGTTAATGACTAACAGCTTAACTCTAAACTATTTAGAAAAGTATGTTGTTCGGCAGCTTGCGTCTTCAGGATTGTACAAAATGTTGACAAATGACAACAAAGCATTTAATGCTCTGGCCTTTGTAAAGACATTTAAAGATGTTCATTTTAAGTGACTGTTTGCATAAATGTGAAATGGTAACGCTTTAAATTAAGATTGAATTTGTGACATTAACTGAAGTTAATAAATGGGGAAGGTAGCTTAAGGCATTGGACTTTGGTCAGGAGTTCCCAGCCACAACAAAATGCCACTTATGGGTCTCTAAACAAGGCCCTTTTTTTTCTCTGGATAAGGGTCTTAATGCAAATGCTGTAAATGCTTTAGAAGTATTGTTTGTTTGCTCATTTTAACATTTACTAATACATTTCGAATTAAGTTTATTTTCATTTGATCTATTAAATAGTTAATGCACTGTGAACTAACATGAATAAGGTACAGCGTGCAAAAACAAACAGCACATGGTGTCAGTGATTCACCTCTATAGGCCGACAACGGACCTTCTCAGCCACTCCAGCGCAGACGCAACCCGGAAAAACTATCGTTATGGACTTTTTTTAGCAATATGAATCGACAAAACCGATGAATCGGTCGACCTTTAGTTTCAACAGCATGTAGACCACAACTTTATACAAATAATCTGCGCTTGCCATTAAACCTATAACTATTGAGGGAATCCTATTTCTATTGTGTGCATTAAAATGTGTAATATATTCCAATACAGACTTATGCAGGAGTAACATCTCTGCTTTGTGCAAATGCAAAATGCAAATACATGCTGCTTGTCTGTTGAATGTCTGCACAACCCTGTTAAAGGTGCCGATGAAGATGAACATGGCTGTTACTAAGGCGTATTTACCGATCTTGTCCACTTTATCTCCCAGCCTGGAAGCCCAGGATGGTATCATTCCAGTAAAAGCACTCCAGAGCTGCATGAGGTTTGCTGAGAAAATACTGCTCCACATGCCTACACACAGATTAGTAGTAGTTAGAGAATACAGCATTAATGTTGGCTAATGGATATTGTGTGAAAACTGTCTCTGACCCAGGAGGAAGGAGATGCGAGTTTCCGGTAGTTTTTTAACCACATGACCCAGGTAGAACTCGCTTCCGAAATTTTCTGCAGAGATGAAAGCTCCATATTTGGAGAACCCCACTTCATATGGGTTAAACTCACACCACTCTGAAACGAATAGAAAGAAAGGCTGTTACGAATAATTTCAAATCATTGAAGGTTCATTAAAGAGTTTTGTTGTTGTTTACCAGGCACTAGACAGCCACTGGTGTCCTTCTTCATGTTTACTGCAGTGTAGATTGGGAGTGGGTTCTGACCCTTGTAGACTGCCTTCTTCTGGTCAGACAGTGTCTCGGTGTGTTTCTGAACAAGAAAAATAATATTTAAAGTGGGGGTCTAATGCTATTTCATGCGTTTTGAGTTGTTTACACTGTTTAAGAGTTGGATTCTCATTCCCGGGCCCATCATGATGTCATTAAGGATAGAATTCTTTGTATGGCCACTTCCTCGGAAAAGCGAGAGCAAGTGCACACCCATCACCGTGCTTCATTTGGTTATGGAAGTCGTTGCAGCACTGCCCAGGACTCGCACAAAAATAGAATAAATAGACATGTCCTGCTGTAGTCGTCGCTGATGCTGTTCTTTATGTTCAATTTCAGACTCTGAGTCATTTAAGACTATACAATTTTGGTTCCTGTTTTATTTATATGAAGTCACAGCTACAAGCTGCACCTCCTTGCGACTCTTTAGCTCCACCCACACCTCGCCTTCCAGAAGCCAGGCTGTTTTCGGAGGGAAGCGTAAAGCTGGATGTTTCATTTATAAATCTGATCTGAACTAAATACTCTTTGTAGATATAAAGGATGCAATACTACTCTATAGATACTCAAGATTAATATGAGATTAGCAGAAACTGTGTGTTATATCCCCTTTAACAACACTTTAATATTAATCCCTTTTTGTACAGTATAGAGCCTAAACGTCTATATGTCCCCGTGCATAACAGTAATGTTTTAGACCCTGTAATTTGTCTAATAGCTGGAACTCCTGCCAGAACTGCTGCTCGTTCCATAGTACTGTAAAAACAATGTGAGTGTAAAACTCTTTACATGTTTTGGCAGCTTCTAACTGCCAGTATGAGTGGATTTCTGTGCCAAACGAGAAGCAGACCTTTCCAAAGATGAGGTGTTCTAAGACGAGCCCCCAGGTGTCAATAAAGGAGACAGAATGGCCTTCTTTCTCTCTTTTCTGTAGCTCAGAACGATAATAAGACAGCTGTGCAGGAGAAAAGAGACTGGTCACGCTCTTAGACAGCTCCTTCTGCGAAGATGCCATCACTTTATCCAGGCCTTCCTTTGACCAGAATGGATCAGAGTAGAGACTTGCAAGGGCCCTTAAAGAGAAAAGAAATCACGTTAATACATGACAAACACAGAGAAATGCATAAGATCATATCTATATTTAACCTATTGTGTCTGGGTCTCTGTCTTTATGTTTTCCGAATTCTTTATTTTCACAACTTTTAGAATCATATGTAGTTCTTCCCCAAACATTAAGCACGCGTTTGGAGGCACACAAATGTATATTAGGTTTTGTATAAACCATATACAGTATGGCACAGGGAAAGGGGAAATTATGAAACTAGGAGTTTGGAACCAGTGTGAGCTTAGAACCCCTTGACATAATTTCTAGTTGGGACATCATGAATGATTGTGTCACGTCTGCTCATTTTGAAGAAACTGGTTCAGCCTTAAAAATGTAAATTAAATTAAAATGTAAGAAATTTCCCCACTGTGGGACGAATAAAGGTTTATCTTATCTTAAAATGAAGTCTTCAGGTGTTTGAACAACCTACACACAAGAGAATATTCAGGCTCTTTAACACCCACCAGGTGGAGCCAGACACAGACGTGATGTAGGTGATGGCATCAAGCAGGCCGAGGCTCTGCAGTCCTTTCAGAGCTCCATACATGCCAGTCATGGCCCTGGAGCTGCCTCCTGAACACACCAAAGCCACTGTCGGGACCTGAACACACACACACACACACACACACACACACACACACACACACACACACACACACACACACACACACACACCACAATATTGTGCACACACACTGTTTACACTTTTTTTTTTTTTTTGCTGTAAAGTACAGATCTCACCTCCCCCTTTAGCTCCATCGAGTTGTTTCTTTTTTTTTTAGGGGGCCAAGCACTGAAGGCGTATACAGATTAAAGTCAAAGTCAAAGGAACATTCAAACCAAAAGGTGGCAAAACGTTTCACGTGTTAAGAGTAAAAACTCCCACCGTTATTTATTGCACATGTAACAATTATTATTATTATTGCACTGAAATGACTGCATAAAATTAAAACTTTCTTAAGTATGATACTACACAGATAGGACTTCAGTTCAATCCTTAAATGTGTGTGTGTGTGTGTGTGTGTGTGTGTGTGTGTGTGTGTGTGTGTGTGTGTGTGTGTGTGTGTGTGTGTGTGTGTGTGTGTGTGTGTGTGTGTGTGAGAGATATTTGGCTTATACCTGGGTGGAATCCAGAGGACTTTCAAGGCTTAAAAACTTCTGCAGTGCACGAGACACCACCTCTCTCCTTTTCACCAGGAACACCTTCTCTTCTGGTGGTATGTCAAAATCCAGACGCACCTTCATATTCTCATCAGAGCTAAAATACACACACACACACACACACACACACACACACACACACACACACACACACACACACACACACATGCACCAAATTATAATAAATAATTAAATTGTTAGACATAAAACAATAATTCATGTTCCAGCCAAGAATGATTAATTGAAATAATAGCACCGGTTTTCATTATCGATTTAAAATTATATCGAATGTATGCAAATCCTGTCATGAAATAAAAGATGATGAAACATGATGCCTGACTTAAAAAAAATCTCACAGCTATGAACATTATATAAACAAACGTTTGTGGACACATGATCATAAGATTTGAAGGCGCATTTAGAACATCCCCTCCAAATGTGACATGCCCGTGACTCTAATAGTCCTTCTCTACATCGTGCCTTTAACTGTATTATTATAATGTCAAGTGCCTCAGGAAATAAAAATATATTGTATATTGTTACATCCTTATAATACATGCATTACTAATACACTATATGGACAAGTTTGTGGACTGTGATTTAAAAACATCCCCTTCCACATTTAATCCCCATTTGCTGTTATAATAACCTCCTTTTTTTGCTTTTGTCCATATTGTGTTAATGATATTAATAACGGATTTTAGCAGTACCTGTCCACTGTGTTCAGATGTAAATTTACGTTTTCCTGTAAAACAAAGACGTTCAGCAACATTTTGCATCAGATATAATGTTTTTTTTTCCAAATGCATGATGTCATAATAACAATAATCAAATGATCAGTGGCATTTAAAACATTCACAACAACATAGAGGAAATAGGCAGGAGAAACTTATACAATATTATAACAATCCTGTATTTATTAATAAGCTGTAATCTGTTTCAGTTTATTAATTTCTTTTTTATAAATAAAAACTGATTCTTGCATTTGCCATTTTTTACATTCTTGTTACAAGCTTATAAGGGAAAATACAGGTCTGGTTTTCTTTCGTTCTAAAATGAACAGAGTAAGACTCTATATTTTTGTCGAGTTTTATATTCCATGTTTTAGATCGCAATAATTCACAGAAGAAATACATTGATAATTTTTTGTGCACATTCCGATCATATATACGCATTGCCTTTAGGTCGTTGGGAAGGGCGTGCTTTTGGATTGTTGTTTTTTTTTTGCTTCAGGTTTTGTGTTTAAAGAACTGGTGTGACTACTGTGAATGTTAACATTTAAAAGACACAGCACAACAACAAAAACTCTCACCTTTGCCACAGGAAGTGTGAGAGTACAGTCTTGTGTGGGTCCAAATGGGGTTACAGAGACTTCGGATGATTTTTCATTATCCACCGTATCCTCATTCAGCTTAACAGGTAACCAACAACAACAAAAAATCAGACAGTAAGCCAGGTGCATCCATTACACCAAGACAAAAGTAGCTTTTAGTACTTGATCTGTGCCTCAATGGTTACTTGTTGTTTTAAGTGCAATATAAAATCTATAGACACTTTACCAAAAAAGGTGAAGCTCTGCCCAGCTTTACTTCTAAGATATACCATTTATACCCAATTTCTTACTCACTTTGCCAATGAACTTAATTAATTGCAAAATGTTTTTTATAACTGTTTAATTTAAATGTCAAATGTAAATAGATAAAATAGATTAGATCAAATTTTTATTGTATTTTTGTAATGTACATTTATTTTTATTTAAATGTAAATTAAAATTTCTCATTAAATTCAAAATGACCATATTGTTTCCTTAATTTGGTTCATTTCCTCAGTTTAAACATTTGATCTGTTTTCTTTGTTCTATTGTGAATAAAAATATAGGTGATTATAAGATTTGGAAATCATTGCATTCTGGTGTCATTTGTATTCTACACAGTGTCCACTTTTTTATTGTAACAATAAAGACAATTTAATAATGTAATAATGTGTAAAGACATCATGATGTACGGTAACATGAATAAATCTTACAGTTTGCAGTTCAAACTTGCTCTCCAGGTCTTTGTTGATGAAGTAGCGAAGCGTCTGCATAAGGCTGCTGCTTATGGACATCGAGATGACTTGATCTTCATTGTACGCTCCTTGTAACTTTAACAGCATGTCGTGTTGAACTGAAACACAAACGCACACAATGTACAGGCACAAGCCGTCATATCCATCCTACTCATTTACACATTTCATTTTCTTACTGTCAGTGGGCAGTTTGTCCAACTTCACCTCCAGAGTGGACAACGGAGCGGCCTGTGATCACAACATGGGAGAGAAGTTAATTTATTCCATTTCTAATATTTGTTATTCAATTTTTTTTATTAAAAATGTTTTATAATTTCATTTTTATTTTATTTTAAATTCTATTTTTTATTACATTTATATATATATATATATATATATATATATATATATATATATATATATATATATATATATATATATATATATATATATATATGGAAACTTTAATTGTAATATAATATTTTTTTATTTTTTTTTTAATTATTATTATTTATTTTTAATTATTATTATTTATTAATTATATTACATAGAAAATTATATTCTATTATATTTTTCCTTTTCTTTTAATTTTACCACGTTTAATTGCAAGAAACTTTCTTTGGAAAAAAAACAGATTTTATCGCATTTCATTCGCCCTGCGCTTGTACTCTGGTACAATGACAATAAAGTTAAATCCAATCTAATCTAATCTAATATGGCTTATAATGTCAGGTATCTCAAACCTTCGTCCATGTAATGTACATTCCATAGTGCTACTAAACTTTAGATTCTGATTGATCAAAGGTTTTGACTCCTTATAATTGTATTTCACAAAATGTGAGCTGAATCATAGAAGATTTATTTACTTTCCTAGCTGCACACCCTGACATGCTTTGTTGCTTTCTTACTATTCTAGATTGATAATCTTAAATGCCATCATGGAAGAATGCAGTAGGTTAACATCGCTTACCAATAGGACTCCATTAGAGAGGTACTGACCAGGTGCGCCAGGACTGTAATACAAACACAGACACAAATCAAATGTTTAAAGACATCATTCTAGTTCTGATGACCTACTGTAGATTTTTTAGATTTAAATTATACAAAGTAAAAATAGACATTTACATTTACAGCATACACCCTTATTCACAGCAACTTATATTTATTTATCTTCTTCATATAACTGAGCAGCTATGAGGTTAAGGGCCTTGCACAGGGGCCCAGGAGGGCACACTTTCTGTGGCTGGCATTTGAACTCTCGTCCTTTAGAGCCAATTCCTTAACCACTAAGATACCACCATCATACTAGACAGTGTTTCATGTATAGTTCTAGAAATTCTAATAATATAGAAATTCTATTTTAAAAAAAGACAAGTAAAAAAGGGGAATTTCTTTACATTTCTATATAAATTCTGAGGTCAGTATTTATTTACTTTCGTTTTTATTTGTTAAAATATTGGAGGAATTACTCTTCTGGTATCATTTATATTTGGAAAAAAAAAAAAAAAGCTATACCAAAATCCTGAGTTTATAAAACCTGCTTCGTGTATTGAATATACACTTACACTATGTATGGGCAAAAGTATTGAAACACCTGACTTTTCCAACTATTTGTGGTTTCTTTCCTCAAACAAAGTTAGAGCGGCACAATTGTATAGGATGTCTCTGGATGTAACAGTATGAAATTTTTCCTTCACTTGAACTAGGAGACCCAAACCTGCTCCAGCATGACAATGCCGCCTGTGTACAAAGCCAGCTTTTTGAAGATGTGCTTTACATGAAGTGGAAGAACATTTGGGACTCCTCTCACCTACATCAGTACCTAAATTTAATATCCCTCGTCATAATTGAATGAACACAAATTTCCACAAAATCTATTCAAACATCTTCCCAGGAGAGTGAAGTTTATTGTAACAATAAATCAGGACTAAATGTGGAATGGGATGTTCAAAAAGTGTCCATAAATTCCATAAATGTTGTCCATAAAGTGTACTGTAAGCCAGTGGAATATCTTGCAGTAAAAAAAAAACGGCAAGGCTTTACATTTATTCTTCTGTAGTGTGTCACATAATTTTGTAAGCAAGCATCTGTTACCTTTCGGTCAGCTCAAATTCCACCCAGAGCTTATCATTGAGCTGGAAATAGAAACAGTAGTTATTTATTAGCTTTATGCCGTTCTCCTCACATTCATATCTACATGTACAATTTGGCAGAAAAGGTGGTAAGTAACGAGGTACAAATACTGTGTTACTGTACTTCAGTAGATATTTATATGAATAGACTTTCCTGATCACCTGATCATCATCATCTTTGCTCTGCTTGTGCTCTACATGGTGGACGTTCAGCCTGAATGTATTTATTAGATAATCAAATTTGAAATTTGTTTTGTATTAATATATTACAATGATGTAAGGTTTAGTTACCAGTGGGACACTAAAACAGGTAGTAGTAATGATTACCGTAATTTCCGGACTATAAAGCGCACCCATATATAAGCCGCACCCACTGAATTTTAGAAATATTTTTATTTTTAACATAAATAAGCCGCACCTGTCTATAAGCCGCAGGTGTCTACACTAATGTACTTTACACAGGCTTTAACGAAAGACACGTTACACACGGTGTAACGGGTGAAATATGTTATGCTTACTTTAGGAGCAGAGCGGTATTTTGGGAAAAGACCGGCACTGCATTTTTCCGCTATTACTGCATGTGTGTAAGACAGAGGAATATGTCCTTATTGTTTTCTGATGCTCATTTCTAAGTTTCTTTGACTAACCTGTAACGCTGTTGCCAAAAAAAATAAAAAAGCACGAGTTTTGGAAACCTGTCTGTGCTTATATGATTTCTGTTGTAACTGGAGTTAGCGAGCTCTCCCTTCACCCAGGCTCAACACGCTACAACGACTTGTATCTAAACAGTAGCCGACCAAGTAAGTCATTGTTTACTGTCTTCCTCCTTCCTTTCACAACTATTTCTCTCGGGAGTTTATCTTTTGGCATCGTCGTGCGTTTAAAAATCACCCGATGGAAGTTTTTTCTCACGATGCCGTGCAGCTCAAAACACAGGTGAGGTGCGTTTTTTCGTTTCCGTTCTGAAATTTCATTGGTCTAATGTTATGGGGTTCAGTCTTTTGGCTTGAAGTTTGTGAAACCGGGAAAAACCCAGGAAAAATTCATAAATTAGCCGCTTCGTTGTTTAAGCTACAGATTCAAAACGTGGGAAAAAAGTAGCGGCTTATAGTCCGAAAAATACGGTACATTTTACTTACTAAGTACATGTCAGAGCCCAAACTTCTTTTACTTTAACTTGTATAAAAGTGCAGTCAGAACTTCAACTTTTACCAGAGTCTTTTATAACATGAGTATCTGTACTTCTACTTGGGTGAAGCTTGTGTGTTGTTTTGCCACCTTGTGCTGTGAGAGATTGTGGGATGAGACGAGCAGTGGTAGAGGATGGAGGGATCATTGGAGAGGTGTAGTGTAGTGCAGTGTAGGGAGGGATAAGTGCTGTGAGTTACTGGTGCAGTTTTGGCTTTTCCAAGCAACATCAGTGTTTAAAATGTGATGTAGCAGCTACAGGAAGTTAGTAGAGGGAGTGTAACAGATATATATATATATATATATATATATATATATATATATATATATATATATATATATATATATATATATATATATATATATATATATATATAATATTTAATCGCAGGGAGAATTTCTGTACACCACACACTAGGACATTTAGGGTACTTATTAATGTACTAGAGTAAATGTACACTCAGATAAGCTGCAACTTCTAGCAGACCAGAAGCTTTGATAAACACTGATTTGATATATGTAAATATATGTAAATATTAAAGCAGTAAATAGTGAGTGCGTGTTATATTGTGAGATGTTAATTGCCTAATGTGATATTTTAATATTTTAAAACAAAACAATAAAACATAAACTATAAAGTTACACTGCAATGTCTACATTTATATAACAAAGAGCTGTGCTCATAAAAATATCATACTGTAATTTTTTTATTATTATAATATATTCTATAGATTATTCAGTAATAATAGATTCAATTATAATATATTTAGAATTATATATTATAAAGTTATAGTTCTGTTATAAAAACTTATATGTTTTTATAATTTTCTGTTCCAAATTTCTACAATTTTCTGAACTTAAATACTTGAATATGCCAAGCTTATACCTTGTCATCTGTAAAGAAGTCCTTGGTCAACTTCTGGCCCAGTTTAAGGGTGCTGATGTCAAACAAAATGCTGGTGCATTTGTCATCCAACACTACATCACTGTCATAGAGAGTTATCTCCAGAATATTCTAGAAGAGAGAACAAGAGGCCTCTTGGTTACACTCAAGCATGGATAAGGTACAGTATATACATGTTTTGGCATGTAGTATTGAAGGTATTGGATAGGTATTGGACAAAAGAAAAGGATTCAAAGAAGGTTTGTGAACATTACTATTATGTGGTGATTTCGATTAATGATGATAGACTCTAGGCTGGGTTTAAAAAACCATGGGCTTTAGATTCTGGTGTGTACATGTAAAATATGTCAGGAAATAATGTGACAGGGTGTGCATTGGAAAATATTTAATGATGGAAAGTGGTAGCTTAGTGGTTAAAATGGTGCGTTTAAATCTCAACATCACTAAGACCCATCCCTAAGCTCTTGAGCTAAGAAGAAGGGTGTCTGCCAATTGCCAAAATTGCAATGATAAGATAGTATTAGCATCTAGAACAACAATTGTTTTAATCTTCTTATTTCACAACAGTCAGCCAGCAGTTGGGATTTGTATAAAGTAAACAGTGACACATAATAAATTTTTTCACATTTATTTGTACTAGAGGTCGGCCATTATATATATATATATATATATATATATATATATATATATATATATATATATATATATATATATATATATATATATATATATATATATGTAGAAACATAATACAATATATACAACACAATGTATAAATAAAAAGGAAGAAAATGAAAAAAGAAAATTCATTGCTGGTACTGTTGGCAGAAATCCAAACCGATAGTTTTTCCGGCTTCCTGTTCGTTGTCATTACAACAGTGGCCTCTAAAGGCGAATTGCTGACACTAATGGCTGCTTGTTGCACAGAGAGCATTATATTTATTATTAATTAATTATCTAATTATATTGATCAAGTATAATACTGTATATTCACATTTATTTCCTTAAGCACATTTGCATGATTCAGTACTGCTTTATTTTTGTGATAAAGTTCAGTACTATTTTACATGGAGTGTTATGTTTGTTTGTTTTTAATCCAGTATCCAATTAAAAATTATCTAATTTTTTGGCACGTACTATCCAACCTAGCTACCTACCTACACAGGCCAGACTACCCACACAGTAAATGTCCATCCCAGCACCACAGAGAGTATACTAGCATGCAATATTACATGCTATGTTGAATGCTAGCTGTATCAGGAAAACCAACAGAACTGTGGGTAGTTAAATCCGCACAATGCATCATAGGCTTAGGCGTAGAGTTCCCAAACCCAGACACTTTATATGCTAGCCCACTGTAATTGAAGACTAGCATCATTATCTAAGACTCTCAGGGCAAAGAATGTTTGTCCCTTTACCATCTGAACAGAAGAACAGGGCCATCAATCCACCTACAAGCAGACTGAAGTGCAGCATTTTCCACAATGCTACAGCTGCCATCACAGCTTCAACAACAATAATGATACACCGATAATAAAAACATTGTTGTAGAATGTTCTCCGACAATCATCATGCACAAGTTTTAATTTTAGTGGATGAGCTCGTTGAAGGTCTTCCTGGTCTCCTGTCGTCTTCCAGTGATGTTGTTCTGCTCTTGAAGTGTGCATGCCACTCAAAACACCTCAAACAACTCGTTGCAGCATCGCTGTATGTCAAACATGTCATGTGAAACGTCTCAGGGGCAGATTTGGCCAGTTTCATGCAGGTTTGCTCTTTGTGCTCCCTGTGACTGTGCGTGCAGCCTTGTGCTGCCATCTGTTGATGTGTTTCAAAACTAGTCTCAAAACCTTTTGATACCAACTCGTACATTGGCAAAGACAATATTTACTTAATTATTGGAGCTTTGAGATAATATATTACGCAACACATTTTGTTTAATTAGATTTGACATGGTAAATGAGTAGGACCTGTATACTGTTGCAAGGTGTATTAGATCAGACTCAGATCAGACCTCAAGGAAAGAGTAGAATGGGAGCCCTTTTTGGAAATTCACAGATCTGGCTGACTCACCTTTGCCTGGCTGTAGGCTCGAAAGAGGAACGTCTCGTTCCAGTCAGGGCTCTGAGAGTTATTGATTGTCCTGGTTCTCAGAGTACAAGCCGAGGCTGTGGGTAGGCGCAGGGTCACGTACAGGTCAGGCTTAGAAACTGTAGGAATAAACCATGCTGTAGGTTTAATCAGGCAACATTTTGAGAGTCAGTGTTACACATCGGGCCAAAAGTTTACACTCACAGAGACTATAGACAACATATTTATAAAATATCTTAGGTTTTTCTGCTCATTCCTCCTCACAGGTGTGACACACACAGGTTTGTGGGCTTCCCTGTAGTTCAGGCATGCTTTATGTCTTTAGTACAGTTCACAAATTTCCCCTGAAATTCAGGTGAAGGCTCCTCTGCTTTTCTTTATTTTTCCAACTTTATTGATGACCATTTTATATGACACACCTTTGGAAATATTCAATTTAAATTCAATTCATTTTTATTTGTATAGCACTTTTAATAATGCACATTGTCTCAAAGCAGCTTTGCAACACATAATGTTGTAAATAATAAATAAGAATGTTCTTAATGTTCTAATAATTGAGCTGGTGGCAACTGTGTCAAGGAAAAACTCCCTGAGATGGCATAAGGAAGAAACCTTGAGAGGAACCAGACTCAAGAGGGAACTCATCCTCATCTGGGTTGCACAGAATGCCTATTTATTACAGATAAACGATTAATCTAAATCAGTGTAGCAGACTGTAGACATTAAGTAGAGTCCAAATCTATCCTCAAAACTCCTGTCATACTCTGTAATTTAATAGATCCTCAGGCCATAGATGTGAAACCATCTCCACCTGCACAAAGTGGCCTCCAGTCTAAGAGAACACCATCCAGAGGCAGGCCCGGATGAAATGCTTGGGATATGCTTGGGATCATTATCCTGCTGAGTTTTTGACCTGAAGCTTGGAGGTGGTGCTTCCTTCCTGTTATCAGAAGTGTACCAGCAAAACATTTATTTTTAGCACAACACGATGTTACCACCCTCATGCTTCATATTTAGCATGGTGTTTTTCAGATTTAAATGAGAAGTGGCTCAATGGTTAAGCTGCAGAACATCATATCTGAAAGTTCTACCAAAGCTGCCAGCTAGGCTTTGATACAGTTATTTAACCCTCATCTGCTACATTTACATTCGTAGCATAAGGAAGGCTCTATTATTCAAAGCAATTTACAGTATTTAATGTAGAAATGACATAAATGTAAGCTGCGTCGGATAACGCCATCCGCCAAAAGTCATAAATGTACAGTAAAAGCCACTACATACACCACTTCCTGATTAATCTGCCAAATGAAATGTACGTTACTTTTCGACTGTAACATGTGAAACAGTGTGGAGCTGTGAGAAACTGATCTACAGCCAAATCATCATCAAATCATACGACCAGACTTGTTTAAAAAAAAAAATTCTCACACACAATGTTGACATGTTGCTACATGCATTTCAGGAACACGGTTTTACAAGCAGTCTACTTTTCTCATACTACATATGAGCTATTCATAGAAGACAACACTTACATTGTGCTTATTTGAAAGTGAATGTGGTTACTGATTTTAAACATTTCATTCACAGCAGTCATGCCAGCTGAATAAACTAGAATAGACAATAGGCTTATTTAGGTTGTGTGTGTTTTAGTTTATTCATTGCACTGATATATCTGTAATGCTTTACATTAGGGTCATTATTTAAAAATGTTATCAGTTACAGATTTAAAGTCATAAAATGTTAATAAAACCCATTTGCATTGACTAATGACTAATTAATCCATGAACTCCAAAAATTTGTCCAAATATACAAATTGGTGTTTCTTGGGTGTTAAGAAACTGAACCTTTAGACCTGATGAGAATCCTTCATGATATTAAAAAAACTTTTTGTTCTTCAGAATCATTTGAGGTGGGAACTGAGGAACTTGTCCTTTCCTTACTGCAACTCTTCTGCTACACTATATGGACTAAGATTTGTCACCATAATCTTGGTATGTGCTTTTTGAACATCCCATTCCACATGTAGGTCCTTTTTGCTGTTATTAGAACCTCCACTCTTCTGGGAAGATGTTCCACTAGATTTTGAACTGTGTTTGCTGATCTAAATTTGTGTTTAAGAATGTTAGTAAAGTCAAGTATTTTGGTTCCCTGGTGGTCTAGTGGTTAGGATGCGGCGCTCTCACCGCTGCGGCCCGGGTTCGATCCCCGGTCCCCACAAGTCTTAGTGCTGGTCCCAAGCCCGGATAAATGGGGAGGTTTGTGTTAGGAAGGGCATCCAGCGTAAAAATGTGCCAAATCAAACATGCGGATGGTCCGCTGTGGCGACCCCTAATGGGAGAAGCCGAAAGAATGTTTTTAGTAAAGTCAAGTACTGATGTAGGTGAGAAAGAAAGGAGGCCTGGGGTGCAGTCAGCATTCACATTTATCCCAAAGGTGCTCAATAGGCTTTAGAGCTCTATACCAGGAGATCTTCCATTCCAACCTATGTAAACCATGTCTTCATGGAACTGGCTTTGTGCACAGGAGCATTGTCATGTTAGACAGGTTGAAGGTATCCTGGTTCACATCCAAAGACATCCTATACAATTGTGTGCCTTCAAATTTGTGGTAATAGTTTGGGGAAGAACCATAAAGTCAGGCGCCCATTGTGTATACATCATGTATTCATATCAGTCAGCATTCTATATGATCAGAATTACGAATGCAGTAGAACATTTCAAATGTTTCTTCATACTTGCATATAACATGAACATCAAATATATTTTTGATCTCGGCACCACCGAGCTGCTACTGCAGAGCCCTTGAGCAGGGCCCTTAATCCTCAATTGCTCAGTTGAAAAAATGAGATACTTTTCTGGGTGTCTCCCCAAATGCCGTAAATTTAGGGAAGCGGTAGCTCAGCTGTAATTGTTAAGCTGATTAAATTTGTATTAGAATGTTGTGAGTTTAAATCCGTGAAGCACCATGCTGTCACGGCTGGGACACTGAGCAAAGCCCTTAACCCTCAACTGCTCCAGTGTATAAACATGTGTTAATGATCTGGATAAGATGATTCAAATATGAAATGGAAAAAAGGAAACTAGCTTGAATTAGAAGATTAATGTTTACATTAATTAATCAATGTGTGTGTGTGTGTGTGTGTGTGTGTGTGTGTGTGTGTGTGTGTGTGTGTGTGTGTGTGTGTGTGTGTGTGTGTGATGAATTAGGGACATACAGTAATCATATGTATGTTGGAACTCTCCTCGTAGTACCGTCACGGACAGGTTCCAGTGTGGCGCCTGCTCCCTCTGTAACAAACAGGAAAATCTGAGAAGTTTGTGGTAAACTGGAAATATTTCAATCCTGTGGACTTGCGCAAAATTTATTCAATTCAATAATTTTTTTTATTTGTATAGTGTTTTTAAAAACATTTCCGTCTGTAAAAGAATGTAAACGTTTATCTCTAATAATCAATCCAGTGGTGACTGTGGCTAGGAAAAACTCCCTGAGATGGTATGAGGAAGAAATCTTGAGAGGAACCAGATTCAAAAGGGAACCATCCTCATTCGGGTGACACCGAATGTCCATCAATTACAGTTCCATCATTGTTAAGGTGTGCAGTAATCAACGATTGTAACCTGCGGTCCCAACTATTGATATTAATTAAAATCCAAATCCATTCTCAAAGTTCTTGAGTTGCTCAGTCATTTCATGGATCTTTAGGCTCTTGATGTGCTTTTAACAATGGACATTGTCTTAAAGCAGCTTTACAAAGATATAAAGGTTAAAAAGTTGTTTAAAAAAATTATGTATACATTTGTTCCTTATCTAAAAGACAGGAGGTGGAGCTGGAGGTAGCAGAGCAAAGTAATGGAGAAGGTGTTAGAAGGTGAAGAAAAGAGTGCAGGCAGGGTGGAGTGGGTGGAGAAGAGTGATAGCAGGAGTGATTTGTGATAGAAGAGTATCTGTGAGAGTGAAAGGGAAAGTTTATAGGACTGTGGTGAGCCCTGAGATGTTGTATGGATTAGAGACAGTGGCATTGAGTAAAAGACAGGAGGTGGAGCTGGAGGTAGCAGAGCTGAAGATGTTGGGGTTTTCGTTGGAAGTGGCGACGATGGATAGGTTTAGAAATGAGTTTATTAGAGGGACAGCGCATGTAGGACGTTTTGGAGACAAGGTGAGGAAGGTGTGATTGAGATGGTTTGGACGTGTTCAGAGGAAGGACATGTGGTATATCAGTAGAAGAATGCTGAGGATGGAGCCGCCAGGAAGGAGGAAAAGAGGAAGACCAAGGAGGAGGTTTATGGATGTGGTGAGGGAAGACATGCAGGTAGTTGGTTTGAAAGAGGCAGATGTAGAGGACAGGGGGGTATGGAGACGGATGATCCGCTGTGGCGCCCCCTAATGGGAGAAGCCGAAAGAAAAAGAAGACATTTGTTTCTTATAATTTTCAGTTTATCCCTAATGATTAATCCAGTGGTGACTGAGGTGAGGGAAAAACTTCCTGAGATGGTCTAAGGAAGAAACCTAAAGTGGAACCAGACTCAAAAGGAAACGCATACTTATCTGGGTGGCACCGAATTAAAACACTGACCATGACCCACTGCAGGTTTACACTGCTTATCTGATGCAGGAAGTGGCAGTTTTCACTCGCATGTGAACGAGGGGGAGGAGATCAGATATGAAAATCCCACACAAAAAAAAAAAAAAGGGCCATTTTTAGGTTGGAGTCACGCCAGTAGCCATCTCGACCACAGTTCGAAGTAGAAGCAGAAAACACCACCAATTACAGTATTATCATGTCTGTCATCTTTAGATAATTATAACTGCATGTAATTGCAAATTCATAGCATATCCTAGTTTATTATATATATCTTATATCTGTATGTAGACTGTATAATACCTTGGTTATGTTGTAATGCACATACCTCAAATATTGTATATTATGTTTTTAAGATAAGACAAACCTTTATTTATTTATCTATCTATCTATCTATCTATCTATCTATCTATCTATCTATCTATCTATCTATCTATCTATCTATCTATCTATCTATCTATCTATCTATCTATCTATCTATCTATCTATCTATCTATCTATCTGTGGATGTTAGTTCATCAGATCTGCAAACTCTGCTCGCATGATTAATATTTCTCTTTTTTTTTTTACACCTGGAATTTAAAAACAGAGGAAATGGCAACCCATATCCTCAGGCTCTTACACTAGCAGGTCCAGTTTCACAATCTTTTTTCCAAAATCAGTCAGTGTAAACCACATGTTTGATTGTCTTCATACTCTTCAGGACACGGCACAGAACACAGAAACTGATCTTGAAATCTGCTATTTACAGTCGTGTTCACATCTACAACATTCCCCTTAGTTACTTAGTTTAAAAGAGAAAGAAAAACAGTACCTTCATTTGTAAGTGAGCAGAATCTCTCGAGGCTGAAGTAAAATTTAGTTTGTGTGTATAGTCTATCAAGTAAAACCTGAATAAGAACAGCTTAACGTCCACTCGATGCCACAGAGGTTCTTAAGAACAGCTTGCTTTATGTATTGCTGATGTGAATCTGAAGCCACACCCCGAGTGTCAACACCTTCACTGTACTATGAGACCATGAGGCCAAACCCCATTTCATTTTCTTTTGGTTCTTGAAGAAATGATCCTGCAGTTGGTTCAATAGCTTTACCATAACAAATATATAAAGTTTATACACACACACATATATATATATATATATATATATATATATATATATATATATATATATATATATATATATATATATATATATATATATATGTTCATATTTAATGTGAGCACATTGTTATTTAACAATGCATTAATCCTCCTGGGCATTAAATTCACCAGAGCTGCACAGGTTGTTTCTGGGATCCTTTTCCACTCCTCCAAAATGACATTACAGAGCTCCTGGATGTAAGACGAATAGAGATACTCCACCTCCTGCTGGAGGATGCACCACAAGTTCTCAATAGGGTTCAGGTCTGAAGACATACTTGGCCACTATCACCTTCACCTTCAGCTTCCTCAGCAAGGCAGTTGCCGTTCGGCCCAGTTTCTGAAAGGAGGGCATCGGGTTCTGCTTCAGAATGTCACAGTACATGTTGGAATCTATGTTTCTCCCAATGAACCAAAGCTCCCCAGTACCAGCAGCACTTAAGCAGCCCCAGACCATTATGCTACCACCACCATGCATGACTGTAGGCAATTTCCTTGGTACTCCTCACTAGGGAACAGCTGTCTTAAGATGAAATCTAGAGCCAGTTGAAGTGCCCTAAGGTACTCCTTTCTCTAATGGAGTATGAGCTCCCAAAGATCAAAGGTCTCGGAAGAAACCGTAAGAGCACACCACGAAACCGGAAGGTCCTGACACATTCGTATATGTAACCTTATTACCGCTTTATCTGTGTAAAGCTGACCTGTGTAAAACGCACTATACAAATAAAAACTTGACAATATTTATTACATTTTTCTTTTATTTTTACTTTGTTTCCTTATTTTCCTGCACGTACCCTATTAAACTAGCAGTGTACATAGAAATGTTCTCATGTTCTATTATAATAGTGGTTAAATGTCTGAATGGTTTCTATAATAAAAATTATTATCAGTTAAACTTGCAGATAAACTGAATGGATTTTGCAATTTCAATTAAACAGGGTCAAATCAAGGTCAGCTACAACCTAGCTAGTGGCAGAGCAAGAAAATCAACTTCTATTACTGTTAAGAGACTTTTGGGTTTGGCACTTTTTTTTTTTTACAGATTCATTAAAGATTACTTTAGCTGAACGTGCATCTCCTGACACTTAGCCACACCCCAGCAGTAATCGAAAGCTCTTCAGTGTGATCAGGAATGTCCATGTGGGTTTTCACAATAAAACTTATGACTGTAATTTTTATAATGATAATGATCATATAATGACTACAACCTGAAATGCACTGTAGTTATTATCTGTGTCCTTTTTGTCATTTTTTAAACAGGTTCATCCAGTGCTAGACGGTTGTAGATTTTTTGTTATGATTTGTGCAAGACAGCTTGTGATTGTTAAAGTTTAATGGGGGGAAATCGGCTAAAAATAAATAAATGTAATAAATAAATAGTCTTCTTCTTCTTTCGGCTGCTCCCATTAGGGGGCGCCACAGCGGATCATCCGTGTCCATACCCCCTGTCCTCTACATCTGCCTCTTTCAAACCAACTTCCTGCATGTCTTCCCTCACCAGATCCATAAACCTCCTCCTTGGCCTTCCTCTTTTCCTCCTTCCTGGTGGCTCCATCCTCAGCATTCTCCTACTGATATACCCCATGTCCCTCCTCTGTACATGTCCAAACCATCCCAATCTCTCCTCCCTCAAGTCAAGTCAAGTCAAGAAGCTTTTATTGTCCTTCAACCATATATAGCTGATGCAGTACACAGTGAAATGAGACAACGTTCCTCCTGAACCCAGGTGCTACATAAAACAACATAAAACAACAGTAAACAACAGTCACAGAACAGAAGAACACAGGGCCAGGAACTAAGATCCTCGCCACATAAAGTGCATGTGTGCAACTGGTGCAAACAGTGCAAAAGACATCACAAGACAGTGCGAGACAACACAGGACAGTGCAGGACAATACAAAATACACAAAATATAAAAATAAAAACAACAATAGCTCCGCCAGTAAAACCTGTCATAATAGAATAAGGTGCAGAAAAATGTAAACAGAGAAATGTAAACAGAATTTTGCAATTCTACAATAGCAGCAATCAAACTAAACTGATCAGTGACCAAAGGATTTGGACAGAAAAGAATATTGTGCAAAGAGAGCAAGTCCCGGAAGATCAGAAGATCAGCAACAGACGGCATGTAAACATTATTGCGACAATGAAAGGTGTAAATGGTGTTGAAACCTGGGTGTGCGAAGTGTATGTGTGTTGAGTCCGGTTGTACAGATCAGTCACACAGTTGTGTGTAAGTGTGTGTGTGAGTATGTGTGTGTGTGTGTGAGAGAGAGAGTTCAGTTCAGATGTTTGTTGAGGAGCCTGATGGCTTGCGGGAAAAAACTGTTGCACAGTCTTGTTGTGACGGCCCGAATGCTTCGGAACCGTTTCCCTGATGGTAGGAGAGTGAAGTGTGTGTGTGTGAGGGGTGTGTGGGGTCGTCCACAATGCTGTGTGCTTTGCGGATGCAGTGTGTGGTGTAAATGTCCATGATAGAGGGGAGAAAGACTCCGATGATCTTCTCAGCTGTCCTCACTATCCTCTGTAGGGTCTTGCGATCCGAGACGGTGCAGTTCCCAAACCAGGCAGTGATGCAGCTGCTCAAGATGCTCTCGATGGCCCCTCTGTAGAACATGGTCAGGATGGGGGGAGGGAGATGAGCTTTCCTCAGCCTTCTCAGGAAGTAGAGACGCTGCTGGGCTTTCTTGGTGATGGAGCTGGTGTTAAGTGACCAGGTGAGGTTATTCGCCAGATGAACACCAAGGAATTTGGTGCTCTTGATGATCTCCACTGAAGATCCCTCGATGATCAGTGGAGAATGGTCTCTCTGTGCTCTCCTGAAGTCAAAAACCATCTCTTTGGTTTTGTCCACGTTCAGAGACAGGTTGTTGGCTCCACACCAGGCTGTTAACCGTTGCACCTCCTCTCTGTATGCTGACTCGTCGTTCTTGCTGATAAGACCCACCACGGGTCTAATGATATGACTCGAGCTGTGCGTTGGTGCACAGTCACCTTGTCTCCTTAACGTCCTACATGCGCCGTCCCTCTAATAAACTCGTTTCTAATCCTGTCCATCGTCGCCACTCCCAAACAAAATCTCAACATCTTCAGCTCTGCTACCTCCAGCTCCGCCTCCTGTCTTTTACTCAATGCCACTGTCTCTAATCCATACAACATCTCAGGTCTCACCACAGTCCTATAAACCTTCCCTTTCACTCTCACAGATACTCTTCTATCACAAATCACTCCTGCTATCACTCTTCTCCACCCACTCCACCCTGCCTGCACTTTTTTCTTCACTTCTCTAACACACTCTCCATTACTTTGCACCGTTCACCCCAGGTACCTGAACTCCTCCACCTTCTCCACCTCTTCTCCCTGCAACCACACCCCTCCACTGCCCTCCCTCTCATTAATAAATAAATAGTAATTATTTCAATATATATATTTCGTGCTCTGTAGATGTTTTCATAAAATATGAAACACCAATCGGCCATTTGCTTAGTTACAGACACAAACATCAAATACGATGCATGGTGTTGTGTCAGTATATGGCCATGTGATGGCGCTGGTGTATAAGCACTAGAGTGGATGTTGTTTAGAATAAAGGCCCATGTGATTAATACGAACTTCTCGCCCACAGTACACGTGATCCGACCTCAGCAAGTCACTGTCGAATTAAGTGTAGGATTTAGTTCAATTAAATTAAATTCCATAGATTAGCTACACTATATGGACAAATGTTTATGGACAATCATATCGGTATGTGCTTTTTGAACATCTCATTCCACATTTAGTCCTTAAATCTATTCAGCAACAAGTGTATGAGTGAAGTCAGGAACTGATGTAGATGATGTAAAAAGGTCTGGTTGTGCCATTCCAATTCATCTCTCTATCTCTATAGCAAAAGATCTTCCACTCCAAACTATGTAAAGCAGATCTTCATGTAGCTGGCTTTGTGCACAGGAACATTGTCATGCTGGAACAGGTTTGGGTCTCCCACATCCAAAGACCTCCTATACAATAGTGTGCCTCCACATTTGTGTTCATTGTTTCAAGAAGAACCACATATGAGTGAAAAAGTCAGGTGAAATCATTCTTTTGGGATTATAGTGTATGTGTTTTTCTTAATCAAATATCACTAAAGGTCACCATGTGATTATAAGAACTCAATTTTTAAAAAGTCTCTGTCAAGTTGGAGCTTTAAATTATTCATAGTCTAATCCGTGTTTCGACATTCATGCGCATTCACAGTATTTATTCTCGCTTCTCAAACTTTCACAACGTATGCCTTTTATTCCTCTTCTTACTTTTCCTTTTCTATTAATCCCTATTTTTTCTCCTCTCCATTTAATAACCGGTCTATGAAAAGTAACTTTTTAAATACCGCTCCAAGTCTTTAAATGTTTTAATAGCCTGACTGAAAAGTGCACAAAAAAATTGCTCGCTTTAATACACCTTTAATACACGGGTGCTGTTTTTCTCACCATTCTAAATTATAGCATGTAAGGCCGTGACCTTGACTTCATCCGTCTTAGTGCTCAAGATGCCCATCGTAATAAAAGATGCTTGTAAGGTTCAACATATCTACCCACACACATACACATACACACACACACACACACACACACACACACACACACACACACACACACACACACACACACACACACATGCATGCAGTCACGGCACCACGTTTGGGGAGCGCTGACACTCCTGCTGCAGGTATTTGGTCCTCTGTTGTGATAAGCAGAAGGTGTCAAGCCATGGAGAGGCGAGATGATGTGTCTGTATTGATTTTTCCAATGAGTGTGTGCAGCAAGAAAATAAAGGGGCTGCCTATATATATATATATATATATATATATATATATATATATATATGTGTGTTTGTGTGTGTGTGTGTGTGTGTATGTGTGAGTGTGTGAGTGTGTTTGAAGGTCAGAGAAAAGACCGCGCTGCCGCTATTCAAAACCTAAAATAATTTCCGTCTGAAAATGGCCAGAGATCCTTTTATTACTCGCAAACAATCTGTCAGTGATTGTCAGAGAGCAGTAAATGGAGCCGCACGGTATCATGATGATAAAAACGAGGTAAACATTTCATTATGTTCAACATGGCAAGATGGCAATCTGGTGTTTTGGTATTCATTGTTAGGTGGGCGAGAAAACACTCTTGTTTTGATGGGCCATTCAGCTCAGGTGCAGGAATCGGTCTGTGTTTTTTTCCCGCGTCGTTGCCAAGCGTGTCTTTACATTTCTTTAGTTTCGAAACATGACAACGCAAATGAGAGGACAAATGATTTGAGAAAAGCAGACGTGTCCTTATCTCCGGCAGGACCTGATTGTCAAAGAAAAAGAGAATAAAATGGATGAAAGTCTGCAGCATATCAACAAACATTACACACACACACACACACACACACACACCTCAGCAGCCTCTACTTTGTGTAACACCACCAGCTGCAATTTTCCCAGCTCTTCTTTTGTTTCTCATGTCCACTTCTTGTCTTTAATGCATTCTCCTGCTTGACCATCATTCCTACTCATTCTCCAGGACAGAAAAACAAACATCAGTCCAGAAGCACATTCAGCTATTGGTTGTTTTTTTGTGCGCTTAGTTTTGCACACCTGATTTTTTTTTTATCTAATGCTGTACATCAAATCACGTGAAGTTGATTATTATTGTGTTTCTGTGTCTCTTTGTCAGTCTGTTTTTCTGTTCAACTGTCTGTTTTACTGGCTTTGTCCCTGCCTTTTTGTCTTTTTGTGTGTCTCTCTGTTTGTCTGTCTGACTTGCTATGTCTCTGCCTCTGCCTTTTGGTGTGTCTCTCTGTTTGTCTGTCTGACTGGCTGTGCCCCTGTCTCCTTGTCTTTTGGGGTGCCTTCGTGTCTCTTTATATGTCTGCCTGTCTGTCTTTTGTGTCCCTCTGTATCTTGTCTGTTCGTTTGACCAGCTGTGTCTCTGCCTCTTTGTCTTTTTTTGTGTCTCTCTCTGTTTGACAGTCTGACTGGCTATGTCCTCGCCTCTTTGTCTTTTGGTACGTCTTTTTCTCTATCTGTCTGTCCCGTTCTCTGTATGACTGTCTGTGCCACTGCCTTTTCATCTTTTCATATGTCTCTTTGTCTGTCTGCCTGATTTACTGGCTGTGTCCTCACATCTTTCTTTTTGTCTGTCTCTTTATCTGTCTGTCAGATAGATAGATAGATAGATAGATAGATAGATAGATAGATAGATAGATAGATAGATAGATAGATAGATAGATAGATAGATAGATAGATAGATAGATAGATAGATAGATAGATAGATAGATAGATAGATAGATAGATAGATCACAATTTAACCTAAAAACTATTTGTACCACAAAGACAAATGAATACTGCAAATATAAATAAATACAGGATATGCACCAGAATCTGTTTCTGAAGTTTTTATAGTTCTGCACGGTTGCTGTTTGACATCGGCTGCATATAATTTTTTTACTCTTGCATCTCCAATCATGCTAAAACGCATCGTGTATTCTTCCATCTTCCTCTGTCTCCCAGGAAGTTTGCATCTTACTTACAGTGGCATCACTGAATTACAGATTATGGAATTGCGACTTGACTGATCTAAATAATCCGATTCTTGATCTACTACACGTTGACTGATGTTGAGTAATCTCATTGTGGGTGTGACGTGTGGTTGATTTTTACAGGAGATCCACAATAGAGACGTCTCTGTCTACTTCTGAGCTAATAATCATCTTCTGCTAGCACACACACACACACACACACACACACACACACACACACACACACACACACACAAGGACTGAGCTGTTTCTTAAGGTCCACGCCGAGGCCGTATTTGTTGTGCCTGTTTGGCCTGCTGTAATGTTGTGCCAGCATGCTTTAGGCTCCGTGCCATTAATGTGGGTGAGACGGTAAAGAGATGCCAAAAACATTAGCGGCAAAAAAAGGTAGCAGCCGCCTAGAAAAGACCCTCCTAATCAGCAATAATGAGCTATTAGAACAAGATGGAGCTCTCTTTCCCTCACTCCCTCCCTCCCTCTCTCTATCCCTCTCTCTTTTCTCTTTATCTATCTATCCTACACCCCCCCTCCTTCGCCGTGTCTTACTGTCACTCTTTCGTTTCTCGCTCGCTCACTTATTCTCTCATTCTTTCTTACCCTCCGTCTGTCTGTCTCCCCTTTCATTAAGTAGCCAAGCTGAGACATGTTTCTTTATGGGTAATGGAAGGACTGAGTATACAGAAACACATTTATTTAATTGTGCGTGCTTGTGCTTTTGTGTGTGTGTGTGTGTGTGTGTGTGTGTGTGTGTGTGTGTGTGTGTGTGTGTGTGTGTGTGTGTGTGTGTGTGTGTGGGAAGGTGTGTGTGTGTGTGTGTGGGAAGGTGTGTGTGTGTGTGTGGGGGGGGGGGGGGTGACAGATTTAAGGTTAGGTATATAAGGTTTATGATTCACTGCTGCAAAAAAAAAGACCCTTTAAATGACACAATATGGAAATATGTATAGTTTCATTTAAAAGATACGTATTTATTACGTGTAATATTTTGTTACTCAAATTTCCTGATCTTGAGTTTTTAAAATTCAGTTTTATCAATTTTTTGGGGTCCTTTTTTTTTTTTTTTTTGACTCCCACTAACTCATTGGTCTTATTGGTTTCTTATATATATATTTTTTAATATTATTTTTATGCTTATAAATAACTATTATAATGCTATACAAACTATTATAATACAGTTTATATTTATTTATAACTATAATTTTTTTTTTTTTTATGTATTTTATTAATCTGAAAGTTCATTTTATTCATTGAATTATACTTTTATTTTATAATATTTTATATTATATTTGCACCTCTACAGGTGCAACGTTTCAGTCCCCTACATTTCTCGCTCTATGTTTATTTTAAATGTGCAAAGAATTGAGACCGAAAATCTGCTCTGCGAAAGATTTCCTGACTTCCCTGTTTTTCCTGAAAAACTATTCCTATAGGATCTGAAAGAGCTCTATAAAGTAGTGTATTGATTGCGTCATGCTCTCTTTATTATCTTGGACGAGTGTGTCTCTCGTTTATTTCCGTCTTCTGTCAGTTTCACGTCTCATTGCTCTGCCTCTCACTCTTGGTGGTGCTGCAGTCTGTCGCTTTTATTTATTTTTTCAAAAGGCTGTGTTTTACACTCTCTCCTGACAAGGTGCTGTTCCTCTGGGATGCGCTGAGTTTATAGGGTTTGTCGAATAAAAAAAATGTGGGGGTGAAAAAAGGTCATCACCTCAAAGGTGTTTAATACGGTTGAAGTCAGAGATCTATCTCAGCAGATCTTCCACTCCAAACCATGTAAGCATATCTTCATGGAGCTGGATTTGTGGACAGGGGCATCGCCACGCTGGAACAGGTTTGGGTCTCCTAATTAAAGTGAAGGAAAAATTTCATTCCACTACATACAAAGACGCCATATACAAGTGTGTGCCTCGAACTTTGTGGTAACAGTTTTGGGAAAGAATCACGTGAATCAGGTGTCCCAATATTTTTGCACAATTTATGAAATAATGCAAACACACACACACACACACACACACACACACATACATATATATATATATATATATATATAAGCACATTATTTAAAAATGTAAAAAAAAGTTGAAAATTTGTATATTTTTATGTTTTTTTCCTTTTTTTTCACAAAAAAACTGTTTCAATGGTTACAAATATTCATTAAAAAAAAAAGATTTTAATATAAAATAGTTTCTAGCTAATATTTTTAGGTTCAATATTTTTGATCAAAAAAAAGAAAAAAAAAAAAAGGCTTTGCCTGAGAGACTCCTCAAGGTCTCCAGACTCTACTTTGAAAACCATGGATGTAAATTGTTTAGAAATCATACACACAGCTCATAAGTGGGATTCCTCCTATTCTCCAAATTGTATGCCACGAAAGAGGAATCAGTAAATAGTAAATAGCTCACTGATAAATCTGGTCCTCCGATATCAAAGTTATTTGTGTCACCAATGAAACGGGAAACTTTCCCATTTTTTTTAAAGCATTCCATTCCATTATTGCACACAAAATAAGTTTCATTTCAGACAGGATATGTCCTGCAGACGTTCCAGTTTTGCAGACATTTCAATTTAGATTAGCTTCAGGTTAGATGAGACACAGATTTCTGCAATTTAAAAATAGCTCAGGATGCGTTCGAGTTGTTCTTTATCAAGTAAGAAATTTCAAATATGAGCAAGCCATTTGTGTAGTAGTGCCTTGGCATGACATGCTTTATATTACCATGTTGTCAGATTAGAAAGTGTCAGGAATGGTGATGGTGAAACATTTCTTTCTTTCTCTCTTCTTTCTTCTTTTTTTTGCTTCCTAATATTTACAATTTGCAAGTCAGCTGATTCAATAACTAGGAGCTCATTCGTTTAAAACGACCATTTTATGCATATTACACGTGTCCGTTCTGCAATTGCACACTGCACCTTACTATGTCATCGTCACTGTAACCGTTTGTGCTCTGTTATTGTCATACCTCATCACATCCCATACATTTTGTGCTTCCCTTTTGCACATCTGAACATATTTCACTATTTTTCATGATCTAGTTG